>NW_023270158.1:6250389-6630942 GCF_011800145.1 Mirounga leonina | reverse complement strand
TTCTTTCATGAGTGTTCTGTAGTTCCTAGTATAGATCCTTTACCTCATTGGCTAGGTTTATTCCAAGGTATCTGATGGGTTTTGGTGCTATTGTAAATGGAATCAATTCCCTAATTTCTCTTTCCACAGTTACATTGTTAGTGTATAAGAAAGCAACTGATTTCTGTACGTTGATTTTGTATCCTGCCATATTGCTGAATTGCTGTATGAGTTCTAGTAATTTGGGGGTGGAGTCTTTTGGGTTTTCCACATAAAGTATCATGTCATCTGCGAAGAGAGAGAGTTTGACTTCTTTGCCAATTTCAATACCTTTTATTTCTTTTTGTTGTCTGATTGCTGTTGCTAGGACTTCCAGTACTATGTTACACAATAGTGGCGAGAGTGGGCATCCTTGTTGTGTTCCTGATCTTAAGGGAAAGGCTCTCAGATTTTTCCCATTGAGAATGATATTCACTGTGAGCTTTTCATAGATGGATTTTATGAACTTGAGGAATGTTCCCTCTATCCCTATACTCTGAAGAGTTTTAATGAGGAAAGATGCTGTATTGTGTCAAATGCTTTTTCTGCATCAATTGAGAGGCCCATATGGTTCTTTTCTCTCCTCTTATTAATGAGTTCTATCACATTGATTTGCAAATGTTGAACCACCCTTGTGTCCCGGAGATAAGTCCCACTTGGTCATGGTGGATGATCCTTTTAATGTACTGTTGGAGCCTATTAGCTAGGATCTTGTTGAGAATTTGGGGATCTGTATTCATCAGGGATATTGGTTTGAAATTCTCCTTTTTGATGGGGTCTTTGCCTGGTTTGGGGATCAAGGTAATGCTGGCCTCATAGAATGAGTCTAGCTTTCCTTCTGTTTCTATATTCTGAAACAGCGTCAGGAGAATAGGTATTATTTCTTCTTTGAATGTTTGGTAGAATTCCCCAGGGAATCCATCAGGTCCTGGACTCTTGTTTTTCTGGAGGTTTTTGATCACTGCTTCAATCTCGTTACTGGTAATTGGTCTATTCATGTTATCAGTTTCTTCCTGTTTCAGTCATGGTAGTTTACAGGTTTCCAGAAATGTATCCATTTCTTCCAGGTTGCTTAATTTATTAGCATATAGTTGTTGATAATAATTTCTGAGAATTGCTTCTATTTCTTTGGTGTTAGTCGTGAACTCTCCCCTTTCATTCATAATTTTATTAATTTGGGTCCTTTCTCTTTCTTTTGGATAAGTCTGGCCAGTGGTTTATCGATCTTATTAATTCTTTCAAAGAACCAATTTCTAGTTTTGTTGATATGTTCTACTGTATTTCTGGTTTCTAATTCATTGATCTCTGCTCTAATCTTTATTATTTCCCTTCTTGTGTGTGGGTTAGGTTTAATTTGTTGTTGATTCTCCAGTTCCTTAAGGTGTAAAGATAGTTTGTGTATTTGGGATTTTTCTATTTTTTTGAGTAAGGCTTGGATGGCTATGTATTCCCCCCTTAGGACCACCTTTGCCATATCCCATAGGATTTGGACCATTGTTTTTTTGTTTTTGTTTTTGTTTTTAATTTATTTGACAGAGAGAGACACAGGGAGAGAGGGAACACAAGCAGGGGGAGTAGGAGAGGGAGAAGCAGGCTTCCCGCCGAGCAGGGAGCCCAATGTGGGGCTCGATCCCAGGACCCTGGGATCATGACCTGAGCCGAAGGCAGACACCCAACGACTGAGCCACCCAGGTGCCCGAGGGACCAATGTTTTTTGTTCTCATTGGTTTCCATGAATTGTTTAAGTTCTTCTTTAATTTCCTGGTTGACCCAAACATTCTTGAGCAGGATGGTCTTTTGCTTCCAAGTGTTTGAATTTCTTCCAAACTTTTTCTTGTGATTGAGTTTCAGTTTCAAAGCATTGTGGTCTGAGAATATGCAGGGAATTATCTCAATCTTTTGGTATCAGTTGAGACCTGATTTGTGACCCAGTATGTGGTCTATTCTGGAGAAAGTTCCATGTGCGCTCAAGAAGAATGAGTATTCTGTTGTTTCAGGGTGGAATATTCTCTATCTATCTATCTATCTATCTATCTATCTATCTATCTATCTATCTAGGTCCATCTGGTCCAGTGTGTCATTCAAAGCTCTTGTTTCTTTGTTGATCTTCTGCTTAGATGATCTGTCTATTGCCGAGAGTGTACTGTTGAGGTCTCCTACTATTAATGTATTATTATCAATATGTCTCTTTATTTTGGTTAACAGTTGGCTTATGTAGTTGGATGCTCCCATGTTGGGGGCATAGATATTTACAATTGTTAGATCTTGTTGGATAGACCCTTTAAGAATGATATAGTGTCCTTCTGTATCTTTAACTACAGTCTTTAGCTTAAAATCCAATTTGTCTGATATGAGAATTGCTACCCCAGCTTTCTGTTGAGGTCTTTTAGCATGAAAGATGGTTCTCCATCCCTTCACTTTCAGTCAGATGTATCTTTAGGTTCAAAATGAGTCTCTTGTAGACAGCATATGGATGGGTCCTGTCTTTTTATCCAATCTGCAACCCTGTGCCATTTTATGGGAGCATTTAGGCCATTCACGTTGAGAGTGATTTTTGAAAGATATGAATTAATTGTCATCATGTTGCCTGTGAAGACGTTGTTTTTATAGATTGTCCCTGTAAATTTATGTTGTATATCACTCCTGGGGTCTTTCTCCTTTTATAGAACCCCCCTTAATATTTCTTGCAGGCCTGGCTTAGTGGTCACATATTCTTTCAGTTTCTGCCAGTTGTGGAAGCTCTGCATCTCTCCATCCATTCTAAATGAAAGCCTTGCCAGATAAAGTATTCTTGGCTGCATGTTCTTCTCGTTTAGTACCCTGAATATGTCTTGCGAGGCCTTTCTGGCTTGCCAGGTCTCTGTGGACAGGTCTGACGTTATTCTGATGTTCTTCCCTCTGTACATAAGGAATCTCTTCCCCCCAACTGCCCTTAAGATGGTTCCTTGGTTCTGAGATTTGCGAGTTTTACTATTACATGCTGGGGCATTTGTCTATTCTCCTTGATCTTGGGAGGGGTCCTCTCTGCCTCTAGGACACGAATGTTTGTTTCATTCCCCAGATTAGGGAAGGTCTCAGCTACAATTTGCTCAAATATATCTTCTAGTCCTCTCTCTCTCCACCCACTCAGGGATCGCAGTAATTCTGACATTGGAACGTTTCATGGTGTCACTTATTTCTCTGATTCTATTTTCATGGGTTTTGAATAGTTTTTTCCTGGCCTCCTCTTTTCCCTTCTTTTCTATCAATTGATATTCTAGATCACTAATTTGTTCTTCTGCCTCGCTTACCCTAGCTGTTAGATTATCTAGATTAGATTGGATCTCATTGATAGCATTTTTAAGTTCTGCCAGTTCAGCTTTCATTTCTGCCCTTAGAGACTCTATGTTGCCATTAATTGATTTCTCCATTCTAGCTATTGTCTTCACAGTTGCTACCCTGAATTGCATTTCCGACATCTTGGTTAGATCTGTATCCATTTGTAAATGTGGCAGAAGTCACAGTCTCTGAGTCTTTCTTATTTTGGAGGTTCCTCCTAGTCATTCTGTGGAGGGGTGGTTGAGGGAATGTACAGAGTCCAAATTATTGACCACAACCCAAGCAAGATGCATCTGTTTTATAGGGACCTTAGGGTTTTCGGCCTCTTGTTCTTCCAGCCTGTCTTCTTGGGGAGGGGCCTACCTCACTGTTACTCAGTTAGGCAACTCTGTTTGGGCAGCGTTGCCCTGCCCCCTGTAGGGGGGATGGGCTCAGTGAAAACCGGTTTTTTGGGGACTTTTGTTGTCTGGCAACTTTCCCTGGCAGCTTGCCACATCTCTTCTGAGAGTCAGAGCAGAAGTGACCGTGTCCAATCCTCTGCCTCATAACAGAGAGATCACAGTCTGTTCTCCACTGAGCTCTCCAGGCCACACTGTGTCCATTTCTGTCTGTGCTGCTAAAAACCGCAGCATCCTGTGTTGTGCACCCCACAGGAGCACTCCAGTCCTTGCTTCCAGGTCTGGGCATGTCTCTGCCCTTTGTGATTCTAATACTTCCAGCCACCCCCAGTTCACATGCCCACCCCTGCAGCTCCAGGTTTCTGTCTGGGGACTGCCCTAAAGTCCTTTCCCTGCCACTACAATTCTGCGAGTCTCTGCCTGGTCCCCAGTGTGGGACACTTTTGTGCTCCGGTGGCACAGGATCCCAGAGGCTCCCTTCCCTTTCCATTTATCTTCTGATATCTGCCCACAGAGTCATGGCTCCCCGCTTCATACCTCGAGACCAACCGCCAGAGATATTCTGTTTGTAGATTTCCAGCTGTATCTTCTTACATCTCAGACTGATTTCGTGGGTGTTTAGAGTGGTCTGGTAGATATCCAGCTCAGTTCAGGGGACCGGTTGAAATAGGGTCCCCTATTCCTCCACCATCTCTTTTTTTCTGCCATATGTAACTGAATTATTTTGGCCCCTATTGTAAAGGGGTGTCCTGTGAGTGGGAAACTGGACTGAATAACTCATAAGGTCCCTGCCAACTACAAGAGTCATGGATTAAAACTTAACTGAGCTTCTGTCAAAGAACTGGCTTTCCAATATTCAACTACCCAAGAATTTGAGATCTCAGCTTACTTCAGTCACATGCTAGCTGCTGAGGATAAGGTCCCTGTCCTTAAAGAGCTATTAGTTCAGCAGACAGGCAAATATTAAAATAGGTAATTTCAATATAATGGTAAATGATAATATCTGGGACACTTCCAGGATATTATAGGATCTCAGAGGAGTGGTCCTTAAGCAAGGAAAGGTGGGAAAACATTGTAGACAAAGGAAACAGCATTATCAAAGGTATGAAGTACAAAGCATGGATTTGATGTATTGTGTGCTTGTGTCTATAAGCCATTAAGTTTTATTAAAGGATAAAGTGTGCAGTAGGAGATGGTGTAAGCTTGCAGAATAGTCAGAGGCTAGTTGTGGCAGTTTTTATATGCCATACTAAGAGCTTAAATGTTGTAAGAAATGGGGAAATATTTGAAGTATTAGAGAAAAAGTGATGCAGTCAGATGTTATGATAGATTTTCTGACTGTGGTGGAAGAATGGATAAATTTTTAATGAGGCAAGACTAGATGCAAGGAAATCTGTTGGGAAGTTCTTATAGTATCTAAGAAATGGTAAAAGCTTAAATCAGGGCAGTGGCAGTATGAAAGGATGGAGGGGGAAGGAAAGGCTCAAAATTATGCTGGATGTCAATTTAGCAGGAGTTGATAATTTATTGAATTTGAAAGCTAATTGGGAGAAAATAACTGCATAGAAAACAAGATAATTAGAGTTGCCAAGAATTAGTGCTCAACAGGTTAACTGTAGAAGAGAGGTCCAGGGGAACTTAATAGAGGATGTCTATTGGTTTTGGCAACACAGGTGTCACTGATGGCTTTTGTATAAGTCATTTCAGAAGAGTAGTGATAAAGCAGTAGGGTGAGGAGTGAATTGAAGGTGAGGAAATGTAGATAGTGAGTGTATAGTGATCTTTCAGTAAGCTTGGTTCAGAAGACACAGAGAAAACTAATACAGTTATCAGAGAGGGAATCTAAGATCAGCAGAACTTTTTTAAGTTGGGAGGAACACAAGCTTCTTTACAAGCAGGAGAGAAAGAGCCACCAGAGAGGGAGAAATCAAAGGTATAAGACCAAAAATATATAAATGATTAAACAAGACATTGTTTAATAGAAGAAAGTAAAATCAAGAGTAGATGTGCAGACACTGACTTTGCATGGAAAGAGAGAGTTTCATCACCTAAAACTGGATGGGAAGAGGGAAAGATGGATGTGGAAGTAAGTAAGTCTGTCAGTGGGGTCCAGAAGAAAGTTGTTTTTTCCTAAAGGATGCAGAATGTTCCAGAGAGAGAACAGTATATGCAAAGCCCTTGAGTGTGAGGTGGAGAGAGCGTGATAGGTCTGAATAACTTTAGTGGGACTGGAACATAAATTAAGGGGGGGAAGGAAAAGAAAGGGTTAAAAATAAGGCCACGATGGTGGCTGGGTGGTCCCTTGTAAGCCACATTAATGGATTTAGGCTTTATTGAGAGGATAGAAAAAAGTTTGTAAATGTCTGAGAATGGCATGATCAAGATTGTATTTGGAAGCATCACTCTGACTGCAATGTGAAGAATGAGTAAGAGAGATAAGACCTAAGACAGGGAAAACAATATGGAGGTTGCTAGAGTAGTCCAAGTGATGGATAATAGTGACTGGACTAATGCATTGCCTGAGAGGTAGAGAGAAGTGGTTGGATTTGAAATATTTTAAGCAAGTAAAAATTGACAAAGCTAATTGATGGTTGGGATGTGGAGATCAAGGGAAGAGAAAAGTCAAGGATAACTTCCAAGGTTTCTACCTTAGGCAACTGAGAGAATGGTAGCACCATTTATTTGAGAATGGGAACTCCAGGAGAAGAGTAGATTTAGGGGGTCTATTGATGGGTTCAATTATGGACATATTGAGCTTGAGGTACCTATGAGACCTAATATACTAATTCATTTATTCATTCACTCAACAAATATTTACTAAGTGTGTACTACATGTTAGGCCCTGTGCTATATCCTGGAAATAGAGTAATGAATACAGTGTATCTTAAATTCAAGTAGATTATGTTGATATTTGAATGAAGCTAAGGAAAGAGTTTAATGCTAAGATATAGGGTTGGGAATCACTAGAGCATGAAATCATCCAGGGAGTCTCTAGAATATATCAGTATGTTTGTGGGCAGGTTGAAGAAAACATACCAAAAAGAAAGCTGAGAAGTAGTGGCCAGAGGTAGGAAAGAAATCAGGAGATGTGGTATCACAGAAGCCAAGAGATAAGAGTGGTTCAAGGACAGAGTGATGAATATTCCTGACATATCAGAGAAGAAAGTTACTGTCCATTGTATTTAGTGACAAAGTAGACGTTGGTGAGCTATGTGGGAGTAATATTAGAATGGTATGGACACAAACAAATTGCAGTGAGTTTATGAAAGATAAGGAAAGGAGATGCAGATGGGCTTTGTGGATAACTTTTTAAAATTTTAAATATAAAAGGGAAAAGAAACATTGATAACAGCTGAAGAGGAATGTGCATAGCCAGAGTTAAGTAAACTGCAATATTGAGGACACAGTCCTTCAGACTGCCAAGCCTGTCTAAGACTTTTGACCCCAACTACAATGAGTTAGGGTTTAACTACAAAATTAAAGGGAAGAGTCTATAAAGATTACTCTCACTTCTGACACCAACTGTAAGTTTGGGAGTTTCCCAAAAAGCAACCTCAGTGTCAATAATTCACTAGAAAGACTCACAGAACTCACTGAAACCTATTATAATCATGGTTATGGTTTATTACAGGGAAAGGACATAAATTACAGTCAAAGTAAGAGACATATAGGGCAGAGTTTGAGAGGATTCAAAATATGAAGCTTCCATTGTCTTCAGGATGCATTACCCTCCCAGTATTGATGTGTGAAAATATGCACATAGTATTGCCCACCTGAGAAGCTGTGGTGTCCAGAGTTTTTACTGGGGCTCTATTATGTAGATACAATTAATTGGGTGGTTTTCCTTGTAATTGAATTCTGTCTCCAGCTCCTCCCTCCCTGGAGATTGGGTTGAATCACATGGTCCTAGGGATCCACCTTGAATAGCAAAGACACTCTTATCACTTGGGAAATTCCAAGGGTTAAAAGGTTACCTCCAAGGAGCCAAGGATAAAGGTCATAAGGAAAGGTCAAATTGTTTACTATACAATGAAGTTGAGTGAGGATTTTGTTTATTTAGTCTTGTTTGGATTAACTAAACTTGGGCATGTTCAAAAGCTAATTGGCAATGGAGAGCTTCAAGACTGTAGAGAGAGAACAGAGTTAAGAGAGGAAGATTTTTGAGAAGGAAGGGTAGGAAGGGAAGGGTCCAGACAGCAGGCATTTTGGAGTAATGGGTTATAAAGCAATAGAGAACTAATCCAGACATAAAGGAAGTTAGGAAGTTGGCCACACAAGTATCTGAAGAAAGAACATTCCAGGCAGAGGAAACAGGCAGCAGAAAGGACTAAAGGCAGGTGGTGCTTAGACAGCTAGAAAACCAGCAAGTGGCCAGTGTGGGTGCAGTGGAGTAAAGGAAGAAGAAAGTGGTAGATGAGGGCAGAAAGGTAATGAGGTCTAGATCATGTAGGGCTTTGTAGGCCACCATAAGGCCTTTGGGTTTTACTCTAGAAGTATAATGCGAAGCCAGTGATGGACTTTGAGCAGGGAGTATCATGATGTGATCTGTGTTTTAATAAGATCGCTCTATCGGGAATGGGCCAGACGGGGGCATAGGTAGCAGCAGGGAATTAGCATTTGCTGAGAATGATGGCCCAGGAGAGAGTCAAGAGTATAAGCAGAATGGACAATATTGGAAATAATTGCAGTGGACCAGGAAAACCCAGAAAGCTGGGAAGCCTGAGCTAAGGGTCTATTTGACATCTTATTTATGTATTTATTTCCAGTATAATTAACATAATCTTATATTAGTTTCAGGTGTACAATATAGTGATAAAGCAATTCTATACATTACACAGTGCTCATCATGATAAGTGTACTCTTAATCCCCTTCACCTATTTTACCGATCCTGCCACCCACCTCCCCTCTGGAAACCATCAGTTTGTTCTCTATACAAGAGTCTATTTTTTTGTTTGTCTCTTTTTCCTTTGTTCATTTGTTTCTTAAATTCCACATGAGTGAAATGATATGATATTTGTCTTTCTCTGATTTATTTTACTTAGTATTACACTCTCTAGATCCATCCACGTTGTTGCAAATGCCAAGATTTAATTCTTTTTAGGGCTGAGTAATATTTCATTGTATGTATTTACCACATCTTTATCCATTCATCTATCAATGGACACTTACACTTGGATTGTTTCCATATCTTGGCTATTGTAAATAATAGTGCAAGAAACATAGGCATGCATATATTTTTTTAATTAGTGTTTTCATGTTCATCGGGTAAATACCCAGTAGTGGAATTACTAGATCCTATGGCATTTTTATTTTTAATTTTTTGAGGAGCCTCTATACTGTTTCCCACAGTGGCTACACCAGTTTGTATTCCCATCAACAGTGCACAAGGGTTCCCTTTTCTCCACATACTCACCAACAGTAGTTTCTTGTGTTTTTGAGTTTAGCCATTATGACAGATGTGAAGTAATAGCTCATTGTAGTTTTGATTTGTATTTCCCTGATGATGAATGATGCTGAGCATCTTTTCATGTGTCTTTTGGCCATGTGTATGTCTTCTTTGGAGAAAATTCTGTTCATGTCTTCTGCCCATTTTTTAAACTGGATTACTTGGGGTTTTTTTGGACTTGAGTTGTACAAGTTCTTTACAAATATTGGATACTAACCCTTTATTGGATATGTCATTTGCAAATATCTTCTCTCATTTGGTGGGTTGCCTTTTTATTTTGCTGATGGTTTCCTTCACTGTGCAAAAGCTTTTCATTTTGTTGTAGTCCCATGGGATGCCTGGGTCACTCGGTCGGTTAAGCGTCTGCCTTCGGCTCAGGTCATGATCCCAGGGTCCTGGGATCGAGTCCCACATTGGTCTCCTTGTTCAGTGGGGAACCTGCTTCTCCCTCTGCCTGTGCTCTCTCTCTCTCTCTGACAAGTAAATAAATAAAATCTTTAAAAAATTATTTTGTCATAGTCCCAATAATTTAATTTTACTTTTGTTTCCCTTGATATTTTAATGTTGAAGACCAGGAATTTATAGTGGTGCCAATTTGTGTGGTTCCATGGTAAATTCAGTGATAATGCAATTCAGGCTTAGAGGATTTGGGGGAGAGATTCAGAAATGAAATATGACAGTGTTCCCCAATTATAAGATAAGGAGAATGAAGTTTCTAGTAAAGCAAGAAGGTGACAAGTTAAAGGCTACTGGGTGCCTCTAAAGGATACAGCTAAATAATTTGGAAGGAAGGGTTGCAGCTGGAGCAGCAAAGGAAGAGCAGGACAACATGGCTAAGGAAGTATAAATGAGAATAAAGTGCTAGAGAGATTTGCATCTGGTTGATAAGATGGATAGTATGAGAAGCATGATGGACTTCATAGTCCTTGGCATTGAAAATGGAACTCTTGGGCTTAGTTAATGACATTTCTTAGGACTATCCCTTAACAGTGCTCTTTGGGAAGTTATAGCTGTCAGTCTTCAGATAGAAGTTCAGCTGTCTCTGGCTTATGGCCCTGAGATTGGGGCATTAGGGAAGAAGGGAAAGGCGTCTGTGATGGCAACTTCTATAACCAACTTCAATGAATTGATATTCATCACTGTTGTGTTCTAAGTTGTGAAACAGAAATGTCTCTCTGATAAGAACATAAAATTAAGAATCTAGAGGAAAGGAAATTGAGTTTGGTGCCACCAGTGTTAATTAGGACTGGGGAGAAAATGAGGAATGGTGAGTACTTTTGCAGCAGATGCTATCCGGGCACTACCCATGCTCATTGGACCTTACATATCAATGTGCTCTGGACAACTTGCACCCACCAGTATTTTTATTTCTGCCTGGGGGCTTTCTCCAGAGCACCATTCTACTTTTTCACAGCAATCCATAAGTGCTGGGGAATTCTCAATTCCAGGAGCCCCTCTCATCCATTGACTGATAGAAGTGGGTGTATAAATACTCTAGCCTCCTTGATTCCTGTGTAGGGTTATCTGAAGCATGTGTTTTTAACAGTTCCTAGCATTTCCCCAGTGAGATTTAGTCACCCACGTTGGTAGGTATGTTAATAATCATGCTCTTTATTGTCCACCTTTTCTTCCTGCATGCCCCCACTTCCCTGGCTATATTCCCTGCATTTCCCCCAATAAACCATGTGCACCAGAATACTTTTATTTGGGTCTGCTTTTCTATGAGCCTGTTGCTTTGCCTATGTCATCTAATTTAATATTAACAACTGTGACCAATAGATATTGCTTAGTCAGTTTGAGCTGCTATAACAAAATATCACAGACATATAAACAATAGAAATTTTTTCTTACAGTTCTAGAGGCCAGAAGTGCCAGCATAGTCGGATTCTGGTGAAGGCCCTCTTTTGGGTTGCAGTCTGTCAACTTCTTGCTATGTCCTCACATGATAGAAGAGTCTAGGGAGCTCTGCGGGGTGTCTTTTATAGGAGCACTAATTCTATTCATGAGAGCTCTGCTGTCATGACCAAAGCAACTCCCAAAGGCCCTACCGCCAAATACCATTACTTTGGATGTTAGGATTTCAACATATAAATTTGAGGGGGATATAAACATTCAGTCCATTGCAGTTATGATTATCCTCTTTTTAGAGATGAAGAAATTAAAGCTTAATATGCTTAGGTAATTTAGCCCAGGTTTAAGATTTAAATGGCAGAGCAGGGATTTGAACCTAGGTCTTATCAGGTTTAATCCATACCACCACAGGGAAAGGAGGTTACTATTTAGTGTAAGATTTCAGCTCAGGAAAACTATTGCTTCTTTTTCCTCAATTTAGAAATGGACATTTTTTACTACATTTATTTTGGAGACAAATGTTTCTATTTTGTTTCCCTAGTTTTTAGTAAACTTCTCTTTGAAACTATTAGTCTGCCTCTTCTATGCTGAGGTAGAGGAAGAAAAGATGTTTTCATTTTATTTCAGTTACAGGGAGAAGCGAGTGCTCAGCGCCTAGTGTGACTGCCCCACTCAGCCCAGCCATCATTATTCTGAAGCTCATTATTGCTTAGACCTTGTAAGGTTTGGTTTTATTAAGGAATACCATTCATTATTGAGGGCATGTAGCAAAAATAGACCCTGAAGATTTAAATATAGAAAGTTCAGGTCATCATCTGGATGTCAGAAAATGACAATGATTCATAGAATGTTAGAACAGGAAGAAATCTCAAATACAACCCTGTTCACTTCATTTTACAGATGAAAGACCTGAGACCCACAGAGGTTAAGTAATGTTCCAGAGGTCACACTAAAGCAGTACAGAATAAAGACAGAGCCAGATAACCTGATTAAAGTTCTTTTTCTATCCATAACATCACAGGGCCCCAAATTTTGTTTTCTCAAATTCCTACTGTAACTCCTCAAGTCCAAAGTTCTCTTAATGTCTCTAATTGTCAAGTGGGCCACTTAAATATTGGTCTCTTCTTTTGCTCTGTTGCTAGACTTGAAACTGGGAAACTTCTAAGAAAAAAAGGTTTAAGAGAGGTGATATTTCTCATGTACCTTTTCTATATTTCCCTTACTCCTTCCTTTTTTTCTTTTTTTACCTTCCTTTTTATTTCTTACCCCCAAAGATGTGTTTTCCATTGCTTGTAGAAGGGTTTATGCCCAAAGTTATCTATATCAGTTACGTATTGTGGCAGTTTTAGAACATGAAGGCCCTCTTCTAGGTTGCAGACTGCTGACTTCTTGCTATGTCCTCACCTGGTGGAAGGGACTAGGGAATTCTGTGGGGTGGTTTTGTTGTTGTTGTTGTTGTTTTTATAAGAGCACTAATACCATTCATGAGAGCTCCAACTTATATTGAAGGTCTTTGACATTTCTCAAGAAGCAAAGTCTATATCCCCTGTCATTGAATATAGGCTCTGGGAATGCTTGACAGCTAAAATATGGTAGAAGTGAGGTTGGGCCAATTTCTGGGTTTAGGCCTCAAGAAACTGGCAACTTTTATTTTCTGTCTCTTGAGATACTCATTCTTGTAATGCAGCCACCATGTGTGAGGAAGCTGGCAGACCCAAGGAAAGGTACATGTGGAAAGACCCTAGTAAGCTGCACCTGGCAGGCAGTACCAACTTCCCAGTCATATGAGTGAGCCTCTTGGAAGTGGGTCTTCTAGCCACATTCAAGCTGCCCTATGTGGAGGAGAGATGAGCCTTCCCTGCAGAGCTCTGCCCAAATTGCTAATCTATGGGCAAATAAATGGTTGTTGCTGATGGAAGCCACTAAATTTCATTTTGTTTTGTTTTGGGTTTTATTTGGTAGTAGCAGGGGTTATGAAGCAAAAGATAACTAGAACAAGTATTTCCACAAAAATGCTCTCTAACAAACCACGCAAAACCTCATGGGCTTCAAACAACAGTTTTTTGTTTTCACAGATATTCAGCTCTCCTAGACCAGCTCCACTTCATGTTCACTCATTTTGGGCGAACAGTCTGAGGGATTATACTCCCTGGGACAAACTCTTTTCATGGAATGGAAGAGTTATAAGAGGGCAAACAAGAGGCACAAGGTCACTTAAGGTCCAGGCACGGAACTGGCCAACATGCCTTTGGTCAAAGCAAGTCACTTAGGTCAAGCAGTGAGGAAACACACCTTGTTCCTATAATCAGAGGAAGTGAAAAGTCACAGAACAAGGGTGTGATACAAGGAGTATCATTGGGACCAATTGTGCAATCTACCACAGCATCTGAGCAGAACTGAGGAACTTTGGAATGGGCTGAAAAGATCTCCATTTTAAAGCATCAATAGATTCTCTGAAATCTATCAGGACGTTTTACTGCTTTTAGAAAATTTAAGAATAAAGTAAAAATTAATTTGAGAAGGGGAGAAAAAGGGCTCACATACACAACGTTTTTTTTAACCTTGAGTGGGTTAAGAAAAATACTTAACTAACAAGAATCAGCTACTGGTAAAACATGATTGTCTTTTTTCCTGCCTAAACTGCATTCTGTGATATAATCTGGAGATTAATACTTTTGCTTTTGTAAAGTAGATTCTTTCAGAGGAAGTGTTTATCATATTCCTAGTATAATCACAGGTTTCCCATGAGGATAAAAATACTATCTTTAGGGAGCAGCACAAAGATATAGCATTCTTCACTGCCTCTCCATAGATAGTGAAGATTAAATTGGGAAGCTAATTTATAGTATGTGAATGTTTCTTTTTAGAGAACGTGGTTTGCTATCAGAAGATAGCAAAAACTACTGATGGGACTGTGGTAGATTTGTACTGTCAACTTAGCTAACCTGGAACTACATATCCTAGAATTACTTTCTCTGCATAGTTTTTGGTTAATATGGGGCACAGGAGACATTTTGGGTAAGATCTGAATGGTGGAAGTGAAGCAGCATCCATATTCTTTTTTATACTTGGAAGGGTGGTGCAGGGTTACAGGTGTGTTATAACTCCCACATGTTTTTGCTGATCTGCTAGCTCACCCTGTTGGTAAGGATCAGCAGCTGGGGCCACAGCTCCTCTAGCTACTGCCAGACCGTCTACAGCTTTTCCAGCTCCTATGCCAGTAGATACAGCTTCTGGGGTAATAGGCAGTTCTGCAGAGCTCCAACTATGTCTTCAGCTTCTCTGACTACTGTGTCAGATCCATGTTCAGTTTTGTGATGAAGGGTGCCAGGTTCTCCTTCATGTCACTGCATCACTGAACTGGAGGCTTGAGGACAGTTAAAGATTCATACAAGTTCTAGCTTGTCCTTGCATCCATCTTTTCTGCCCAACTGCCTATCATGCTGACTTCAGACCCAGGGCCTGATGCAGAAGCAGCAGCCACACAAAAACTATTTAATCAGCTTCTTTGATTGTATAAGGTCAAATTCCTATAATAAATCTTTGTTTTTACATAATTGCTTATGGTTTTGCTTCTCTGATCAAAACCCAACAGATACAAGGACTTATGTAAAACTCAGCATGATTTATCTTTTCTATTATTTTTTCCAAATACCCAAATCCTTTAGCCTATAGTAAATACTTACTAGATGCCAGGCACTGTGGTAGGCCCTGAAAGAAATGGGATGAAAAAGGCAGATGATTCCTATACTAGGCAGCTCAGTCTGGGCCCCATATATATTGCTGAATTTTGTAAAGGAACTAATGATCACTGTTAAATATAATGACTGTTATTATTTAACTCCTAGAACAAACCTGGGCACTATAGTAATTTGTCTGTAATCTGTGATATATGTCTAGGTACAGAGGAGTTGTCTGATAACACATGACACTAGGGAATAGGGTAACATGGCAATTACTTGCTATGACATCCCAGTAACATGTTGTAGTCTTAAGTGGCCTGGAAATGGTGAAACAAATTTTTCCCAAGCCCAGAGCATAATAATAGAAACTATAAAAAAGTAGTATTGCTAATAAAATAATATAGGTTGACAGGTAAGAAATCCAGCTTTCTCATTGGAACAAAGAAAATGATTCCTGGGTATTAGGATTTTGGTGGCAGAGAGGTGAGAAGTTCTGCATTTTGGGGGAAGTTTAGCACCAAATTTAGTGCCCCTGGGAGGAGACACAGATACCACATAACTTACCCTAACAGGGCATGAGGAGACTGCAATAATGCTGCTTATGTACACAATGTTGTTTTCTGTACACATATTTCTAAAAGCTAAAAATGGCCTCATAGTTGGCTAAATATATTATGTCACATCTGTGCCATGTAATACTGTGGAGCCATAAAAAAAGAATCAGGTATGTGTGTATGGACTGATGAGAGAAAAAACTCTGAAACACATTTGTTTAAGCAAGGATCCAGCTGTGGATAGTGTGCTACCATTTGGGTTTATAAAGGAATAAAAATAGCTTGTGTAAGTATGGAATATCTTTAGAAGGATTCAGAGAAGCTAGTAACATTGGTTGGGTCTGGAGGGGAGGATAGGTAGGCTGGGGGACAAGAATAAGAGGGAGACTTTTCACCAAATACTGTTGTACCTTTTTCATTTTGTGCCATGTGAAATTTAGTAATCCAATAAATAAATAAATAAATAAATAAATAAATAAATAAATAAATAAATAAATAAATAAATAAAATGTAAAACTAAGAGGGAAAATGGCCAGGTGAGTGTAAAAGGCATTTGGAAGATAACCCACCCCTCTTGGGAGCCCCACAGAGAGAACTGGTACTGGGGAGAGTGCGAATGTATCCACTGGCCCTGCTACTTACTGCAGCATTTGTCCAAATGCCACATTTCCAAGTGTAGGGAAATGAGGGCGTGAATAGAAAGACCTTGCAAACAACATGGCACTGATCCAATCTGGGATGAAGAGATCAAGGGTAATTATGTGCAGTAAAGACCATTACAAAGGACCATAGCCGCTTATTTGGTAGAGCTAATGGCTCCTCTTTTGACAAGTTCCTTAACGTAATGAGGAAACTGGAAGCTTGGGAGGTCTTTTTCAAAGACTACCCCATTCATTCACCATATAAACTATCAGAAACAAAACAAAACACAACCAAGAATCCAAACATCCTGGAGAAAAGCTAAAGGACAAGTAAGTGCTGAACAATAAGTGCTGAAGACCCCTGCCTGCTAAGAGCTAAGAACAGAGCTAGTTGTTAACCACCTCAGGAGCACACTTAGCAGAACATAGCCTTGTAAGACAGAGCCTCAGGGCTTGAAAAAGTTATTGAAGGAGAGAATCCCATTTGAACCTTCTGGGGACTAGTTCAGACACTCCCACATCACACTGCATTCCTCAGAGTGTACAATTCCCATCTCTTTTAGGAGAAATCAACTTCTCCATTTGCTTTCTCAATCACAGGTATTTCCATCTTCATGTCTGTCAAATCACCAATACGGAATTCCAAAGGCAGCTGCCTTTTCATCTGGAAAAGGGAGAGGCAGCCAAAGTCCTCAGTCTCCCCTCATAAACCCCCCACCCCCAGGCCCCAGAGTCTAGAAAGCACATATTTTTAACAGAAAATGCTCAGCCCAGTCCTGTCAGGATTGCAGTCTTGGTGTTTGTCATTATGCATACTTGAAAGGTTCAGAGGAAAAGGGGAGATGAAAGGATTTAGGACCCTCAGGCACATCAGAAGTTATCCCACCTCAATTAGCTTTTCCTCCACCCTGTCACTAGGTTTAAGGGGAACATGAAAGGAAACTGCAGCTGCAGGATGCCCCTTTGCCCATCCCCTTCCCAGTCCAACCTACTTTCATCTCTTGCCCTAAAAAAGAAATAGGACACTGTGAGGATAGAGGTAGAAAAGAGTGGCTGGGTCACAAACCTCATTTTTCACCTCCACTCTTGCTCTCCTGTTTTAAGACCATCTTTACCTGGACCTTACTCCCGTGCATTCATGATCTTTCTTTTAAGAGATCCAGTTTATTTTCCCAAGTCAGAATAAAATACCGAGGGCAGAAAATGCTCTGTAATACAAAACACATCAACCTTCTTTTCAGAACATAGCTTTACATAATTATAACATGTTTGAGCTGGAGGAGAACTTAGACATCATCTTTCTCAAATCTCTCATTTGTAGGCAACTGAAGCCCAGAAAAGTTAACTGACCTGTCCAAGCTAGTTGCTGACCCAGTACTAGGAGGGAGTTTGTCTGACTCCTGTCCAGGATGTTTATCAATAGACTACAAGGTGAGAATTGTACTTTTTATTCTTTTTTATGTTGCATGCTTTATGCTGAATTTTGAACATATTATAATAACACTCCATATTGAGAAGTCACTTATCTAGTAGTATCAACTGTCCATAACACAAGCAAGAATCAGAAAGCAATTGAAAAGGATCAAATACTCCAAATAAATGGCTCTGAGTTTATATACTAAGTTTATCACTTCATATATAGGAAAGGTCCTCAAACCTTTATTCAAAGTCTATGAACTCTAACTTGGTACACAATCCTAACAAGTTTGGTATTTGATTTTTTTTACTCACGTGTTCAGTAAAACATTCATTAAACCCAGGCACTGCTCTTGGAGGTTAAGTGTTCAAAGGTAACTAAGGCACAGCCTTGGAGTTCACATTCTACAATTGTAAGCCTACAATTCCAAGGCAATATGCTTATATGGAAGTGCATATGCAGGTGCAGGTGCTATGAGGCCATGCAGTCCAGCCTGGGAGAGTCATAGGAGACCTTACTGAGCAGGTGAAGTCTGTACTGGGACTGGTAGGGGAAGTAGGTGTTTATTTGTCAAGACAAGGAAAGAAGGACATTCTAGGCAAAGGGAACAGCATGTAAAAGGTAAAGGGCATGGAAGAGTGTCATGTCTTCCAGGAAGTGCATGTTTTCTATGTATGGAGAATAGGGTAAATTTAAGGAGAGGTGGGCTTATATAACACTCCCAGGAGTTTCTTTGTAGCCAAGTGACTAAGTTCTGGCTAGTGGCTGTAAATGAAAGTGGTATGTGAAACTTGCAGGCCAAGTCCTTAATGGAAAGGAGCATACCCTTCTCATCCCCTTTCTTCCTTTTTGGTGACTGGAATGCAGCCTTGATGGCTGGAGGTAGAGCAATCATCTTGGAACACAAAGTAGAAATTGCATATTGAGGAGGGTAGAGCAGCAAGACTGAAAGGATTTGGGTCCCTGATGATTGCAGAGCTGCCAACTCAGCCCTGAAGTACTCTCATGTACATGCAAGAAAAATAAACTTATATTTTATCTAAGCCAGTGTTCCTTTGGGTTGCTGTCACTCATAGCCACAACAAATCTTAATGCAGATAATCAGGCAGATGGTGGTACCATGGATTGGGAAAGTGAATGGAAGAAATAACAAATTTGGGAGAGGGGAAAAATATAAATTTGGTTAAGTCGATGTTGAATTGAGTGTAGAACTTCCAGATAGAGATATCAAGCCAACAGTCAGCTCTACAATCTGGAATTAGGAGAGAGGTTTGGGGTGGAGACCCAAATTTAAAATGGCTAGTGTAGAAGTAGAAGAAAAGCTATGGGTATGATTGCGAGTGAAAAGTGGATGACCAAGAAAGCAGTCACAACTGAGGGTTCAGAAGTCAATGTAGTAAAAAAGGAAAGTGTGTGTCCTCTGGACACAGAAGCAAAGCCAGAGTCATAGGCAATGTGCTCAGGCCAAGCTGGAAGGAACAGCTTTTAGTGGACTATACTGATTGTCCAGAATGGAACACAGAAGGGGCAGAAGCCAATGGAGGAGTAAGTACACATTATACTCTTTGTTCTTGTTTTGTGTATATGCTAGAAAATATTTAAATAATTACCTGGAGTGCTAAGGTAAGCCTTCACCCCATAGCAACATAAGGGGACAGTTGCTTGTCCAATGTATAGTTTACAGGGTTGACCCTTTGGCTTCTAAACCGTTTTTTCATTTTTTGGTGAAGTAATTTACCTCAGGTAGTTGAAATGGTTTAAAAGTTTATTTCATTTTTTTAAGGCAAGGAATGGGGAAAGGGCTCAGATTTCCTTGTAATGACTATGAGACATAGTTTAAATCTTCCCATGCAGAATGGGGTTGAGACTTGGGGTCTACAAATTTCTATGTAAATCCTGAAGCTCCTAGTAGATATTCTGACCAGAGTGATGAGGATTATGGTGGCCAAGGTGAACTGACTTCTCAGGCCCTGCCACAATGAAGGTAGAGATGCACCATCAGTTCTGTCTTACTGATAAACCATCGACAATCATCAGCAAACAGTAGGCTCTGTTTAACTGTAGAGATAGACCAAAAGGTCTTTAGGTAGAGAATGCATAAAGCCAGAAGCCCAACCCTAACGATTCCAGAATGGAGTATAGAAAAAAATAGAATTCCAATAATACAAACAACAAAGACAAAAAAAAAATGAGTTCCAGACTCAGTAGCTATTAGTCTTAAGTATGGGAACAGGAACCACCTGATCTTACAGAGATGTAAATAGCTGAAAATGACAAATAGCTGCTTTTATTGAGCTGTAGTGCCAGGTACTATGCTTTGCTCTTTAAATAAATTATTTGTAATCCACAACAATCCTACAGAAGTATTATTATCTCCATTGTATGGTTTTAAAAACACAGTCAAAAAGATGCTAAGTAAATTGCTTAAGGTTGCAATGCTATTAGGGAGAGAGAACTGGGATAGAAACCCACATCTGTCTGAATCTAAATCTCATGCTTTATCCATACCCCTATATGTCTGCTGAATTTCTGTACTGTGATTTAGTTTACAAAGAACTTTTATGTATATTATTTCTTCTGGTCATTATGTATGACAGGTTATTGTTATATCCACATTGCAGACAAGGATAAATGAGAGTAAATCACTAAATATGGGTAAGCCTTAGTTTCCTCTGATGTAAAATGGAATAATAATGCCCACCTTGGGTTGTTATTGGGGACTAGACATGTTTACAATGTCTAATTACTAGTCCATAATCATTGCATAATAAATGCTAACTCCCATATTGTTATTATCATTGGCAAAATTGTGAATTGCCCAAATCACCCAGCTTAAAGGTGACGCATCCAGGACTCATGTGCAAATTTTTGGATCCCATCCCAGTGATTCATCTTCTATGGCTGAGTCCAGTGAAGCCTCAGGAAGATATCTCTATAGGTCTACACTTTTGCCAGACAAGCAGCACAAGGTGTAGGCAAGAGTCAAGCATCTAAAAATCCTTACTCTGCAAATGTTTCTTGACCTTGGCTACACATTAGAATCATCTGGGAGTTTTTTAAAGAAATCCTGATGCCCTGGCCACACCCCAGAACAATGACATCAGAGTCATTGGTGGTGGGACCCAGGCATTAGTGATTTTTGGAGTTCCCCAATATGTAGCTAGGGTTGAGAACCATTGACCTAGAGAAAACCATGACCAAAGATTCATTCATCATGAGATGTTTCTGACTCCCAATGGCCTTGTCATCCACATACAGCTTCACATTATAACACCTTAGCTACATATGATGCTCTGCCCCTAGCAAATACTTTCTTCCTTATTAGGCCATCAGAACACAGATAAACAGTCCAAGCAAAGACCATCCCATTTTCCTGATGAGAAAACTCATACCCACCGACATAATATGCATTAACCAAGATTATGACTGAAATATAGACAAGTGAAGTTTTGCTTTCAGGCAAAATCCCACAAACCAGCCATAGCTCCTTTATTTGAAACCTAAAGACAATGAAATCAGAAGTATTTTTTCCAATGGAGGGTGAAAATAAACAGGCCTGGAGGGACTATTAGGGGAAAGTCAGTATGGATTTAGCATCAGCTTAGAAAGCCTAGTGACTTGGTTGCTAATTCTAACCATCCTTGACTGTCCATTAGCCCAGTATTTAGCCTGTGTATTTTCTAAAGATAAGAATCATCTATTTCTCATCAGAGTCTGGATTTGCAAAACAAAGGCCCCTTCCCCAAAATTGGATCAAAAGAGGTTTTGGGCTAGGATATTAAAATATTACACATGTCACAAACATGGGACAACCATTCCCAATCACTGTGTAAAATATTCCCATTTCCCAATTATAAGAGAGTTTTACAGAAGGCCTGTACTCTTACTGCCTGCTTTTTTCCAGTCCACAGTAGTTTCAGTTGTATCCTCCTCCATCTAATTCTTTGATGGCTGTTGGCACATTTTCCTCTTAGATTGGAAGCTGTTGGATCTAAAGTGTAGGTCTTTGTCAATTGCCATCAAATTGTTTTACGGTTATTTGAGAGTCATGCTGTTTATTTAATTTTTAAATGTCCTGAAATATCAGGTGTGCAATTTGTAGTGGAAATGTAACGATAGACCATTTTTTTTTAAAGATTTTATTTATTTTTTAGAGAGCGAGCGAGAGAGAAACAGCATGAGAGGGGAGAGGGTCAGAGGGAGAAGCAGGCTCCCCGCTGAGCCAGGAGCCTGATGTGGGACTCGATCCCAGGACCCTGGCATCATGACCTGAGCCGAAGGCAGACGCTTAACCATCTGAGCCACCCAGGCGCCCTAGACCATTTTTTTCTAATGGGATTTCAACAGGGATGAAACTAGAGGGATAAATCTGGCTCTCTAAGTCATTAAAATATAGGGCATGCTGGTTCCAAAAAGGTTCCTAATAAGGAGAATTATGTAGCAAAGAAGAAAAAAAATACAGGTACTCAGTTATCATAACTACTTACTCCAGAAAAAGATACAAGTTATAGATTTTGATGAAGAATATATTTTTTTATTTTAAATCAATAAATCATGATCTTGTTCAGTTGTGTTTAAGAAAAGATTTTTCCCGGGGCACCTGGGTGGCTCAGTTGGTTAAGCCACTCACTGCCTTCAGCTCAGGTCATGATCCTGGAGTCCCGGGATCGAGTCCCCCATCGGGCTCCCTGCTCGGCGGGGAGCCTGCTTCTCCCTCTGACCCTCCCCCCTCTCATGTGCTCTCTCTCAAATAAATAAATAAAATCTTTAAAAAAAAAAAAAAAGAAAAGATTTTTCCCTATTGAAGAAACCAAAATAGGTTTGGTTTGTAGTTTACTGGAAAAACCCATCCAGGCCATTTGTTGACAAAAAGCATATAAAATTTACCAGTATCCAAACAAGACAACACTCTGCTTTTATTTTTTTTAAATTACTGGTGATGGGGGTATATTTATGTGTATGGAGGGAAGATGTCATATTTACTAGAAGGAAAATGTAATCTTAAGGAAGGACAAGAAACAAACTGAAACTTTTACTGTACACGTGAATCATGTTTGGACCAGGGCAGCTGACAATTTGTAAGGCTAAACTATAAGTTTTTTCATCCTTTGGATCTCAAACTTTCAACTAGTTTTATATAACCATCCAATGCCAGTAGTTTTTTTTTTTTCCTTTTATTGTGCTTTTCTACCTTCATTCATTAACAATGATCACAAACAAATCAAGAAAGAAAATTAAATGGGTAATGCTGGATATATTTATTTTTACAGTATAAAGATATCTTAAGTCAATGCCTAAAGGAAGGAAATTCATTTGCCTTAAGTAGTGTATGGATAGTCTCATCACTACATCTCTTTGTTTTTCAACAAGACACTCTTAGTCATATTTAGAGAGCTATGATCACATCCATTAAATGAGGCCAGTTATAAATATCAAGCAACCCTCTCTCCATCTTCATTTGCTTCATTCATTACTTAAGAGCAAATTTCACAGGAGGCCAGCTTGTGGTTAAAATGCATGTGAGACTGTAACCATAATCCATGAGAACATAAAGGTCTAGCTTTATGAGTTATAGACCTGTGTGATGTCATTTGACGGAGAAAGTCTATCCGTTTAGCTATATTTCTTCAGTCTTTTTAAAGTAGCTCATTAAGTGGAAAATGCTCTTTTTAAAAAGATTTTATTTATTTATTTATTTATTTATTTATTTATTTATTTGAGAGAGAGAGAGAGAATGACAGAGAACACAAGTGGGGAGAAGAGGGAGAAACAGGCTCCCCGCTGAGCAGGGAGCCTGATGAGGCACTGGATCCCACATTAACCAACTGAGCCACCCCAATAGCTGGGATCTTAACTGGAGTCCTAAGAAGCATTTTCTGGGGCATCTGGGTGGCTCAGTCCCTTAAGCATCTGCCTTCAGCTCAGGTCATGATCCCGGGGTCCTGGGATCGAGCCCCACATCGGGCTCCCTGCTCAGTGAGGAGTCTGCTTCTCCCTCTGCCCCTCCCCCCTGCTCATGCTTTCTCTCTCTTACTCTCTTGCTCACTCTCTCAAATAAATAAAGTCTTAAAAAAAAATCCCAGCAATCAAGATTCTCACCCCAAAAGGCCTTGAGCCAGTTCCTACTCATGCACTGGAAACATGAGCTCCACAGAATGAGGGTTCTTTTCTGAAGATGGGACATCAAGTGCTCCTGGAAGAATAAGGAGTTCTTCACTGAGAAAATGATCTGTGTTGACAAGCATTATAGATTTGTTCAGTGTCAACTTAGCTAAACTAAAACTACATCTCTCCAGAATTTCCTTCCCTGCATAGTTCTGGGTTAGTGTGAGCCACAAGAGACATTTTATATCAGATTAAGAAAACACAAATGAAGCAGAGCCGTCTTCTTATCCTGAATGATCAGGATAGTGCACAG
This sequence comes from Mirounga leonina, assembly GCF_011800145.1. NCBI lineage: Eukaryota > Metazoa > Chordata > Mammalia > Carnivora > Phocidae > Mirounga > Mirounga leonina. The sequence goes on along the minus strand of NW_023270158.1, from coordinate 6,607,197 downwards.
GGTGTTGTTACAGCTCACACAGGTTCTCTTTTATCTCTGCCTTACCCTTTTGATGTGGGGTAGCCGCTGGGCTCACAGATCCTCTAGCTCCTGCCTCCTACAACTGTTCCAACTCCTGGGACAGTTGAGTATTTAGCTTTGAGATGAAGGGTGCTAACTTATGTAGGAAACCCCCATCATCAGAGATGGAGGCTTAAAGGTCATGGTGAGAGAACAACATGGTTCCAGTTCATCTTTGGGGTACCAGTTCAATCTTGCAGGTTCTAATTTACCTTTGTTTCCTCTACTTCATGTTTGCCTTTCCTTCTTGAATGCTGGCCCTGAGGGTTTGGGCTCCAGCACCAGACTCAAAAGCAACAGCTTCACATGGGCTGTTTAACAGCTTCCACAATTGCATATGGTAAAATTCCTATAATAAATCCCTTAATATTGCTATCTATAGATATAGATATTAATACATTTATGTAGCTGAAAGAGAAATAGTAATAGGGAAAGTGATGAAGATGAAGAAAGGCTAGATACCTCCTACTGATTCAGCTTTCCAGATGAAACCCTGACTGATGCTAGAAGCCTGGACTCTAAGAACTTGGAGGAGCACCTCAAGGGGAAGGAACTTAACTGATAGTAACTAAGGGAAGCATCTTAGACCTGAGTGTCCGTTCTTCTGCCACTATCTCAAGGTCTGGCTCCATTGCTGATTCCTGCCCTTTGTTCAAACTACAGACTGTCTTATTTTTTGACCCTGCCTTTACCCCTGCACTTGATGACATCTCAGCTTGCCCTATTGACTGTTGTTGCCTTGACTCCTGTTTCTGGCCATTTTTCCTTGAACTTATTCCTGGATCTTCCTTCTGTGTGTGTGACTGCATCTATCACTGAAGTCCTCTTGCAACCTTGGGGCCTATGATAATACATTTGTGGCCACATCTCCTGCCCCCACTGTCCCCTTGTCATAGTCTGCCACTATCTCTGGAAAGCAGTACCTTAACCTTAACCCTCTAATATACTGACTTCTGTGCTAAGAAAAATATCACACAGAAAGCTTGAGGTGGGAGGTGGTAGGGTGAGTAGTGAGGGATTCAGAATTGTGGTGAACAAAGAAAGGCAAGCCTAAGTAGAAGATCACACTGATAGCAACAGGTTAGCCAAGGAATATCAAGAAAGCTGGCATGACTTAAGAGACTCTGGAGAGCTGTGGTTGATGTTCTTTTTTTTTTTTAATTATGTTCAGTTAGCCACTGTATAGTACATCATTAGTTTTTGATGTAGTGTTCAATGATTCATTAGTTGCATTTAACACCCAGTGCTCATCACAACATGTGCCCTCCTTAATACCCATCACCCAGCTACCCCATCCCTCCACCCCCTCCCCTCTGAAATCCTGTTTCTTTCCTGGAGTCCATAGTCTCTCATGGTTCTTCTCCCTCTCTGATTTCTTTCTATTCAGTTTTCCCTTCCTTACCCTGTGGTCCTCCATGCTATTCCTTATGTTCCACATATGGGTGAAACCATATGATAATTGTCTTTCTCTCCTTGACTTATTTCACTAAGCATAATCCCCTCCAGTTCCATCCATGTCGATGCAAATGGTAGGTATTCATCCTTTCTGATGGCTGAGTAATATTCCATTGTATATGGACCACATCTTCTTTATCCATTCATCTGAAGGGCATCTCGGCTCCTTCCACAGTTTGGCTATTGTGGACATTGCTGCTATGAACATTGGGGTGCAAGTGCCCCTTCTTTTTACTTCATCTGTATCTTTGGGGTAAATACCTAGTGGGGCAATCACTGGGTCATAGGGTAACTCTATTTTTAACAACTTGAGGAACCTCCATACTGTTTTCCAGAGTGGCTGTACCAACTTGCATTCCCACCAACAGTGTAAGAGGGTTCCCTTTGCTCCACATCCTCACCAATATTTATTGTTTCCTGTTTTGTTAATTTTTGCCATTCTAACTGGTGTAAGGTGGTATCTCATTGTGGTTTTGATTTGTATTTCCCTGATAGCTAGTGATGTTGAGCATTTTTTCATGTGTCTGTTAGCCATTTGTATGTCTTCTTTGGAGAAGTGTCTGTTTATGTCTTCCACCCATCTCTTGACTGGATTATTTGTTTTTTGGGTGTTGAGTTTGAGAAGTTCTTTATAGATCTTGGATATCAGCCCTTTATCTGAAATGTCATTTGCAAATATCTTCTCCTATTCTGTGGATTGCCTCTTAGTTTTGTTGACTGTTTCCTTTGCTGTGCAAAAGCTTTTTATCTTGATGAAGTCCCAAAAGTTCATTTTTGCTTTTGTTTCCCTTGCTTTTGGAGACGTGTCTTGAAAGAAGTTGCTGTGACTGATGTCGAAGAGGTTACTGCCTATGTTCTCCTCTAGGATTTTGATGGATTCCTGTCTCACATTAAGGTCTTTCATCCATTTTGAGTTTATCTTTGTGTATGGTGTAAGAAAATGGTCCAGTTTCATTCTCTGTATGTAGCTGTCCAATTTTCCCAGCACCACTTATTGAAGAAACTGTCTTTTTTCCATTGGATATTTTTTTCCTGATTTGTCAAAGATTAGTTGACCATAGAGTTGAGGGTTCATTTCTGGAGTCTCTATTCTCTTCCATTGGTCTACGTTTCTGTTTTTGTGCTAATACCGTGCTGTCTTAGTGATTACAGCTTTGTAATATAGTTTGAAGTCAGGCAACGTGATGCTCCCAGCTTTGGTTTTCTTTTTCAACATTCCCTTAGCAATTCAGGGTCTTTTCTGGTTCCATACAAATTTTAGGATTGTTTGTCCCAGCTCCTTGAAAAATGCCAGTGGTATTTTGATAGGGATGGCATTGAAAGTGTAGATTGCTCTGGGCAGCATAGATATTTTAACAATGTTTATTCTTCCGATCCATGAGCATGGAATATTTTTCCATCTTTTTGTGTCTTCCTCAATTTCTTTCATAAGTGTTCTGTAGTTTCTAGAGTATAGATCCTTTACCTCTTTGGTTAGGTTTATTCCTGGGTATCTTATGGTTTTTGGTGCTATTGTAAATGGAGTCAATTCCTTCATTTCTCTTTCTACAGTTACATTGTTAGTGTATAGAAAAGTAACAGATTTCTGTGCATTGATTTTGTATCCTGCCATATTGCTGAATTGCTGTATGAGTTCTAGTAATTTGGGGGTGGAGTCTTTTGGGTTTTCCACATAAAGTATCATGTCATCTGTTGAGAGAGAGAGTTTGACTTCTTCTTTGCCAATTTGAATTCCTTTTATTTCTTTTTGTTATCTGATTGCTGATGCTAGGACTTCTAACACTATGTTGATGTTCTAAAGAAAGAGGAGTTGAGGAGCTCAACACAAACCTCATATGCTTCCTAAGTCTGAAGAGAAGCTGCCTTGGGGTGCCTGGCTGGCCCAGTTGGTAGAACATGTGACTCTTGATCTCAGGATCATGAGTTCAAGCCCCATGTTGGGGGTAGAGTTTACTTAAAAAAAAAAAAAACCTATGAAGAGAAGCTGCCTTGCAAACAGAGTAATTGATAGGGCCATTCTTAGCAACTGGGACAGTGTGCCATGTCTTAAATATGACAGCACATTGCTCTACCTGAGCATCCCTTTGTAATGGGTAAGCTAGAACTGAGATTTTTCTTTTGTTTATAATGATTTTGACCTCTAAAATTTCAACCTGAAGCTCAAAGAAATAGCCTTTTGTGAAACTTTTTTTTAAAATATTTTATTTATTTATTTGACAGAGAGAGACACAGTGGGAGAGGGAACACAAGCAGGGGGAGTGGGAGAGGGAGAAGCAGGCTTCCTGCAGAGCAGGGAGCCCAATGTGGGGCTCGATCCCAGGACCCCGGGATCATGACCTGAGCTGAAGGCAGACACTTAACGACTGAGTCACCCAGGCGCCCCTGAAACTTTTTTTTTTATTTATTATTTTTTTTTATTATGTTCAGTTAGCCAACATGCAGTACATCATTAGTTTTTGATGTGTTCAATTAAAAACAAAGCCTCATAAGAAAACAATTAAATTTATAACAGCATCAAAAAGAATAAAACAATTAGTAATAAATTTAATAAAAGAGTTCAGAACATATACTCTGAGAACTAAAGAATAGTGTTGAAAGAAATTAAAGAAGATCTAAATAAATGGAAAGACATTTCATGCTAATGAATGGTTAAGATGACAGTATACCACAAACTGATCTACAGATTCAATGCAATCCCTATCAAAACCCCAGCCAACTTCTTTGCAGAATTTAATAAGCTCATCCTAAAATTCATGGGGAAATGAGAGGGACCCCAAATAGTCAAAACAATCTTGAAAAGGAAGAGCAAATTTGGATGATTCACATCACCCAATTTCAAAATTTACTGCTCAGCAACAATAACTAACAAAGTGTAGTACTGGCATAAGGATAGACTGATAGATCAATGGAATAGAATTTAGAGTTGAGAAATAAACCCTTACATTTACAGTTAACTGACTTTTGACAAGAGTGTCAAGACAATCCAGTAGGGGAAGCAATAGTCTTTTCAACAAATCATGCTGAGACAATTGGATATCTACATGCATAATAATGAAGTTAGAGCTCTACTTCACATCATATATAAAAATTAACTCAAAATGGATCAAAGACTTTTTTTTAAAGATTTTATTTATTTATTTGACAGAGAGAGACAGAGAGAGAGAGCACAAGCAGTGGGAGCAACAGAGGGAGAGAGAGAAGCCGGCACTCTGCTGAGCAGGGAGCCTAATGTGGGGCTCAATCCCAGGACCCTGGGATCATGACCTGAGCCGAAGGCAGATGCTTAACCGACTGAGCCACCCAGGCATCCCACAAAATGGATCAAAGACTTAACTGTAAGAGCTGAAACTATAACATTCTCAGAAGAAAACAGGTATTAATATTTGAGATCTTAGCTTAGGCAAGATATAATATCAAAAACAAGCAACAAAAGAAAAACATAGATCAATTAGACATTGTCAAAATTAAAATCATTTGTGCTTTAAAAGACAGTATTAAAAAATGAAAAGGCAACCAGCAGGATGGTAAAATAATTTTGCAAATCATATATCTGATAAAAGAAACTTAAGGTATATTTTTTAAAAACTGTTGCAACTTAATAAGAGACAAATAACCCAATCTAAAAATGAGCAAATAATCTAAATAGACATTTTTCCAATGAAGATATACAAATGGACAATAAGCACATGGAAAAATGCTCAAAATCACTAGCTATCAGGATGATACAAATTAAAACCACAATGAGATATCACTTCAGAAGCAGTTAAGATGGCAGAGGAGTAGGGGGATCCTAAGCTTGCCTCATCCCTTGAACACAGATAGATAATTATCAAATCATTCCGAACACCCAAGAAATCAATCAGTCCTCAGACTGAGAGAACAAAACTGCAAGTCTATAAGTAGAAAAGCAACCACCTTCTGGAAGATAGGAGGTGCGGAGTTGATTTAGGGGAGATAAGAACTATCTTTTCTGGTTCCCCAGTGCCTTGTCTGGCTACCTCTCATGCAGAGGCTCACCCATGTTGAGAACGTTTTCCATCCAGTGGAGTGTGCCTACTGCCACTGTGAGAGTATGATGGGTTTCCAGTACCGATGCCAGCAGTGCCACAACTACCAGCTCTGCCAAAACTGCTTTGGGTGTGGCCATGTCAGCAGCCCTCACAGCAACCAACACCAGATAAAGGAGCACTCCTCTTGGAAGTCCCCTGCAAAGAAGCTGAGCCATGCAATTAGTAAATCTTTGGGGTGCATACCCACCAGAGAACCCCCGCATCCTGTTTTTTCCTGAGCAACCAGAGAAACCACTTGACCTTGCAAATATAGTTCCACCTCACCCACCGGCTAATATGAATGACACCATGGTGAACCACATGTCCTCCGGAGTGCCCACCCCACCAAGAGCAACCGAAGGAGTCCACTTGTGAGTGGTGCCTGGGGTGGAAGCTCTTCATTTGTGACAAGCAGTGAATATAGTGTTGAAGCAGATTAGGCACTTTTGAGACTTTTTAAAAAATATTAAACAATATTTTGATGATAAAAAAATTTATTGTTTTTAATCGCATTTAGTCACATAATTTATAATAGCACAGGTTTATAAAAGATATTTAAGAATAGTTGGTAACAGTCTTATCTCAGATTTTCTTTGAAAATGGAGAATAAGGGAGTTAGTTATGAGTTAAAGAATATTTCAGGATGACAAGTTGACTATAAACACAAAAGGTACACTGATAGCAATTCTACAAACAGCAACTATGAATGTAACTTTTTTAAGCCTATTGGTTCACACTTTTAAAAGCACCATCATTTCTTTAAAGTTAAGTACTGTAAATGGTTCATGAAAGTCTACTGTGGACAATGATATATTCAATCCACCTAGTTGGGGGGTGAGGGGTAAATTTATGTGATCATCCAATTCAGATTTGGGTTCAAAAATCAAACTGTGTTCCAAAACAGTCACAAGTAGCATCATCAGTTCCTCAGATAATACAGCTCCCAAAACTCTCATCCTCTTGGTGACCCTCCTTTTCTGCTTTGACTTACACATGCCTTTCTTTTAAAGAAGCAAAAAGTATAAAAAGTTCACCAAAATTCTGAAAGTCACAGTTTGTATAGCACTAAATGATGGTAGCTTTGGCATCTGACATTACAGTCAATTTTGTTAGAAATCTTTTCTTCATTCTGGGTCAAGGCAAGGTAAGACGGGATGAATAAGATTCCCAAAGGCAGAGTCTTGAGTTATGAATTATCCAGATGAGTGTACATGTGCATGCTGCAAAGCTGCCTTTTGTTGGTCTGCAATATGTTGCTGCTCAGCATGATCCTGGAAGTCCTTATTAAGAGAGTGTCTCCAGAGTGCAGTGCTCACTCCAGGCTGTTTAGTTGAAGATTGGTTCTGCATTAGTAGAGGGACAGAGGGGAGGGAGCCCTGCTTAGGGAGACCACCACAAGGTATTATAAGTGGGGAAGTGCAAAATCTGAAGTTTTAGAAGTCTGCCACCACCAGGGTCATGCCTGGCTTAAAGGTGTTCCACTGGGGAAGGAGGGCAGAGACCTGGGAGTGGAAAGCATGGTCTGAAGATCCCCTGGGTCACAAGAATGGGTGCTGCCAATGTGCTGTACTGTTCCCAGACATAGGGGTAGGGATTCCAGCTGAGGGCAGCAAACCTGGGTGCCGGCTCTTTGCTCTGCCCTGCCATAAACTATGAACCACTGCGGGGTCGTGGGACCACTTTCCTGGCACAGGCGGCAAACAGCAAAAGTGCAGTGACACCCTCCCCCAGAGGATCAGTGCAGGCCGGCGCTGCTGGAGTCCCTAAAATTTGGAGTTTTGAAACCTAACCACACACCTGAGATAAAACAGCTTGGACATAGGCAGGGTGAAGGGAGGGATCTGAGAAGCTGGGAACACAAGAGGGGTGATTGCTCTTTTGTGAGAGCTTCCTGAAGAGTGGTAGGCAAGAACTCTCAGCTCTGGGTTAGAGAGCAGGGTGCCATCATTTTCACCCTGCCCTTCAGCTTGTAAGGCTTCAGGGAGCAGAACAGGGCCACCTAGTGGTGGCCAGAGCCACTTACACCAAGCCCTGCCCAGCTGTGCCCTGCAGGCACATCTCCATTAGGCCATGCCCTCCTGAGAATCACTGCAACAGGCCCCCTCCATCAGAAGAACAGTATAAACACCTTGCACACACCAAGTCTACTGATCGTAGAATGCTGCAGAGCTTCAGCTCTAGGAGAAATAAGATCTAGCTTCCTTTTTATTATTTTTTTATTTTTATTATTTTTTATTTTTTAGTCCCTTTTTAAATTTTTAAATTATTTTTAAAAATTTTATTTACATATATTTTTCATATATTTTTTATTTTATTTTTTATTTTTATTTTTGGATCTAACTTCTCTTAACAAGCAGACCAAAACACACACAGGATCTAGGTGTTTTTTTGTTTTATGGAGTTTAAAAATTTTTTTTCTGGATGAAATGACAAGAAGGAGGAATTCACCCCAAAAGAAAGAACAAGAAGTAGAACTAATGGCCAGAGATTTAATCAATACAGATAGAAGTAAGATGTCTGAACTAGAATTTAAAACAATTATAAGGATACTAGCTGTGCTTGAATACAGCATAGAAGACACTAGAGAATCTCTTACTGCAGAGATAAAAGAACTAAAATCTAGTCACACTGAAATTAAAAATGCTACAATCAAGATGTAAACCTGAATGGATGCCATAACAACAAGGATGGATGAAGCAGTGGAAGGATCAGTGATGCAGAAGATAAAGTTATGGAAAATGATGAAGCTGAAAAAAGAGGGAAACAAAGGTAATAGACCATGAAGGTAGACTTAGGGAACTCAGTGACTTATTAAAACATAATAACATTCATATCATACTAGTCACAGAAGATGAAGAGATAGATAAAGGAGCAGCAGTTTTATTTGAGCTAATTAGAGCTGAAAACTTCCTTAATCTGGGGAAGGGCACGGACATCAAAACACAAGAAGCACAGAGAACTCCCATTAAATTCAACAAAAACTGGCCATTGTCAAAGCATATCATAGTCAAATTCTCCAAATACACAGACAATGAAAGAATCCTGAAAGCAGCAAGGGGGAAAAAGTCCTTAACCTACAAGGGAAGACAGATCACGTTTGTAGCAGATCTGTCTACAGAAGCTGTCTACAGAAGCAGGCCAGAAGAGAATGGCAGGATATATTCAATGTGCTGAATGGGAAAAAATATGCAGCCAAGAATCCTTTGTCCGGCAAGGCTGTCATTCAAAATAGAAGGAGAGATAAAGAGTTTCCCAGACACACAAAAGCAGAAGTAGTTCATGACCACCTAACCAGCCCTGCAAGAAATATTAAGGGGTCTCTTTGAGTGGGGACAAAATACCAAAAGCAACAAAGACTAGAAAGAAATAGAAAACATCACCAGAAACCAACTCTACCAGTAACACAATGGCACTAAATTCATATCTTTCAATAATCATGCTGAATGTAAATGGACTATATGCTCCAATCAGAAGACATAAGGTATCAGAATGGATAAAAAAACAAATCCATGTATATGCTGCCTACAAGAGATTCATTTTAGACCCAAAGATACCAGCAGATTGAAAGTGAAGGGATGGAGAGCCATCTATCATGCTAATGGATATCAAAAGAAAGCCAGAGCAGCCATACTTATATTAGACAAACTAAATTTCAAACCAAACACTATAACAAGAGATGAAGAGGGCACTATATCATAATTAAGGGGTCTATCCATCAAAAAGGTCTCACAATTGTAAATATTTATGCCCCTAACTTGGGAGCAGCCAAATATATAAATCAATTAAAAACACCTTAAAGAAACTCTTTGATAAGAATACAAAAATAGTAGGGGACTTTAACACCCCACTTACAGCAATGGACAAATCATCCAAGCAGAAAATCAACAAGGAAACAATGGCTTTGAATGACATACTGGACCAGATGGCCTTAACAGATATATTCAGAACATTTCATCCTAAAGCAGCAGAATACACATTCTTTTCAAATGCACATGGAACATTCTCTAGAATAGATCACATACTGGATCACAAATAATGCCTCAACAAGTACAAAAAGATTGAGATCATACCGTGCATATTTTCAGACACAATGCTTTGAAATTTGAAGTCAGCCACAATAAATAATTCGGGAAGACCACAAACATAGGAGGTTAAACAACATGGTACTAAAGAATGAATGGGTCATCCAGGAAATCAAAGAAGAAATAAAAAAATACATGGAATCAAGTGAAAATGAAAACATGACAGTTCAAAACCTTTGGGATGCAGCAAAGGCAATCTTAAGAGTGAAGTATATTGCAATACAGGTCTATCTCAAGAAGCAAGAAACATTTCAAATACACAACCTAACCTTACACGTAAAGGATCTAGAAAAGGAACAGCAAATAAAGTCTATAGCCAACAGAAGAAGGGAAATAATAAAGATTAGAGCAGAAATAAACAATATAGGAAAAAATGAGTAGGACAGATCAAAGAAACTAAGAGCTGATTCTTTGAAAGAATAAATATAATTGATAAACCCCTAGCCAGATTTATCAAAAAGAAAAGAACAAGGTCCCAAATAAATAAAATCATGAATGAAATAGGAGAGATCACCACCAACACCACAGAAATACAAATATTTATAAGAGAATATTATAAAAAATAATTTACCAACAAACTGGGTAATCTGGAGGAAATGGACAAATTCCTAGACACATACAAACTACTAAAACTGAAATAAGGAGAAATAGAAAATTTGAACAGACCCATAACCAGCAAAGAAATTGAATCAGTAATCAAAAATCTCCCAACAAACAAAAGTCCAGGACCAGATGGCTTCCCAGGGGAATTCTACCAGACATTTAAAGAAGTGTTAATTCCTGTCCTTCTCAAACTGTTCCAAAAAATAGAAATGGAAGGAAAACTTTGAAACTCCTTCTATGAGGCCAGTATTGCCTTGATTCCAAAACCAAAGACCCCACTAAAAAGGAGAATTACAGGCTCATATGCCTAATGAAAATAGATGCAAAAATTCTCAACAAGATACTAGCAAATCAAATCCAACAGTACATTAAAAGAATTATTCACCACAATCAAATGAGATTTATTCCTGGGCTGCAGGGCTGGTTCAGTATTTGCAAGTCAATCACGTGATACACCCTATTGATAAAAGAAAGGATAAGAATCATAAAATCCTCTCAATAGATGCAGAAAAAGCATTTGACAAAGTACAACATCCAGTCTTGATAAAAACCCTCAACAAACATACCTCAACATAATAAAGGCCATCTATGAAAAACCCACAGCTAATATCATCCCTAATGGGGAAAAACTGAGAGCTTTTACTCCAAGGTCAGGAACAAGACAGGGATATCCACTCTCACCATTGCTATTTAATGGTCCTGGAAGTCAGCTTCAGCAATCAGACAACAAAAAGAAATAACAGACATCCAAGTCAGCAAGGAAGAAGTCAAACTTTCACTCCTTGCAGACTACATGACACTCTATGTAGAAAACCCAAAAGAGTCCACCAAAAAATGGCTAGAACTAATACATGAATTCAGCAAAATCACAGGGTATAAAATCAATGTTCAGAAATCTGTTGCATTTCTATACACCAATAATGAGGCAGCAGAAAGAGAAATCAAGGAATTATTCCCATTTACAATTGCACCGAAAAGCATAAGATGCCTAGGAATAAACCTAACCAAAGAGGTAAAAGATCTGTACTCTGAAAACTATAGAACACTTATGAAAGAAATTGAGGAGGGTACAAAGAAGTAGAAAACATTCCATGCTCATGAATTGGGAAAACAAACATTGTTAAAATGTCTATACTACCGAAAGCAATCTACACATTCAATGCAATACCTATTAAAATACCACCAGCATTTTTCACAGAGCTAGAACAAATGATCCTAAAATTTGTATGGAACCACAAAAGAATGTGAATAGCCATAGCAATTGTGAAAAAGAAAAGCAAAGCTGGAGGCATCATGATTCCAGACTTCAAGCTATATTACAAAGCTGTAGTAATCAAGACAGTATGGTACCGGCACAAAAACAGACACATAGATCAATGAAACAGAATAGAAATCCCATAAATGGACCCAGAACTCTATGGTCAACTAATCTTCAACAAGGCAGGAAAGAATAGCCAATGGGAAAAAAAGACAGTTTCTTCAACAAATGGTGTTGGGAAAACTGGACAGCAACATGAAAAAGAATGAAACTAGGCCACTTTCTTAACCCATACACCAAAATAAATTCAAAATGGATAAAAGACTTAAATGTGAGACAGGAATCTATGAAAATCCTAGAAAAGAACACATGCAGCAACCTCTATGACCTCAGCCATAGCAACTTCTTACTAGACATGTCACCAGAGGCAAAGGAAACAAAAGCAAAAATGAACTATTGGGACTTCATCAAAATAAAAAGCTTTTGCACAGCAAAGGAAACAACAAAACTAAAAAATAGCCTACAGAATGGGAGAAGATATTTGCAAATGACATATCTGATAAATGGTAGTATCCAAAATCTATAAAGAACTTATTAAACTCAACACAAAAAACAATCCAGATAAGAAATGGGCAGAAGACATGAAAAGACAGTTTCCCAAAGAAGACATCCTGATGGCTAATAGACACATGAAAAGATGCTCAACATCACTCATCATCAGGGAAATACAAACCAAAACCACAATGAAATACCACCTCACACCCGTCAGAATGTCTAAAATTAACAACAGAGGAAACAACAGATGTTAGCAAGGATGCAGAGAAAGGGGAACCCTCTTGCACTGTTGGTGGGAATGCAAACTGGTGCAGCCACTCTGGAAAACAGTATGGAGGTTCCTCAAAAAGTTGAAAATACAACTACCCTATGATCCAGCAATTGCACTACTAGGTATTTTTTAAAGATTTTATTTATTTATTTGACAGAGAGAGACACAGCGAGAGAGGGAACACAAGCAGGGGGAGTGGGAGAGGGAGAAACAGGCTTCCCACTGAGCAGGGAGCCCGATGTGGGGCTCGATCCCAGGACCCTGGGATCATGACCTGAGCCGAAGGCTGACGTTTAATGACTGAGCCACCCAGCCACCCCACACTACTAGGTATTTACCCAAAGAATATAAAAATACTCAAAGGGACACATGCACCCCAATGTTTATAGCAGCACTATCTGCAATAGTCAAATTATGGAAAGAACCCAAACGTACATTGACTGATGAATGGATAAAGAAGATGTAGTATATATACACAATGGAATATTAGCCATCAAAAAGAACAAAATCTTGCCATTTGCAAGGATATGGATGGATCTAGAGTGTATTATGCTAAGTGAAATAAGTCAGAGAAAGACAAATATCATATGATATTACTCATATGTAGAATTTAAGAATCAAAACAGAACATCTGGGAGAGGGAAAAAAGAGAGAGGGAAACAAACCATAAGAGACTCTTGAAGATAGAGAACAAACTGAGGGTTGATGGAGGGAGGATTGTGTAATCCAAAATACATGAAATGTAAAATGTTTCAGCCACTTTGGAAAGTAGTCCAGCAGTTCTTTAAATGGTTAAACTTAGAGTTACCATATGACTTAGCAATTCTACTCCTAGGTATATACTTAGGAGAAATGAAAACATATCCTCACACAAAAACTTGGACCCAAATGTTCCAAGCAGCATTATTCATAAAAGCCAAAAAGTGGAAACAACCCAAATGTCCCTCAACTGACGAATGGTTGAATAAAATGTGGCCTTTCCACACAATGGAATATTAAGTAGTAAAAAGAAATGAAGTACTTGTACATGTTACAACATGGATGAACCTTGAAAGCACTTATACTAAGTGAAAGAAGCCAGTCACAAAAGACCGTATCTTGTATGATTCCATGTATATGAAATGTCAGTAAATCCTATTTAGTACAATATTTCTTTTTGGACTGATGAAAATGTTCTAAAGTTGATTGTGGTGGTGGATGCACAACTCTGTGAATATACTAAATGCCATTTATTGTACACTTTAAATGGGTGGATTGTATGGTATATGAATTTTATCTCATGTCTATTTTTAAAAAGAGACTAATAAAAAAGTCTTGCTTGGAGAAAAAAAATTCCTCTGTCATGAGACACATCTGGATCATTGGGAAAGAAGAGGCCAAAAGCTGGTAGAGAGAGTGCTGCCAATGCCAGTGGGTAAATTACTTGTTCAGAAGAACAGGTAATGAGAATGTTTGGCAGATTTACTCTCCAGGGGGTAAATTAATAGCTGGAATTAACCCAAGTTCAAAAAGGGCATTCTTAGCTAATTATGATTGTAAAAACCTGTCAGGTTTAGTAGCATGGTGGATATATGTTTACAGAGTGGGCTTAACTATAACATTATTGCCAAAAGAAATCTTGTAAATTAAACGCATTAAGAGTTTTAAGTGTTTTCTTTGAATTAATGCATATTAGCAAAAAAAAAAAAAAATACCCCGGACATATCTGACTAGTTTATAACCTGTATCCTTAATATATGGAGTTTACCTAATTCCATTAATTTTGTTTCTGTGTATTGTTGCAAGAGGAGTAAAAATGCCTACTCTTTGAAGCAATTTTCTATACTCTGTAGGTTCAAGAAGTGCTGTCTCTTATGCTCAGGCACGGGAAAGGGAAGGAATGGTCTTATTAAAATGCCAATTAGTGGCTTTTGTATCAGGCTAAAAAATAATTCTGACCTAACTTAGAGAATCTATCAGTGCCAGTCTTGTTAAAGAGCTAATCATTCTCCTTAAACAATGCCATTCTAATTGTTCAAATCTCAACTCTTCTAGACAGTTATTTCTGATTAAGAGGTCTGTCTGTCATTATCCAATCCTCAATCTTCAATGCTGACACCTCATGGGCTGGTTGCATGATGTAAATTGGAGTTGGAAGACATGGACAATATTTTTTAGTGTGCATGATCTCTTCAAATAAACTAGAAAAATATTGATTGAGCCATTTTTATATGAATGGCTTCATGTATATAATTTTTTTCTTCACAAAACAAATTGGCAATAGTTATATTAGTTTTATTCCCATTTTACCAGTGAGTAAATTGAAATTTAGTGAGATTAACTAGGTTGCCCAAGGAACCAGGGATAGTTAAATTAGAGGGGCTATTTTGAAAACTGCTTCCATATCATATCATGATTACAAAGCTCATGTTCTTAACCATTGTGTTTCTAAAGGGTGGGTCATGGAGAAAGTGTCCTTATGTCCTTTTTTGACCAGAGCAGTTCTCATTTACACCTGCTGACCTAGTGAATTTCTAAGAATGCCCCCCCCCCTTTTCTCTTATGGTAGCTATGAGAATATACCTTTCAGATCTTCAGCTGCAGGGAGTATAATTGACCAATGACTTCTTCTATCCTGTGGCTCCAGAATCAGACAAAGGAAAAGAGCATGGAAAACAATGGGAAGATTTGGGAGTGAGGCTGGTGTAGAATACATCACTTCTCCTCACATTCCATTGGCCAGAATTCAATTACAAGAGATTCTGGGAAATGTAATTTAGTCATGTGACCAGGAGGAAGAGAACATGGATTGGTGAACAAATAGCCAGTGTCTTGTACAATCTGTAATATTTTTGTTATGATTTTTATGTCTGGCAGCTTAGCTCAGTAACAATCACTAGGAAAAAAACCCTATTTATCATTATATGGTCATAGAAACAGAATCCAGGAGGTGTAAAATGTTCATTTACTTTGGATTATCTTTTAGTATATACAGAATCTGCTTCAGATGGCATCTTGGAGACCTCATCTTATCTTTCTCTGTTCCCCCAATCTTTTGCCTCTTTTTCCCATGGTCACGTTTATACTTTTACACCTCTATTCTTCCCTAGCATTCTAGTACTACCCTGAAGAGGAAGCATATCTACTTGAGGTTCTGAGAATCCTCTCCTGGTGCCACCAAAAGGGAAGAAGAGACCATTATTTGGAATGACATAAGGCAGCCCTAAATCCTTTGGATTCCTCAAAAAATGGGAAATCTACAGTTCAAACTAAGCTTTTTCTTGCTGATATTGACCAGCACTCAAGGCATAACTTTAATGTAATTTATTTATATCCTACACATTCCTTAAACAATTTCATACTCTTTGATCCAGCAATTCTATTTTGAGGAATTAATCTTAAAGAATTAATCAGACAAGTTAAAAAGACATATTTGTAAAGATATTTTACTGCATTATTTATAAATAGTGAAGAACCAGATGCAAACTAAATGTCTCAATGTCTTACATTAGGAAATTGTTCCCAATATTTTTGAGTACACAATACAAAGCATGACTACCATGCAGCCATCAAAAATGATGACTTATATTCATATTTACTCAATAGAAAAATACTCATAATAGAGAAATGAAAAATTATATTACAAAATAGTAATTATAGCATGATTTTAATTTTTACATGTGTATATTTTCATTGGAAAATATTAAAATAAAATATGGGATTAGAGAAAGGGAGATGAAGACAAGTCTCAAAAGATGGTCTGGTTTAGAAGCAGAGTGCTGACATTTACCTTGGTGTTTATGAAAGCAGTTGGTTCCCAGTGTCTCCACCCATTCTCTCATCTATCTCCTCCACTTTAGTAACTGTTAGAGGCAAATTCTCATTTAATAATTTCACTTAAATAGAAATCCAATAACATAGTATGAAGATATATTAAGTAACTTACCTAAAGGCACACAAATTAAATTTCTGAAATAGTGGTTCTTTTGTCCTTTGTAAAGTCAGTTACTTTGATTTTAATGTACTACGAATAAAAGCAATATTATAATATTTTTTCCCTTTCACCAAAATTTTAAAAACCTGTGATGGTTGGAAAAATAGGGATAGTAAGTCACTTTTGTAACTGAAGAGCAAAACTTAACAAAGACTTTAACTGATTTCATAGACAGTAGGCGAATGAAATAATATGGTGGCCATGAGAATGCCTCTTGGATCTTCTACTCTGGGGTGCTCAATTGACTGGCAGCCCTAGCTGCTGCATTATGAAATCTTTCTTCATTCTGCTCCAAAACCACACTTCCCAGCCAGTGAGAGCTTGGCAGGGCTGCTCCCAGCTAATGACTTTGTACAGCAAAGGTACTAAAGCAAGCACATTCTGGAAAATGCAGGACTCCTCTTATAGGTGACTTAGGCTCACGGTCTCCTTTATGGTATTGCCAGACTCTCTTAGAACTGCACTGCAGACTAAGTTGCTTCTACCCAAACTTTCTTCCTTCCCACTGTCCTTCCCTTGGGTTCATACCTGCTTTGCAATCTAATGACTCTTCCAGCGTCTCCCAGCTGCATCTTCATTTTCTCGTAGGCATGTCCCCTAACACATTTCTTGAACATTTAATCCTCTCTTGGCATCTGTTTCTCAAAAGACCCAAAATAATGCAAATAGTTCATAACATGTTCAAGAGATTAAAGATTAAGTGATATGTATAAACATACTTGCCACAATTCAGGTGCAGACTTAGAGCCTGAAGAAAGCATGTTCCCTTGTGGCTGTAATTTAGGGGTTCCATTGAAACCTAAACTAAAATTCTATTAAGATTTATTTCATTTTTAGGGTGCCTGGGTGGCTCAGTTGGTTAAGCAACTGCCTTCGGCTCAGGTCATGATCCCAGAGTTCTGGGATCGAGTCCCACATCGGGCTCCCGGCTCAGCAGGGAGCCTGCTTCTCCCTCTGACCCTATCCCCTCTCATGCTGTTTCTCTCTCTCTCTCTCTCTCAAATAAATAAATAAATAAAATCTTTAAAAAAAAAAAAATCATTAAAAAAAAAGATTTATTTCATTTTTAGGGACACCTGGGTGGCTCAGTTGGTTAAGCATCTGCCTTCGGCTTGGGTCATGATCCCAGGGTCCTGGAATCGAGCCCTGCATCGGGCTTCAGCCCCACATCAGGCTCCTTGCTCAGTGGGGAGCCTGCTTCTCCCCCTGCCTGCTGCTCCCCCTGCTTGTGCTCGCTCGCTCTGACAAATAAATAAAAAATCTAAAAAAAGACTTACTTAGGGGTGCCTGGGTGGCTCAGTCATTAAGCGTCTGCCTTCGGCTCAGGTGATGATCCCAGGGTCCTGGGATCAAGCCCCGCATTGGGCTCCCTGTTTGGTGGATAGCCTGCTTCTCCCTCTCCCACTCCCCCTGCTTGTGTTCTCTCTCTCTCTCTCTCTCCCTCTGTCAAATAAATAAATAAAATCTTTTAAAAAATTTTAAAAATAAAAGATTAATTTTTAGTGGAGTTCCTGAAGAAGTCTGCTAATAACACAATGATCAGAACTACTAATTACTCTGGAAGAGTCAGAACTTGGAGCCTACTATCAACTATCATCCAACAATATCATTGATCTTTAAAATTAAACTGTGTCTATCTTAGAATATTTACCACTGTTTTATTATTGTCCCTTAAAATCTCTGTGACTCTGTTTTCTTCATTTTGAATCATTTACTTTATGGGTATCTCCTTGTGTTTAAGAGCAGTGGCTCTGCAGCCACGTTGTAGGGTTTGAATCCTTGCCCCAGGACTTACTGTGTGACCTTGGGCAAGTTACTTATATCTTTGCTTCAGTTTATCTACAAAATAGGTTTAATAATAATACCTATCTCCTAGGGCTATTATGGGTAAAATAGTGCTTGGGCCATAGTACCTTTCCATAAATATTGCTATTGTGATCAGTATTAATTTATTGATCACCTCCTAGGTGCCAGGCAATGCCCTAGGTGCTCTGGGGGAAAACTGTGAGTGGAAAACAGTGTGATTGAGGAACTTATAGAACAGTAGAAAAGGCTGGGCATAAATAGATGCACAACCGTGGGATAAGGGCTATATCAAAGGAAAGTAGAAAGTGCATGGGTTCTATAAAAAAAGTAGCATAAAGTGGGTAGGGAAGACTCCCCAAGAGATATTAGTTACTCTTGAACTGAGCCCTGAAGGTTACACAACTTGATTAGTCAAAGCAGGGCTTATAGAAGACAGCTTTTGTGGAGGTATATAGATGTAGAACTGCATAGGGTATTCCTGGCAGGTGCAAGGAATTTGATCTATCCAACTGAAGAGTGGTAGGAGAAGCACTCAGAGGCCATCTTCAGAGGTTGGCCTTGACTTTCATGCAATGACATCTAGATTTCATTCCTAGGGAGTGGAGGATCATTAATGAAAGAATTAGAACAGGCAAGGAATATCACCAAGGATGTATTTTAGAAAGCTTTTTCTCTGGCCAATTTATGGAATAGAAACCAGGTATGGGAAAGACTCAAGAAAGACAGGAATACCAGTAGGGAAGCTCTTATGATAGAGCCAGAAAAGGAGATGGCTAGAAAAACCAGAATAGAGAATACAAGAAGGGGAACAAATTTGTAGGAAGAGATCATCACTTTTGTTTATAGTCTATTGAATACCACAAAGGACTTGAAGTGGCTTGCATAAAATACACAGGAAAAAAAAGTAGTTAAATAAATAAAAAATAAAACACTAGGACCAGGGGGAATACAAATTAGATTAGGAAATATGGGCTGGAATATAAATAAGATATAAATAGGCCAAACTTTCTGGGCATGAGCAGATACTACCCTTGAAGCCAAAATGAAAAAAATTGATTTGGTGTATAGTTGATCAACTATGCTATAATCAGTTTTATAATCATTACCCTCAAAAGCAGGAGCTAGTGAGCCTGATTGGAATGTTGTGTTTAGGTGTCTCTGGGAATCTAACTAGAAATGTCGGTAACATTTCTATGCATGGGTCTGGTGCTCCAAAGATGGGCCTGGGCTGGAGAAACACATGAGTGAGGCTTCATTGTCCATGTGGTCATCAGAACAATTGTATAGATTGAACTCTTCCAGGGACACCATGTTAGCCAACTTTTTGGCAAAGTAAACTACTGGTATTGGATAAGATGTTTTCTATGACCCTTTTAGCTCTAGCATCCCATGGTGTCACATTTCACAGACAGGATGCTAACTGTATCATTCATTAAATTATTGATTGGGCAACTATTTATTGAGAACCCACTATGTGTCAGGCACTTTTCCAAAGACTGGGAGGGAATATGACAGTGAATGAAACAAAAATTCCCATTCTCATGGTTTACATTCTAGTGGGAAACTAGGGGATCTTAGCTCACCACCTGTCTGCTAACTTGGAAAGATCTGGAAATCTGACAAGAAATAATTTAGATCTTCTCTAGGGGTAGAATTAGGAGTTGGTTGTAGTCAGGATCTTAATAGTAACTCCTAATATACAGAGGATCTAAGAGTGTGAGATTTTCTAGCCTCAGGGTAGCCAGACCTTCTGGGCTACTTCACGTTCAGTTGGATCCAATTCAGTTTAGTCTGATTCCCTCAAAGCAAAATGTGTCCAGTTCAGAGGGGTAGGTGAAGGAGAACTTGTGGAGCAAGACATCATTGCCTGTGTTCTAATTTTCACATGAACCAGATATTTAGATTATATAAATCATTTCATTCTTGAACTTCAGAACCAAGCCAACTTACTCAACATTTTCCTACTCTATCAAAAAAAAATGTAAACTTTATTGAGTATCTTGTCCATCTGGCTGCAGTAGTACACAGAGGCATAATGCCTTCAAGTTCTCCTTTCTTACCTCCTTATGCATTGATTGAATTTTATTTTTGCTTTTATTCCAAATTTTTCACTTCTACTAGATTGGAAAATATACTCTATTTCTATTTTTTTGTGATTGCCCTAAAATTTTTCTTATGCTTATTTATCAAGTCTAAAGTAAATAAATAATGTTATCTTCCCAAATAATTAAAGTACCTTAAAACTAATCACTCTCTACTCACAACTTCTATGCTTTCATTGACCATACAATCACATAATTCTATTTTGAATTTTAACCCTGAAAATTATATACTATTGATATCAATACATGCTTAATTTTACCTATGTGTTGACCATTTTACATGCTCAGCATTCTTTCTTTCATCTCATAGATTCTTTCTGTGTTCATTTTCTTTTTCCTGGAAGTAGAAGTTCCTTTAATGATGCCATTGGTGATTAGACCATTAAAACAGTACTAGTAATAATGATGATGATGATAAAAGTCATAACTACAGATTTTTGCATGTTTACCATGTGTCAGGGACTGTGCTAAATGTTTTAAATGGATTATCTCTTTTAATCCTCGCCAAAAAACTGTCAGATACCATTATCATCTCTATTTTACAGATAGGAAAACTGAATCTTAGATTAAGAAACATGTTTAAGGGCACACAACTAGACTGTAAACCTTTCTAATTCCAGTGCTTATGGTTCTAACCATTCTTCTTTCACCCATACAACTGGGGACGTATGTCAGAATTTCTTCTACAGCCTGTTGTGTCTTACTTGTCACTAGGCTTTTAGATTCTATTTGTGAATAGGATGTTTAGCACCAATTGAAGCCTCATGAATAGATAGTGCATTCTCATTTAACTTCCTGAGAAATTTTTTTTTTTTTTTACATATAAAGCTGTCATCACAATTCAGAGTCCCACTGTGGCTATGCATCAATAAGAATATAAATTGTAGGCAAACTGTACTACAATGCCACATCATCAGTCAATGTTGCAGCAGATCTAACTTCAGGCTATCTTAGCCTAAGCAGAAGGAAACCATTCTCAAGTATGTGACCTACCATCCAAAACATTGTTATCCATTATTCAAAGTATGCATGCATGTTGAAATTTTCCTCTTCTAGGACCTCTTGAAGTTACTTTCTTGGGCACCAATGTCCCCAAATCATAGTAAGAGTTTTGTTCAAAATAACTAGGAACAAAAAGGAATATTCTGTGATGCCTCATTTTGTGGTGCTAACTCTCACCATAAACCATCCGTACATTATTCATATAGATTTGCTTTAAATCTTGATAAGAAGATTACATTATTGAAATGAAATGTCATTCAGGTACCGTCAGGTAACTAGTCACCATCTTAAGGCTTGGCATAGCCTAAGAGAGGTGCTGAATGGAAAGCTCAGTTGCATGCAGTGGAAAGAAAATTCTATGATGTTCTGAAGACTTCACTAGCACCATCTAAAATGGGAGCTACTCTGGGGTGCCTGGGTGGCTCAGTCAGTTAAGTGTCTGCTCAGGTCATGACCTCAGGGTCCTGGGATCAAGCCCCACGTTGGGTTCCCTGCTCAGTAGGTAGTCTGCTTCTTCTCCCTCTGCCCCCCCACTCGTTCTCTCTCTCCCTCTCTCTCAAATAAATGAATAAAACCTTTAAAAAATAAAATAAAATCAGAGCTACTAGGGGTTGCTTCTCAACAAATTTTATAGGGTAAGTTAAGCATCTCTTCTCAGACTTTTGGCCATGAAAAAAAATAAAGATAAACCAAAAATGATAAGAAGCATAGGAAAGCTGGTGAGGCTGTACTGATATCACATGAAGTAGACTTCTCCAAGACAAAGTAAACTACAGGTGTTACCAGGAATAAAGAAACATTTTAAAAGAAAAATAGTCTATATATTGAGAAGGAATAACAATCCTAAATGTGCAGCCTTCTAATAACAGAGCTTTACTATATGAGGGAAAAAAAAACCTTACAGAACTAAAGGAGAGAATGGAAAAAAACACAAGCAGAGTTGGAAGTTTTATTTTATTTATTAATTTTTAATGAATGAATGGAATGCTTTATCATTTTTCCTTGGTGTTTAATAAATGATCACATACTTAACAGCTTAAAACAACATCTATTTATTATCTCAAACCCTATTTGTGAACCTTTATTATCACTAAATTTTTGTTTATTGTTTCTTCTTTTTTTAAAAAAAATTTATTTTTTATACCAGTATAATTAATGTACAGTGTTATATTAGTTTCAGGTGTATAATATAGTAATTCAACAATTTTATACATTACTCACTGCTCATAAAGATAAGTGTACTCTTAATCCCCTTCACCTGTTTGACTCATCTCTCCCACCTACCTCACCTCTGGCAACCATCATTTGGTTCTCTAAATTTAAGAGTCCTGTTTTTTGGTTTCTCTCTTTTTTTCTTTGTACATTTGTTTTGTTTCATGAATTCCATGTATGAGTGAAATGATATGGTGTTTGCCTTTCTTCTCTGAATGATTTATTTCATTTAGCATTATACCCTCTAGATCCATCCATGTTGTTGCAAATAGTAAGACTTCATTCTTCCTCATGGCTGAATAATATATATACATTATTCTATATATCCATAATTTGGCTATTGTAAATAATGTTGCAATAAACATAGGGGTGCACATACCTACTCAAATTATTGTTTTCATATTTTGGGGGTAAATACCCAGTAGTTGAATTAGGGCAATTCTGTTTTTTATTTTTTCAGGAACCTCCACACTATTTTCCACAGTGGCTGCACTAATTTGCATTCCTACCAACAGTGCACAAGGGTTCCTATTACTCCACATATTCACCAATGTTTGTTTCTTGTGTTTTTGAGTTTAGCCATTCTGACAGGTGTAAGGTGATAGCTCATTGTGGTTTTGATTTGCATTTCCCTATGATTAGTGATGTTGAGCTTCTTTTCATATGTCTGTTGGGCATGTATATGTCTTCTTCAGAGAAAATTCTGTGCATGTCTTCTGCCCATTTTTTTAATTGGACTATTTGGTTTTTTTGGAGCTGAGTTGTACAAGTTGTTTATACATATTGGGTACTAACCCTTTATTGGATATGTCATTTGCAGATACCTTCCCCCATTCAGTAGGTTTGTTTTTAATTTTGCTGATCGTTTCCTTTGCTGTGCAAAAGCTTTTTATTTCAATGTAGTCCCAACAGTTTATTTTTGCTTTTGTTTCCCTTGCCTCAGAAGACATATCTAGAAAAATGTTGCTATGGTCTATGTAGACAGAAAAACACTGCCTGTGCTCTCTTCTAGGATTTTTCTGGTTTCAGGTCTCACATTTAGGTCTTTGATCCATTTTGAGTTTACATTTGTGAATGGTGTAAAAAAATGGTCCAATTTCATTCATTCCCATGTAGCTGTCCAGTTTTCTCAGCACAGTTTGTTGAAGACACTGTCTTTTTCTCATTGCATAGTCTTGCCTCTTTTGTCAAATATTGATTGACAATGTAATTTTGGGTTTATTTCTGGATTCTCCGTCCTGTTTTATTGATCTGTGTATCTATTTTTGTGCCAATACCATACTGTTTTGATTACTACAGCTTTGTGGTATAACTTGAAATCTGGGATTGTGATACTTCCAATTTGCTCTGCTTTTTCAATATTGCTTTGATTATTCAGGGTCTTTTGTAGTTCCTTACAAATTGGAGGATTGTTTGTTCTAGTTCTGTAAGAATGTTGTTGGTATTTTGATAGGGATTGCATTAAACCTGTAGATTGCTTTAGGTAGCATAGACACTTTAACAATATTCTTCCAATCCATGAGCACGAAATGTCTTTCCATTTCTTTGTGTCATCTTCAATTTCTTTCATCAGTGTTCTATTAGTTTTCAGAGTATAGTTTTCACCTCTTTGGTTAAGTTTATTCCTAGCTATTTTATTTTGGTGCAACTGTAAATGGGATTTTTTCTTAATTTCTCTTCCTGCTGCTTCATTATTGGTGTATAGAAGTGCAAACATTTCTGTACATTTATTTTTTTATCTTGTGACTTTACTGAATTCATTTTTCAGTTCTAGTAGGTTTTTTTGGTAGTCTGTAGGGTTTTCTGTATATAGTATCATGTCATCTGCAAATAGTGACAGTTTTACTTCTTTCTTACCAGTTTGGATGCCTTTTATTTCTTTTTGCTGTCTGATTGCTGTGGCTATGACTTCACGTCCAATATTGAATAAAAGCAGTGAGAGTGGACATCCTTATCTTGTTCCTGACCTAAGGGGAAAAGGTCTCAGTTTTTCCCTATTAAGGATGATGTTAGCTGTAGATTTTGCCTATAAAGCCTTTATTATGTTGAAGTACGGTCCCTCTAAACCTACTTTGTTGACAGTTTTTATCATGGGTGGATGCTGGACTTTGTCAAATGCTTTTTCTGCATCTACTGAAATGATCGTATGGTTTTTATTCTTTCTCTTATTGATGTGATTAAGCACATTGATTGATTTGTGAATATTGAACCACCCTTGTATCCCAGGGATAAATTCCACCTGATTGTGGTGATTAATTCTTTTTAATGTATTGTTGAATTCAGTTTGCTGGTATTTTTTTGAGGATTTTGCATCTGTGTCCACCAGGGATATTGGCCTATAGTTCTCTTTTTTAGTGATGTCTTTATCTGGTTTTGGTATCAGGGTACTGCTGGCCTCATAGAATGAATTTGGAAGTTTTCCCTCCTATTCTATTTTTTGGAATAGTTTGAGAAGAATAGGTCTTTTTTTTTTTTTTAAGATTTTATTTATTTATTTGACAGAGAGAGACCCAGTGAGAGAGGGAACATAAGCAGGGGGAGTGGGAGAGGGAGAAGCAGGCTTCCCGCCGAGCAGGGAGCCTGATGTGGGGCTCGATCCCAGGACGCTGAGATCATGACCTGAGCCACCCAGGCGCCCCGAGAAGAATAGGTCTTAACTTTTCTTTATTTTTTTTCCATTACTGTACTTTTACTATATATATATGTTTTGTTATATTATGTTAGTCACCATACAGTACATCATTAGTTTTTGATGTAGTGTTCCATGATTCATTGTTTACATATAACACCCAGTGTTCCATGCAATACGTGTCTTCCTTAATACCCGTCACTGGGCTAACCCATCCCCCCACCCCCCTCCCCTCTAAAACCCTCGGTTTGTTTCTCTGAGCCCATAGTCTCTTGTGGTTCATCTCCCCCTCTGATTTCCCCCCTTCATTTTTCCCTTCCTTCTCCTAATGTCCTCCATGCTATTGTTTATGTTCCATAATTAACTCTTCTTTAAATGTTTGACAGAATTCACCTGTGAAGCCATCTGGTTCTGGACTTTTGTTTGTGGGGAGTTTTCTGATGACTAATTCAATTTCATTGCTGGTAATTGGTCTCCAAATTTTCTATTTCCTCCTGATTCGCTTTCAGGAAATCATATATTTCTAGCAGTTTTTCTATTTCTATTAGGTTGTCCAGTTTATTGGCATATAATTTTTGAAAATATTCTTTTATGATCCTCTGTATTTCTGTGGTATCAATTGCAATTTCTTCTCTTTCATTTGTGATTCTGTTTATTTGAGTCCTCTCCCTTTTTTCTTTTTTTTTTTTATCATCAGTCTGGCTGAAGGTTTATCAATTATGTTGTCTTTTTCAAAGAACCAGCTCCTGGTTTCATTGATTTTGTTCTACTGTTTTGTTTTCCTAGTTTCTATTTCATTTATTTCTGGTCTAATTATCATTACTTACTTACTTCTGCAGGTTTTGGGTTTTGTTTGTTCTTCTAGGTCCTTTAGCTATAAGATTAGGTTGTTTATTTGAAATTTTTCTTGCTTCTTGAGGTAGGCCTGTATTGCTATACATTTCCCTCTTAGAACAGCTTGTGATGTGTCCCCCAAATTTTGGGTCATTTTGTTTTCATTTTCACTTATCGCCATGTATTTTTTGATTTCCTCTTTGATTTCTTGGTTCACGCATTCATCATTTAGTAGCATGTTATTTAACCTCCATGTATTTGTGTTCTTTCCAGACTTTTTGTTGTGGTTGATTTCTAGTTTCATAGCATTGTAGTTAGACAAGGTGCATTGTATGGCTTCAATCTTTTTGAATTTTTTGAGACTGCTTTGTGACCTCATATGTTATTTGTTCTGCATAACATTCCACATAAACTTGAGAATAATGTGTATTCTACTGTTTTAGGGTGGAACATTCTGAATATATGTTAGTGCCATCTGGTCCAGTGTCATTCAAAGCCACTGTTTTCTTTTTGATTTTCTAATTTGGTTGATCTATCCATTGATGTAAGTGGAGTGTTAAAGTGCCCCACTATTATTGTATTACTATCAATTACTTCCTTTATGTTTGTTAATGGCTGCTTTATGTATTTGGGTGCTCCCATGTTAAGTGCATCCCTTTATGATTATATAGTTTCCTTCTTCGTCTCTTTGTTTTAAAGTCAATTTTCTCTGATATAAATATTGCTACCTGGCTTTCTTTTCACATCCATTTGCATGATAAATGTTTCTCCATCCCCTCACTTTCAATCTATATGTATCTTTAGTTCTTTTTTGTTACTAAATAATGAATGGGTCAACCAAAAAATCAAAGAAGAAATTTAAAAATTACATGTAAAAAATTAAAATGTAAACACAGTGGTTCTAAATCTTTAGATGCTGCAGAACTGCTTCTAAGTGGGGACCTAAAGGCTACGAAGGAGTTAGTCTACTGAAAGGGGAGAAAAAGGATGTCAGTGTGAAGGTCCTAAGGTAAAGAAAATGATTTTTTAGAGTATCTAGAAGAGGTGGAAGGAAAGGAAGGCAGGGGCACCATCCTGTAAGGCCTTGTACACAACTCTAAATATTTTGTCCATTTTTCTAAGGACAATAGGAAGCTATTCAAAGACTCTAATCAGGACAGTAACAAAATCAGCAATGCAAATGGAAGCTGACATCTTCAGTAAGCATTCACTTCCTCTGCAGTTTGGGGAGAGGGGAAAGCTTTTCTGATTTGGCCTCTGAATTTTCCACATACAAGTTTCCTCAGTGTTGTAAATTGCAGCTTATCTCTCTATGCTGCCTCACTCCTGCTCACTCCATTGCAGTTGAAGCTTGGACATTAGGCAGAATTCCCTGATGGGCTGCAGCACCTTCGTATGGTCCCAGTGAGAGAGAAATGAGGCAGGACACAGTTTCTTCTTTCATTCTCTCCATTTATCCTAATAGTTTCACCCTTTAAATCTGTATGGATATTAGAATTCCTTTAATGGCTGAGAATTACAGTGGAGTAGGGAAGAAAAAAATCTAAAAGAGCACAACAAATATGTTTACCTACATAACCCAAAGGGAAAGCACCAGTATGTATGTGGGGAGGGTGTCCAAATTCCAAACCCATATTCTCAGATCCACTTCCTCTTCAAGAGAACCTTCTTCTAATATCCATTTTGCAAATCTTTTTTGAACTTTCAGGACAGCTTTCCAGTGCACACATGTTTTGTTCTCAGCTCAGGATATATCTCTCTGCTCCCACCAATTTCCCTAAATCTGAGCTATTCGATCTATAACCATGATCTAGAGTCCAGCAGGACAATCCGTAGTAATCTCTGACATTTTGCCTCCTATAGAAACATCTAGGTGTGTATTGGCACCACTCTTATATTCTATTTTGAGCTCCTCTCACCAGCATGAGTTGCATACAAATCTCTATTTTTCTGATTGCCTAATGGTTAACTGTTGGAACACATACTTATGTGTACCCACATATGCTCACCCATAGTCTTCAGAGGACAAATGCTGTTTGGTAGAGACAGTACAAACAAGCCCCATGAGAAGGAAAAGGCAATAATTCCCTAAGGTTCCATAATTTACAAGGTCACATCTCTCACGAAGGAGTTAGTACAGTACATAATTATGCAAAGCAGTGTTATTTCCTTTCTATTATCCGCTTCTCTCAAATTGTACCTTCTTGAGCCTGCCAAGAATAAGAAATGGCCCATTACTAAGCCATATACCTCTTAATGACCACTCAGCTACACAAAGACCTGGTTAAATCTTGAAATTACCTCTTGAAATTTTCCAATTAGCTATTAGACAAAGGCCATCCATCTCCCTAGCCTCTGTCTTGGGAGGAGGGCTTTGGTGCTTGGAAAGTAGGGGAAATGAGTATAATCAGTTTTGCATTTTTATCAGAATATCCTGAGTGGTAAGTGGAAAGTGATTGCAGGGAGGAATGTAAGAGTGCATGCTGTGGAACCAGAAGGAGAAAAAGAACAGGTACATTATAGTCTTAATTTTGTAGTCAAACAACTCACCAAAAAAAGTTCAGAGAAAGGAACTTTGTCAAGTAAGGTATGTTCTAGTTTACACTATAGAAATTACACTGAGAAGATGGTGTCTTAGAAAATTTATAGTTTCAGGTCGCCTGGGTGGCTCAGTTGGTTAAGCAACTGCCTTCGGCTCAGGTCATGATCCTGGAGTCCCTGGATCGAGTCCCGCATCGGACTCCCTGCTCGGCAGGGAGCCTGCTTCTGCCTCTGACCCTCCCCCCTCTCATGTGCTCTCTCTCTCTCATTTTCTCTGTCTCAAATGGATAAAATCTTTAAAAAGAAAATTTATAGTTTCATGAATGTGGATTATCACTATTTTATAAATAGGAGGGAAAATGTAATAAAGAGAAATGGCACCCCCCCAAAATCACCAAACAGTGATAGAATCTAAGATCTGTACAAACTAATATAATCTTTCCTTCATCACTTTTCAAAGGGAGCCCCACATCAACAACAACAACAAAAATTCCAGAAACATTGTGTGTGATCATGACCACTTTATAAGCATTTGGATCAAGTTGATACAACTGGAATAACTATGTGACTTTTGTTCTAAAATTAACTTAAACAAATGATATTCAGAAAGCACAATTCCCATACCTCAGATACTCTTCCTCAGAAATGAGATTTCAACTTTCTGACACTAAATTTGGGGAGAGGTGTCAAATCATTATAATAACTACAAGCTGGACCCAGCTAAAATAGCATTTTAGCAGCCTGCCACTGTCATACAATCAACTGCACACCCACTGCTGGAATTAATACACAATTGTGGCACCAAAAAAATGATTAGAATGTACTTCTTGGTGCCAAGTATTGCAGTGCAACAAATTAACCTTTGACCAGAATAATTATTTTCCCACTTTCTAGATGTCTCAGTCAGTTAAGCATTTTTAGATCAATGCAACCATATGTCTACCTATAACACTTGAGTTGAGAGACTGTTTACTTGCAGAATAACCCTCTGTCTCACAAAGAACATATTACCTCTTCCAACTTAGAAGGGTGGGCAACTGACGATTTCAAAGTATTTGGCACACTAAACAGTCCAAAAGTGCTTACCTATTTGTATCATGTAAGTATATTGTATTTCAACATTCTCACACAAAATTGACCCAAACCAATAGTTTTTCTACAAAATGTTTCCAATGCTTTATTTTTCTCAGGATTGTCAAGATCAATATCTTTCTCTGCACTATATATCTTTGTGGCAGTAATTAGCTTTGTAGAATTGTTAGAGAAAAGTAGGTTTCCCTGGAGAAGAAAAATCTACAAATTGTTACATATATAAAGGCAATTTTAGGAGGAAAATGGTACAGAGTGGGTAGTTGATCTAAATAGTCTAGATTTATTCCTTAAGTCTCAATGTTTCTTATTTTTATATTTCTGGACTTTTAGCTAAAGTACAACACTATTATTATTAAGTTGCCCCTTATAGTCATCTTTTGTAGAAGCCTAATTTATATCTAAGGTTGCAATGTTCAGGATTACAAGTATTCCGGTTTATTGGCAGCTTACTTCTTCCATAAAAAAACTCTGTGGAAACCTTACTGCAGGGCAACCCCTCAAAAATTGTGTCTCATTTTCTACCAAATAAATGTAGTAATACAAATGTGCTCTCCTAAAAGGAGACCCCATGGGACCAAAACAAGCCATAAACAAAAATCAAGACAGTGATAACATTCTTCAGTCACAATACTTTATTGTGTATAAATATATTTTTGTGAATTCTGAATAAAATTATAATTGTTTAAGTTTTATCCAAGGGTGTTAAATATGATGAAAGAAAAATTCCTTCTTTCTAAAAAGAAGGAATAGTTAATGTTTGAGGGCTTTAAATGGCCATTTAACTTTTTATAGAACATATAGGAATTGACTTATAAAGCACTAAAGAACGCATCCACTGCATCTCTCCCTTTTGCTGGACAGATCCAAAAGAAAATACTTTGGCATAGTGTATAACTTCTTTTCTAAAAAAGACAAACAGTAGGGGCACCTGGGTGGCTCGTTTGTTAAGTGTCTGCCTTTGGCTCAGGTCATGATCCCAGAGTCCTGGGATCGAGCCCCGCATCGGGCTCCCTGCTCCGCGGGAAGCCTGCTTCTCCCTCTCCCACTCCCCCGCTTGTGTTCCCTCTCTCGCTGTCTCTGTCAAATAAATAA
The DNA here is from genome assembly GCF_011800145.1 of Mirounga leonina. NCBI lineage: Eukaryota > Metazoa > Chordata > Mammalia > Carnivora > Phocidae > Mirounga > Mirounga leonina. Next base: position 6,576,581 of record NW_023270158.1, on the reverse strand, counting down.
AATCTTTAAAAAACAACAACAACAACAAAAAGACAAACAGTACACTTTGTTTTGTAGAACAAGGTTATAGGGTATAGTGAAAGGGGCACATGTTTTGGAATTAGAGACATATGACTTCAGATACTGGTTCTGTGACTATTTTGCAATGTGGGGCTCCATTTTCTCAAGTGAAGATGGATAAAGCTAACTGGAAGAGATTGCTATATGAATTAAATGAAATGTGTATGAAAGCACTTAGTTCATGGGGCACCTGGGTGGCTCAGTCATTAAGCGTCTGCCTTCAGCTCAGGTCATGATCCCAGTGTCCTGGGATCGAGCCCCACATCGAGCTCACTGCTCAGCAGGAAGCCTGTTCTCCCTCTCCCACTCCCCGTGCATGCATTCCCTCTCTCACTGTGTCTCTTTCTGTCAAAATAATAAATAAAATCTTAAAAAAAAAAAAAGGAGGCACTTAGCACAGAGTAAGTGCTCAATCCTCTCTGGTCCTTTCACTTTAACAGACATGATTTTCATTGGATTTAAGTGGGGTTTATGAGAAGCCCAAAGTGGTTTTCCCCAGGAACATAACAGTTTCATTGCAAATATTGAGGAAAAGCAAGAATGGATTCATTTCTATTGTAGTATTTCAGGAGATCATATAAAATGTTAAGGACAGAGAGGCTATTAACCCTAAAACAATTAACCTATAAATACTGACATTGTCACACCTACCAAATTTATCAGTTATAAAGATCAGCAAATTTATAGTATCAGTTTCATTCTTTTTCTGGCTTTAGAATGACTATAGAATGATATTGGCCACAAGATGATTGATACCTCATAAAGATGATTGAAAATACAGAAGGTACAGAGCCTGAAAAATACTAGCCTCGTATTTTTTCTATAAGAAAAAAAGATGGATGGCTAATACTAGAATTTGATTAGCATAAAAGTATATATATTACTATCTTAAGTACAATGTACGCTTGCCTGTTGTAAAAAGGTGGCTTGTTGACTTAAGAAGCTTGATCAGTTTTGTACCCTGCAAGACGATTTTTTTCCCTAGTATAAGTGTAATACATATTCTGAAATTCTTCCATTTATACAGAAAGGAGCATTTTCCTAGGAGGCAGTGTGTCATCTCCTCCTCCCCACATAAGCCTCTTTGTTTACTTTCCTTTCCTCTCACTCACATCTTGACATTTGTATTCATCTTACCACTTTATCTACATCATTTTAACTGTTCCTCTTTTTGTCCTTCCTAATTATCAGATCTTCCTTTCCATATTTGGTGTACCAGCTTTGGAATAAGGGCTTGAGGACAGTGCCTGCCAGCACCCACAAGCTTCACAGAGGTCCACAGAGGCAGCAGAAGAGGCAGAGCAACATTTGATAGAATTAATGTGGAGAGTTGTGAAGCCTGGGCTGTCCCTGGGGGGCATTGGTGTGCTGGGGAAGGAAGGCTTTTTCAGGGAGCTTTAAGCCAAGACTACGATCAGGAAGGAAACCACCCATGGTGTTGAGTGGCCCCATTGAGAGTACAGAGAATAAAAAAGAGCCATGAGTATTACCTTGAGGAGGATATAGAGGTGATAGAAACAAATGTCCTCTGACCACATTTCCAGAATTTCAACATTGCTTTTCTGTTAATGGTACTGCGTTCTTGTTGGTTTTTTTTTTTTGCCATTCCATATAGACACCTACAAAACCAGGATACTGGCTGAAGAAGCCCAAAGACCTCACTTTCTGGAGGCCTATATCCCACAGTAACCATCAGATCATGGATGGTGGAAGGGAGGACTTGATGCAGACTTCTCAGACCCTTTTTCAGGAATAACTTCTAGTGTGTGTCTAGCTATCATTTGCCTTAAAGTCTTGAAAGGATTAAAAATGTGTCCAAAAGTGAGCTTGAGGGCAAAATGTACAAACAGACAATATTGTTTGTTAGACCTTTGACCTTTTACAGAATTTATGACCATTTAAGGAGAGGGAAAACCCCAAAACATTTTTTTCCATGTGTGAGCTAATCGTCCCTTCTACTTCTTTGAAACGTGTTTTAGGGGAATTTTAAAATTCATGTCTTGGATTTGTGTTTCTGATTACACATAATTCATCAAGATCTTGCTCTTCATGAGCTGTTTAATACTCAGGAAGTCATTTAAGTCATTTTAGAATCTTCCTAAAATCCAACAGAAAGTTGTGTTTACAAAGGACACACAAACCTGAAACATTTGCACATTTCGTTTGAATCGAAATGCAGAAGCTGTAAGTATTTTGGAATGGGAGAGAAATTCAGCCTATCTCTTCAATAATAAAGGGCTAATGCAGTGTCATCCAAGATGCTTCCTGATAATCCCACCTGGACATGATGTGTGGAATCTTATATTACACATACATTATTCGTTGTCTATGGTCTTCTATTATAATTACTTGTGTGTGTATATGTCTTCTGTCTTTAATGGAAATGTTTGATATAAGAGGAAGGAAACTAAATTGTAAGCTCAGTTGACCAACGTTAGAGTTCTGATTTTCACAGCTGTGTGACCTTGGACAAAATACTGAACATCACTGAGCCTTACCTACTTTGTGTACGTCACGAATTTTGAACACATCAAAAATGATAATGAAACTGAACATACTCTGTGGACCCCTAAATGATAGATCCAGTTAATTTCCATCTTCTATTAAATCTACACAATTTATACCTATTTATACTTACAGTTTCGACAAGCATTTGGTAAGGTACACAACAGAAACATTGTGAGAAAAGAGGACAGAAACATGTGAAGAGGGGAGAAATTTTATTTTTACCAGACATTTCTTTTTATGCCAATGTGGAATGCCATTATCATAGCAATTTTGTGCTATTACATATCCTGTTGTGGCAATTTCTAAATAGAGGAAGGGAAAATCTACCAAGTCCTGGGATACTCATTTTTACAAATTTCTCCAGATTAGATGTTTTAACACGTTTTATGCTAAATTGGTTCAAACTATTGTATTTTTCAAAGAATATACTATTTATTTTTTGCTTGAAGTATCTATTACTTGTACTGTGTAATACACTATATAATCATATAAGAGATATTAAAAATATAATCTTGATTTTTCTATTATATTTTGGTTAAAATTTTAGGTGCCAACGTATTTTATAAATAAGTAAGTCGCTTGCATTTTTCTGCTTCTCACAAAAGAGGAAGTAAATGTGTTTACCACCACATGTTATCCCCCAAGAGGGTGCATTTTATTCTGGATGTCAAATTTTAAGTGGAGGAATAACAGGGTGCAGACACACTGAAAACACTATCTCAGTAGCTGATGTTTCTCCCTCCAGTGGGTGATGAAAAGCAAATCCCCAGACTGCTCCTTCTGGGCTTTTTACTAATTAACTTGACATCTGTGGTGAAGTGGAACATAGACTAACATTGTTCATTCCCAGTCCCACAATTAAACTTCTGGTAGTTTAGGTCAGAAGCTTATCTCTGGAAATTTGAGAGTAAAATAATTTCAAATTAACAGAAAGTATAAAACAAACTCTTTAGTATTTTTACCAAAATATTCAGGAAAAGGAGGGGCTTTCAGGTAGAGTAAAAATTGCACTCTTAGCCCACCATGATTCCCTACTCTATCTACTGTGGTTTTTCCCTATCTATGGATGACAGAAGCAAAGGATCCATGAGAATAGGATCATTCATGTAAAATAATTACTGTTATAGAGCACAGATGAGTGCAGTAATGGTGATTGGGATGTGATGCACACAGAGATGGGGGTGGGAAAACTAAGTGGGCAGAAAGTTTTTTGGAAGATCTAGGGAAGGAAAATAAATGATTCTCTAGAAAATTTAAAAGAATAATATAGCAACAAATACTTATTGTGAGGAGAAAGTATTAAATTTCCCTCATTTATGCTGTTATCAGAAAGTGTCTGGTGACCTAAGTATGTCAGCAGCGTGGAGTCCATGCAGGTAAAACTATTAGGTGACCTGTGGCTTACCAGAAGGAAGGAAGTGAAAAGATTATAATGGAAAAAACTGAGGCACACCACATTCATGTACAAATGAGAATACAGATGAAATAGAAGCATTGATCGGCAAAAGGACATGATGTTGGGGTTTTCACTAAAATAGTTCATCAAAATAAATTTTTTTAGGTGGAAGATTGAAATAAGTTCTTTGTACACACAACATGGATAAATCTCAAAAACATAGTGCTGAGTGAAAGAATAGCACATACTACATGATCCCATTTATATGAAGTTCTAAAAGAGAAAAAATTAATCTAAGGTGAAAAACATCAGAAAAGTGGTTGTCTCTTGGAGTCAGGGTGGAGGCATGAATTGACTGGAAAGGGGCATGAGGGAGTTTTCTAGGATGAAGGTTATGTTCTATGTCTTCGTAGGAGTTTGGGCTACAGGGTGTATGCATATGTCAAAACTCTTTAAATGGTACACTTCAGTTTTGTGAATTTCACTGTATGTAAACTTTACCTCAAAATAGGGAGCTATAAACAAATGCTAAATTCTATTACTAATATGCTAGCCGAAGTATTTGGGGGAAAATATACTGATGTGTACAGCTCAGTTAGAAATACATCAAACTAGGGCACCTGGGTGGCTTAGTTGGTTAAGCAACTGCCTTTGGCTAAGGTCATGATCCTGGAGTCCCGGGATTGAATCCCACATCGGGCTCCCTGCTCAGGCGTGAGTTTGCTTCTCCCTCTGACCCTCCCTGCTCTCATGTGCTCATTCTCTCTCTCAAGTAAATAAATAAAATCTTAAAAAAAGAAATACATCAAACTATAAGAGAGATTGGTGATTCCAGACTTCAAGCTCAAGTACAAAGCTGTAATCATCAAGACAGTAGGGTACTGGCACAAAAACAGACACATAGATCAAGGCAACAGAATAGAGAGCCCAGAAATGGACCCTCAACTCTATGGCCAACTAATCTTCAACAAAGCAGGAAAGAATGTCCAATGGAAAAAAGTCTGTTCAACAAATGGTGTTGGGAAAATTGGACAGCCACATGCAGAAGAATGAAACTGGACCATTTCCTTACACCACACACAAAAATAGACTCCAAATGGTTGAAAGACCTAAATGTGAGACAGGAGTCCCATCAAAATCCTAAAGGAGAACATAGGCAGCAACCTCTTCGACTTCAGCCACAGGAACTTCTTCCTAGACACATCGCCAAAGGCAAGGGAAGCAAGGGCAAAAATGAACTATTGGGACTTCATCAAGATAAAAAGCTTTTGCACAGCAAAGGAAACAGTCAACAAAACCAAAAGACAACTGACAGAATGGGAGAAGATATTTGCAAATGACATATCAGATAAAGGGCTAGTATCCAAAACCTATAAAGAACTTATCAAACTCAACACCCAAAGAATAAATGATCCAATCAAGAAATGGGCAGAAGACATGGACAGACATTTTTCCAAAAAAGACATCCAAATGGCCAACAGACACATGAAAAAGTGCTCAACATCTCTCAGCATCAAGGGAAATCCATATCGAAACCTCAATGAGATACCACCTCACACCAGTCAGAATGGCTAAAATTAACAAGTCAGGAAACGACAGATGTTGGCGGGGATGCAGAGAAAGGGGAAACCTCCTACATTGTTGGGTGGGAAGGCAAGCTGGTGCAGCCACTCTGGAAAACAGTATGGAGGTTCCTCAAAAAGTTGAAAATAGAGCTACCCTATGACCCAGCAAATGTACTACTGGGTATTTACCCCAAAGATACAAATGTAGGGATCTGAAGGGGTACGTGCACCCTGATGTTTATAGCAACAATGTCCACAATAGCCAAACTATAGAAAGAGCCAAGATGTCCATCAACAGATGAATGGGTAAAGAAGATGTGGTATATATATCCAATGGAATATTATGCAGCCATCAAAAGGAATGAAATCTTGCCATTTGCAATGACATGGATAGAACTGGAGGGTATTATGCTGAGCAAAATAAGTCAATCAGAGAAAGACATGTATCATATGATCTCACTGATATGAGGAATTCTTAATCTCAGGAAACAAATTGAGGGTTGCTGGAGTGGTGGGGAGTGGGAGGGATGGGGTGGCTGGGTGATAGATACTGGGGAGGGTATGTGCTATGGTGAGTACTGTGAATTGTGTAAGACTGTTGAATCACAGACCTGTACCTCTGTAACAAATAATACATTATATGTTTTAAAAAAATAATAAAAACAGCAGGAAGGGAAGAATGAAGGGGGGGAAATCGGAGGGGGAGACGAACCATGAGAGACTATGGACTCTGAGAAACAAACTGAGGGTTCTAGAGGGGAGGGGGTGGGGGGATGGGTTAGCCTGGTGATGGGTATTAAAGAGGGCACATACTAAAGGGAGCACTGGGTGTTATACGCAAACAATGAATCATGGAACACTACATCAAAAACTAATAATGTGTGGTGATTAACATAACATAAAAAAAGAGAGATTGGTGGACAGATAGGAGAAGGGATGGATAGATATAAAACAAGTATAAGAAAAAAATGTAGAATCCAGGTGGTAGACATATGAGGTTTCATTTTACCATTTTTCTACTTTTCTCCATATTTGAAAATTTTGTAGTAAAGTGTTGGAAAAAGTGAGAAATGGGAGAAGTGAAATAAAGTTGACAAAAATGTCAATACCTGTGCAGCAAGGGTTCAGTTAATGGATTCATTATACCCTTCTCTGTACTGTGTTTGAAATTTTCCCTATTAAAAACTATAAAAGATATTCATATGAAGAGATGATCCGAATTGAATATAGAATTGTATTTAGGTCATGTAACTACGAATATGTATTTTCTCTCATATTCTATATATTTAGTAAAATAAGGAGGAACTAGACAGAAGTGGGCTCAGATAGGAATCCAGGGAAATTAGAAGAGAGGGTCCCAAACTAAAACTTCCAGCTTTATCAAAAGATGATCATTTTCATAAATCACTTCTCTTCATCTAAATTCAATTTAATTCTGTATCCTTATCCCTGGCTAGAAAAAGAGAATCTACCTCTTTATTGTGTGGGGAGTATAAAGGTAGTCATTAAGAATGCAGACTCTTGAACCACATGAAAGAACAAAGTGGACAGTGGAGGCTGCAGCCAAAATATAGGCCTCCTACAGCTTACCCTCCCTCCTTTCCCCCAACTGGACTTTATCTCTCTTTACATGATGTTCAGGTAACATGTAAATGTGCCACTGAATTGGTTGATTTCACAAATCTTAATTCTACTAACTAACCCTAATACCTGCAGCATTCTTTGTGTTATAGATCTTCATTCTAAACCCTCCCCTTGCTCAATATTGCCTTCTCAACTGATTCTTCAAAAAATGCCTTCACAAAATTAAGAATAACTTTATGCTTTCATTTTTCACATAGAACCAATATAAAAATGGGCATATAAAGAAGGTCTCTGTAATTGTAAAATTTCTATTGAAGGTAGAGTCATTATACTGTTTAGTTCCCAACTTATGTGTTCAGTTTCTCTGAGTTCTGAGCTATGGTTGGTCTCTCTTGGTAATTTTGTATGTCTCCTTTTGTTAGATAGCTGCATAACCCTTATATTTTTCTTTTTACCTTGGCTTCCATGAAGTTTGGGGTTATCTGATTTATTAAATAATAGCCTCCCTTGACTCTGTTTTCTAGCTTAGTTATTCCACTCTTGTCTTTTTCATCTCCATCCCAACCCTAGTTCCCATGACTTGGTACTTCCCCTTTAATAATTATAGATTTGTTGGATTTATAGTATCTGTTTTTGTAAACTGCTCTAGGTTTGGAAGTAGGTAGAAAACACATAATTTCTATAAAACCTCCAATGCTGTTAATACATTATTTTACTCTAACTCAAATTTTATTGCTGTGATATCCAAGCATGCAATAAAGGATGGGTTTAGCCGATATTTTGAGAAAATAAAGTCCTTTGTTATATTAGGAAGCCATCAGGAAGCAATTAAGAGGAGGAAAATTTGGACACTTTAAAATAATTTTATTAAAACAAAAAACATCAAGGCCAATTCCTACATGCTATACTGTTTATCTATCCTCTTGAATGTATGTGTGTTCCCAATTTCTCATCACAATGGTCGACTGATCACTGATGTGGAAACAGACCTTACTTCTCTCAACTAGCTTCTGTCAAACAGAATGAATCTAGGTCATCTCTCTTGGAGATAGTGCTGTATCTCTGTGGATTAAAGAGAAAAAGCCCAACCATATGACCAAAAAAATTCAACTGTCAAAATTAAACTAAATATCTTTTAACTTCATCACAATTTCATAAGTGTATATTTCCTAAAAGAGGAGAAAGAAAGATTCCTTTACCACAGATCACCTGGGATGATTTTTTCTAAACATATAATTATTAGAAGCTGTGATTTACCCACGGATTAAATATTCAGAAGCCCCCTTCCCCAATTAAAACATATAAAGCACAGAAGAAAATGGCTGAATAATTATCTGATTTGGGGATGAAGAGAAGTTTTCTAATTGGAAAGTAACCCAAAAAATCAAATAGAAATTGTAATAGCTATGTCTACATAGCAGTGTTAAGTCTTCTGCTCATCAGAATTAGGAATAAAATAATAAACTGGGAATACTCTCTGCAAGAAATGTGAGAGAAAAAGATTAAAATCCTTAATTTCAAAGAGCTCACAAGAATGAAAATGCTTTCAATAAATGAAATGACATACTTTGAAATTCATCCAAAATGAAAATGAAAATTGGTAATAAATTTTTGAAAAACTATTCAGTGCTACTGGTAATAAAAATGTAAACTAAAGTAATATTTTTATGTCTTTCAAAATAGCCCAGATTTTTAAATAAGTATATACTTAATACTGGTGAAGGTACATTGAAGGAATCTCTCATTCACCGTAGCAGGAATAGGGATTGATGCCACCTTTTGGGGAGAACAATTTGATATGTTACAAGAGCCTTAAAAATATTAATTCCCCCTTGCCTGATTATTCTACTTCTCCATGTATATCCTAATAAAATAATCAGAGGTTTGATGGGAGGATGACTGAAGTTTAAGGGATCCTCATTTCATCTGGTCCCTTGAATTCAGCTAGATATCTGTCGAATCATTCGAACATCTGTGAATTCAACCTGAGATCTAAGAAAAGAATTGCTGCAATTCTACAAATAGAAAATCGACCACTTTTTGCAAGGTAGGAGGTACAGAGAACTGAATCTGAGGGGATATATCAGAAGATAAACCACAGGGGGAGGGAGCCTCTGGAAGCTGGCTACTGGAAAGTGATATAGCAGTGGAGTGCAAAATTGGAACTTTTAGAAGTCTGCTCCTGTGAGGACCTCCCTGCCTGAAAGGTGCTCAGGTGGTGAAGTGGGACAGAATCCTAGGTGGGACAGTGTCATCTCAGGATCCCCAGGGCACAGAAAGAATGGGGATGCCTGAGCTGGCAGAGTTCCCAAGCATTGGAGTGGGGAACCCAGCTACAATTAGCGAGCCCTGGAGTGGCCTGTCAGCTAGGTGTTGCCATAAACTGAGAACCTCAGCATGATCCAGCAACCATTCTCCAAGCAGGGACCCCACAAGTAGCAAAACCACTGTGAGACCCTGCTCCTTCCCCCAGGAGGAGCTGTGTGGATGGGCGCAGATCAGGCAACCACTCCAGAAGGTGCCCAGCAAGTGGCAGGGCCATGGTGAGAACCCCCCTCCCTCTCCTGGGAAGATTGGTGCAGGTGTGCACTGCAGGAGTCTGGGGAGTTTGGTGCACACAAAAGTGATTGATTTCATTTCCCTGAGAATGCACTAAAGAGTGGAAGCCAGTCATTCAGCTCCAGGGTTGGAGAGATCAGGGTGCCACCATTTTTATTTTTTTTTCCATCCTCTAAAATGGTGTGAATAGCTTTCATGGAACAAAAGCCACATAGAGCAACCCAAAGCAACTTACACAGAGCCCAAACCCCTGGCAAGGGGTAGTGCAACTCCGCCCAGGCAAAGACACCTGAGAATCAGTGCAGCAAGACCCTCCCCCAGAAGACAAGCAGGAACATCAGGCTAATACCAAGATAACAGATCACACAGAACTGAAAAACTCTGTGCTAGGGGAAAATAGTATATAGAATTTGAGGGTTTTTTCTCATGATTCTTTATTCTTTGAGTTTAAATTTTTCTTTTTCTTTTTTTCTTTTTTTCCATTTCAACTAGCTTCTTATTTTATCAACTCTTTTTAAAATTTTTATTGTAACATTTACTTTTATAGATATATTCTTCATTTTTTATTCCTTTCACTGTATTCAATTTTTTTTTGTATATGTATTAAGTTTTTCTTTCTTTAAAATTTTGGGATCAAGTGTCTTCTAACAAACAGACCAAAATACACCCAAGACCAAGTGTATCACCCTGTTCTGTCTACCTGTTTGATTATATTCTCCATTCTCCCCCCCCTTTTTTTTTTTTTTGGTTTCTGATTTCTTCTGATTTGTCTAATGTATATTTCGCTGGGGGTTTTTTTTGGTATTTTTATTTTTTATTTCTTATTTGTTTTCTCATTCTTCTATTCTTCTCTGGACAAAATGGCCAGAAGGAAAAAATCCCAGGAAAAAGAACAGGAGGCAGTACTCACTGCCAGAGACTTAATAAATATGGATATTGGTAAAATGTTGGAGCTAGAATTCAGAACAACAATTATAAAGATACTAGCGGGGCTTGAAAAAAGCATAGAAGACAGTAGAGAATCCCTTTCTGGACAAATAAAAGAACTAAGATCTAATCAAGTTGAAATCTAAAAGGGTATTGCTGAGATGCAATCAACAATGGAGGCTCTTACTGCTAGGATAAATGAGGCAGAAGAGAGAATAAGTGATACAGAAGATAAAATTATGGAGAATAAAGAAACTGAGCAAAAGAGAGATAAACAATTACTGGATCATGAGGGGAGGATTCACAAGATCAGTGATACCATAAAGCAAAATAATATTAGAATTATGGGGGTCCCAGAGGAAGAAGAGAGAGACAGGCAAAAGGTATATTTGAGCAAATTATAGCTGAAAACTTCCCTAATCTGGGGAAGGAAATAGGCATTCAAGTCCATAAGGCACAGAGAACCCCCTCAAAATCAATAAAATTAGATCAACACCCCAACATTTAATGGTGAAGCTTGCAAATTTCAGAGATAAAGAGAAAATCCTGAAAGCAGCATAAGACAAGAGACCTACAAGGGTAGGAACATTAGACTGGCAGCAGACTTATCCACAGAGACCTGGCAGGCCAGAAAGAACTGGCATGATATATTCAGGGTGCTAAATGAGAAAAACATGAAGCCAAGAATAATTTATCCAGCAAGGCTGTCATTCAGAATGGAAGGAGAGATAAAGAGCTTCCAGGACTATGGAAAGAGCCAAGATGTCCATCAACAGATGAATGGATAAAGAAGATGTGGTACATATATACAATGGAATATTACTCAGCCATCAGAAAGGATGAATACTTACCATTTACATTTACATGGATGGAACTGGAGGGGATTATGCTGAGCGAAATAAGTCAATCAGAGAAAGACAATTATCATATGGTTTCACTCATATGTGGAATATAAGAAACAATACAGAGGATCATAGGGGAAGGGAGGGAAAACAGAATGAAAAGTCATCAGAGAGGGAGACAAACCATGAGATACTTTTTAACTATAGGAAACAAACTGAGGGTTGCTGGAGGGGAGGTGGGTCAGGAGATGGGGTAATTGTGTGGTGGGCATTAAGGAGGGCACAGGATGTGATGAGCACTGGGTGTTATACACAACTAATTTATTGAACACAACAGCTGAAACTAATGATGTACTATCAGTTGGTGAATTGAATTAAAAAGAAATAAAATTGGGGGCACCTGGGTGGCTCAGATGGTTAAGCATCTGCCTTTGGCTCAGGTCATGATCCCAGGGTCCTGGGATCGAGCCCCACATCGGGCTCCTGGCTCAGCAAGGAGTCTGCTTCTCCCTCTCCCTCTGCCTCTCTCCCTGCTCATGCTCTCTCTCTCTCTATCTCTGTGTCTCAAATGAATAAATAAAATCTTAAAAAAAAAAAGAAATAAAATTGATGAGGATTTTAGCTTTTTCACGTCATGAATTGTCTCCTCTTCTGCTTGCTTAGTAGTTATATCACAGTTTTTAGTTAAATTTATATTTTATATTTTAAAAATCATTGTGGTATTGTAAAGAATGTTCACACCTGAACCAAGAAATGTGCAATGATTACATTTTTGTTCATATACAACTCTTTCTATGTCAAACTCCACCCTTCCCACCAACACACACACACAAATACATGTATATCTTTTCTGGCATTAATAACTGCTTAATTTGGTTATTTTCCATTTTTAGCTTATAAACAACAGAAATTTATTTCTTACAGTTCTGGAGGTTGGAAAATTTCAGATCAGGGTGCTAGTATGGTTGTATTCTGGTGAGAGCCCTTTTCCTGGATCATAGCCGGGGCTTTCTTGATGTTTCCTCACATGGTGAAAGGGTCAAGGGATCGCTGAGCCTCTTTTATAAAGGTACTAAACCCATTCATGAGGGAAGCCCATACTATCTAATCACCTTCCAAAGGCCTTACCTTCTAATACTATCACATTGGGCATTAAGATTTCAACATGTGAATTTTAGGGGGTTGCATTCCATCCATAGCCCTTCAAAATTCATATCCTTCTCACACATCATCAACTCAAGAATCTAAGTCCAAAGTCTTATCTAAATATCAACTAAATCAGATATGGGTGAGACCATTCATCCTGAGGCAAATTGCTCTCCAGCTGTGAACCTGTGAAATCAAGCATGCTATATGCTTCCAAAATACAAAGGTGGGACAGGCATAGGATAAAGACTCCCATTCTAAAAAGGAGAAATAGTATTCCCAACACACACACACAAAAGAAATAATTATGTGATGTGATAGAGGTTATCAGGGAGGAAAAGGTTTTACTCTACCTTTCTAGGTTCTTTTGGCTGGTCTATTATGGTCAAAAATTGACATAAAACAGGTTAACAGGAGAAAAACAAATTTAATTATGAGTATATGAGAGCCTCATTAAAAAAATGAGACCCATAGTCAGTGAGGCAATTGAGGCTTATATACCATCCTGAGCTAAGGAGAAGGAGGTAGAGGTCTGAGACTTCAAATGTAGGAAAACAAATTTATAGAAAGATGGGAAGAGCAAATGTTTGGTAAATAAACATTTGCCATGCCAAGCAGAAACAATGGGACACAGAAAGAAATTTGATCTCCAGTCTCTGTGGGAGCTTTCCCACAGCTTACCACACCTAGCCCATTTTGTTTGTAGTTATACCTCTTGTGATAGTTCTCTTAAAAGACTAGGTTGTCTATCTAAATTCTTTTAGATAGTTAAGGGGAAATAAAAACTCTTGCTGTCTTTTTGGCCTTGATTGACTTCACTTAAAAGTAATCTACATGCCAAAAAAAAAAAAAAGTAATCTACATGCCAAAGTAGCACATTTTGGGAAGGTTCATTCTGAATGCTTTCAATGTGCTGACACCACAATGCCAATTATATTACAGAATATAAATGTATCAAATCAACCTGTTGCATACCTTAAACTTACACAATATTATATGTCAAATATATTTCAATAAATTTTAAGAAGTGAAAAGAACACAAAAGGGAAAAGTGGGGAAGAGGAAAGTCCAAAACCTTAAGGTCCACTGGAGCTGCATTCCTATCTTCTGGACACATGGAGGTGGGAGTTGGGCCCCTATGGTTCTTGTTTGGCTCCACTCCCACGTTTACTGGGCACACATACAGATCATGGGTTGGAGTCCTGTGCCTATGGCTTTCTCAGGTAGCAATCACACAGCTGGCTCTACAGATTTGGGGCCTTAGGGGTGGCCCCACCTGTGTGGCTCCACTGGGCTCTAGTGGGGGCTCTCTGTGATGACCCTGCCCCCACAGCAGCCCTCTGCCAGTGTTGTATACCTGCAGCCTTGTGTGGTTCCATCCTTTGAAATCCAGTTTGAGACAGCCATACACAGGGCTTTGCTGGGCACAGCAAAACCTGCACCTGAGTTGGTCAGGCATATGGTACCAGAATTCAAGGAGTAGAGCTTGCATGTGAGGCAGCACCTGGCAGAAGCAGCCTCTTTTTTTTTTTAATTCCAGCATAGTTAACATACAATGTTATATTAGTTTCAGGTGTACAGTATGATTCAACAATTCCATATATCACTCAGTGCTCATCACAACAAGTGTACTCCTTAATCCCTATAACTATTTCACCCATCTTCCCACCCATCTCCCCTATAATAACCATCAGTTTGTTCTCTGTAGTTAAGAGTCTGTTTCTTGGTTTGTCACTTTTTCTTTTGCTCACTTGTTTTGTTTCTTAAATGCCACATATGAGTGAAATCATATGGTATTTGTTCTTCTTTGACTAACTTATTTTGCATAGCATTATACTGTCTAGATCTATCCATGTCCTTGCAAATGGCAATATTTCATTCCTTTTATGACTGAGTAATATTCCATTGTATATATATACACCACATCATCTTTATTCATTCATCAGTTGATGTACACTTGGGTTGCTTCCATAATTTGTCTATAATAAATAATGCGGCTATAAACATAAGGGTGCAAGTGTTCCTTTGAATTATGTTTTTGTATTCTTTGGTAAATACCCAGTAGTGCATTTGCTGGATCATAGTGTAGTTCTATTTTTAACTTTTTGAGGAACATCCATACTGTTTTCCACAGTGAACCAGTGTTCCTTTTTCTCCACATCCTCACCAACACCTGCTGTTTCTTCTGTTTTTGATTGTATCCATTCTGATAGGGGTGAGCTGATATCTCAGTGTATTTTTGATTTACATTTCCCTGATGATGAGTAATGTTGAGCATCTTTTCATGTGTCTGTTGGCCATCTATATGTGTTCTTTGGAGAAAAGTCTGTTCATGTCTTCTGCCCATTTTTAATTGGATTATTTGTTTTTTGGGTCTTAAGTATTATAAGTATTTATATATTTTTGATACTAACCCTTTATCAGATATGTCATTTGCAAATATCTTCTCCCATTCCATAGGTTGCCTTTTAGTTTTTTTTGTTTGTTTGTTTTGTTTTTTGGGGTTTTTTTTATTCTTATGTTAATCCCCATACATTACATCATTAGTTTTAGATGAAGTGTTCCATGATTCGTTGTTTGTGCATAACACCCAGTGCTCCATGCAGAATGTGCCCTCCTCAATACCCACCACCAGGCTAACCCATCCTCCCACCCCCCTCCCCTCTAGAACCCTGTATGTTTTTCAGAGTCCATCGTCTCTCATGGTTCGTCTACCCCTCCGATTTCCCCCGCTTCATTCTTCCCCTCCCACTACCTTCTTCTTTTTTTTTTCTTAACATATATTGCATTATTTGTTTCAGAGGTACAGATCTGAGATTCAACAGTCTTGCACAATTCACAGCGCTTACCAGAGCACATACCCTCCCCAGTGTCTATCACCCAGTCACCCCATCCCTCCCACCCCACCCCCCACTCCAGCAACCCTCAGTTTGTTTCCTGTGGTTAAGAATTCCTCATATCAGTGAGATCATATGATACATGTCTTTCTCTGTTTGACTTATTTCACTCAACATAATACCCTCCAGTTCCATCCACGTCGTTGCAAATGGCAAGATCTCATTCCTTTTGATGGCTGGTTGCCTTTTAGTTTTATTGGTTGTTTCCTTTGCTGTGCAGAACCTTTTTATTTTGAGGTAGTCCCAATACTTTATTTTTGCTTTTATTTCTCTTGCTTCAGGAGACATGTCTAGAAAAAAGTTGCTACAGCTGAATCAAAGAGGTTACTGCCGTGTTCTCTACTAGGATTTTTATAGTTTCAGGTCTCACACTTAGGTCTTTAATGCATTTTGAATTTATTTTGTGTAATAAAGTGGTCCAATTTCTTTATTTTTCATGTTGCTGTCCAGTTTTCCCAACACCATTTGTTGAAGAGACTATCCTTTTCCCATTGGATATTCTTTCCTGCTTTGTTAAAGATTAATTGACCATATAGTTATGGGTTTATTTCTGGGGTTTCTATTCTCTTCCATTGATTTATGTGTCTATTTTTATGCCAGTACCATACCGTTTTGTTTACTACAACTTTCTAATATAACTTGAAGTCTGGAATATTAATGCCTCCAGTTTTGCTTTTCTTTTTCAAAATTGTTTTGGCTATTCGGATCTTTTGTTGTTCCATATAAATTTTAGGATTGTTTGTTCCAGTTCTGTGAAAAATGCTGTTGGTATTTTGATTGGGATTGCATTAAATATGTGGATTTCTTTTGGTAGTATAGACATTTTAACAATATTTGTTCTTCCAATCCATGAGCATGAGATGTCTTTCCATTTCTTTGTGTCATCTTGAATTTTTTTCACAGTGTTTTATAGTTTTCAGAGCACAAGTCTTTCACCTTGTTGTTTTAGGTTTATAACTAGGCATCTTCTTATTTTTGGTGCAATTGTAAATGGGACTGTTTTCTTAATTTTGATTTCTGATGCTTCATTATTGATGTATAAAAATGCAACACATTTCTGTATATTGATTTTGCATCCTGTGACTTTACTGAATTTGTGTATCAGTTCTAGCAGTTTTTTGGTGGGGTCTTTTGGGTTTTCTATATAGAGTATCATGTCATCTGCAAATAGTGAAAATTTTACTTCTTACAGATTTGTATGCCTTTTATTTTGTTTTTGTTGTTGTTGTTTGATTACTGTGCGTAGAACTTCCAGTACTATATTAAATAGAAGTAGTGAGAGTAGACGTTCTTGTCTTCTTCCTGACCTTAGGGGGAAAGCTCTCATTTTTTCCCAATTAAGGATGATGTTAGCTGTGGGTTTTTCATATAAGGCCTTTATTATGTTGAGGTATGTTCCCTCTAAACCTTCTTTGTTGACAGTTTTGTCATGAATGTATGTTGCACTTTGTCAAATGCTTTTTCTGCATCTATTGAAATGACTATATTGTTCTTACCCTTTCTCTTAGTGATGTGATGTATCACATTGATTAATTTGAGACTATTAAACTACCTTGCAACCCAGGAATAAACCCCACTTGATTGTGGTGAATAATTTTTTAATGTATTGTTGAATTTGTTTGCTAGTATTTTATTGAGGATTTTTTCATCTATGGTCATCAAAGATATTGGCCTATAGTTCTCTTTTTTGGTGGTGTATTTATCAGGTTTTGGTATCAGGGTACTACTGGCCTCATAGAATGAATTTGGAAGTTTTCCTTCCATTTCTATTTTCTGGAATTGTTTGAGAAGAATAGGTATTAACTCTCCTTTAAATGTTTGACAGAATTCACCTGTGAAGCCACCTGGTTCTGGACTTTTGTTTCTTGGGAGTTTTTTGATGACTGGTTCAATTTATTTGTTGGTAATCAGTCTGTTCAAATTTTCTATTTCCTTCTGCTTCAGTTATGGTCGTTCATATGTTTGTATCCATTTTTTCTAGGCTGCCCAATTTGTTAGCAAATAGTTTTCATCATTTTCTCTTGTAATTGTATTTCTGTGGTGTTAGTTGTTATTTGTGATTTTATTTAAGTCCTTTCTCTTTTTTTCTTTGTAAGTCTGGCTAGAGTTTTATCATTTTTATTGATTTTTTTTTTCAAAGAACCAGCTTCTGGTTTCATTGATCTGTTCTATTGTTTTGTTTTAGTATCTATATCTTTTATTTCTGCTCTAATCTTTATTATTTCATTCCTCCTGCCAGTAGTAGGTTTTGTTTGCTCTTCTTTTTCTAGTTCCTTTAGGTGTAAGGTTAGGATGTTTAATTGAGATTTTTCTTGCTTCTTGAGGTAAACTTGTATTGCTATAAATGTCCCACTTAGAACCACTTTTGCTGCATCCCAAAGGTTTTAGAACATTGTGTTTTCATTTTCACTTGTTTCCATGTACTTTTTTTAATGATCAATTAGCCAACACATATTACATCATTATTTTTTGATATAGTGTTCAATGATTCGTTAGTTGTGTATAACACCCTATGCTCATCAAAACACGTGCCTTCCTTAATACCCATCACCTGGTTACACCATCCCCCTACCCTCCTCCCTTCTGTGACTCTCAGTTTGTTTCCTGGAGTCCAGAGTCTCTCATGGTTTGTCTCCCTCTCTGATTTCTTCCCATTCAGTTTTACCTCCCTTCCCCTGTGGTCTTCCATGCTATTCTTTATATTCCACATATGAGTTAAACCATATGATAATTGTCTTTCTCTGCTTGTCTTATTTCACTTAGCATAATCACCTCTGGTTCCATCCATGTCGATCTAAATGGTAGGTATTCATCCTTTCTGATGGCTGAGTAACATTTCATTGTGTGTGTGTGTGTGTGTGATATATATATATATATATATATATATATATATATATATATATATATCATATCTAATTTAACCATTCATCTGTTGAAGGGCATCTTGGCTCCTTCCACACTTTGGCTATTGTGGACATTGCTGCTATGACCATTGGGGTGCATGTGCCCCTTCTTTTCACTACATTTTATCTTTGGGGTAAATACCTAAGAGCCATTCCTGGGTCGTAGGGTAGCTCTCTTTTTAACTTCTTGAGGAACCTCCATACTGTTTTCCAGAGTGGCTTCACCAGCTTGCATTCACACCAACAGCATAAGAGGGTTCCCCTTTCTCCACATCCTCACCAACATTTGTTGTCTCTCTTGTTAATTATAGCCATTGTGACTGGTGTGAGGTGGTATCCCATTGTGGTTTTAATTTGTCTTTCCCTGATGCCAAGTGATGTGGAACATTTTTTCATGTGTCTTTGACCATTTGTATGTCTTCTTTGGAGAAGTGTCTGTTCATGTCTTCTTCCCATCTCTTGACTGGGTTATTTGTTTTTTGGGTGTTGAGTTTGAGAAGTTCTTTATAGATCTTGGACACCAGCCCTTTATCTGATACATCATTTGCAAATATCTCCTCCTATTCTGTGGGTTGCCTTTTAGTTTTGGGGTTGTTTTTTTTTACTATTTCCTTTGCCGTGCAGAAGCTTTTTATCTTGATGAAATCCCAATAATTTATTTTTGCTTTTGTTTTGCTTGCCTTTGGAGACTTGTCTAACAAGAAATTGCTGCAGCTGAGGTCACAGAGGTTGCTGCCTGTGTTCTTCTCTAGGATTTTGGTGGATTCCTGTCTCACATTTAGGTCTTCCATCCATTTTGAGTTTATCTTTGTGTATGGGGTAAGAGAGTGGTTCAGTTTTATTCTTCTACACGTGGCTGTCCAATTTTCCCAACACCATTTATTGAGGAGAATGTCTGTTTTCCAATGGATATTCTTTCCTGCTTTCTCAAAAATTAATTGACCATAGAGTTGAGGGTCCATTTCTGGGGTCTCTATCCTGTTCCATTGATATATGTGTCTGTTTTTATGCCATTAACATGCTGTCTTGATGATCACAGCTTTGTAATAGAACTTGAAGTCCAGCATTATGATGCTGCCAGCTTTGGTTTTCTTTATCAACATTCCTCTGGCTATTTAGGGTCTTTTCTGGTTCCATACAATTTGGGGATTATTTGTTCCAACTCTGTGGGAAAAAGTCGATGGTATTTTGTTAGGGATTGCTTTGAATGTGTAGATTGCTCTGGGTAGCATAGACATTTTAACAATATTCTTCCAATCCATGAGAATGGAATGTTTACCCATTTCTTTATGTCATTCTCCACTTCTTTCATAAGTGTTCTGTAGTTTTTAGAGTACAGGTCCTTTACATCTTTGGTTAGGTTTATTCCTAGGTATCTTATGGTTTTTAGTGCAATTGTAAGTGGGATCGATTCCTTAATTTCCCTTTCTTCAGTTACATTCTTAATGTATAGAAATGCAACTGATTTCTGTTTATTGATTTTATATCCTGCCACGTTGCTGAATTCCTGTATGAGTTCTAGCAACTTTGGGGGGAGTCTTTTGGGTTTTCCACATAAAGTATCATGTCATCTATGAAGAGTGAGAGTTTGACTTCTTTGCCAATTTGAAAGCCTTTTATTTCTTTTTATTGTCTGATTGCTAAGGCTAGGACTTCTAGTACTATGTTGAGCAGCAGTGGTGAGAGTGGGCATCCCTGTCATGTTCTTGACCTTACAGGAAAAGCTCTCAGTTTTTTCCCATTGAGACTGATATTAGCTGTGGGCTTTTCATATGGCTTTTATGATATTGAGGTATGTTCCCTTTATCCCTACACTGTGGAGAGTTTTAATCAAGAAAAGATGATGTATTTTGTCAGATGCTTTTTCTGCATCAATTGAGAAGATCATATTATTCTTGTCCTTTCTTTTATTAATGTGATGTAACATGTTGATTGATTTCTGAATGTTGAACCACCCTTATAGCCCAGGAATAAATCACACTTGGTGTGGTGAATCATCCTTTTAATGTACTGTTGGATCATATTGGCTAGTATCTTGGTGCAAATATTGGCATCCATGTTCATCAGAGATATTGGTCTCTAATTCTCCTTTTTGTTAGGGACTTTGCTTTTGGGATCAAGGTAGTGCTGAGGGGTGCCTGGGTGGCTCAGTAGGTTAAGCATCTGCCTTCGGCCCAGGTCATAGTCTTAGAGTCCTAGGATCAAGTCCCACATTGGGCTCCTTGCTCTGCAGGGAATCTGCTTATCCCTCTCCCTCTGCCCTGCTTGTGCTCTGTGTCTCTCTCAAATAAATAAATAAAATCTTTTTAAAAAGATAGTGCTGGCCTCATAGAATGAGTTTGGCAGTTTCCCTTCTATTTCTATTTTTTGAATCAGCTTCAGAAGAATAGGTATTTGTTCTTCTTTAAATGTTCAGTAGAATTCCCCTGGGAAGCCATTTGTCCCTGGACTCTTGTTTGTTGGGAGATTTCTGATTACTGCTTCAATTTCCTTGCTAGTTATGGGTCTGTTCAGGTTTTCTATTTCTTCCTGTTTCAGTTTTGGTAGTTTATAAGTTTCTAAGAATGCATCCATTTCTTCCAGATTCCCTAATTTGTTGGCATATAGTTGCTCATAATATGTTCTTAAAATTGTTTCTATTTCCTTGGTGTTTGTTGTGATCTCTCCTCTTTCATTCATGATTTTATTAATTTGGATCCTTTCTCTCTCTCTCTCTCTCTCTCTCTCTCTCTCTTTTGATATGTCTGGCTAAAGGTTTCTCGATCTTATTAATTCTTTCAAAGAACCAGCTTCTAGTTTTGTTATCTGTTCTACTGTTCTTTTGGTTTCTATTTCACTGATTTCTGCTCTAATCTTTTGCCTCCTGCTTGGTTTAGGCTTTATTTGCTGTTCTTTCTCCAGCTCCTTTAGGCATAAGTTGAGCTTGTGCATTTGGGATTTTTCTAGTTTCTTGAGAGAGGCTTGTATGGCTATGTACTTCCCTCTTAGGACTGCCTTTGCTGCATCCCAAATGTTTTGAACAGTTGTGTTTTCATTTCATTTGTTTCCCTGAATTTTTAAAATTACCCTTTAATTTTCTGGTTGACCCATTCATTCTTTTTTTTTTTTTTTCCCTGTCTGGCCTATCACACTTTTTTTTTGAATCACAGACCTGTACCTCTGAAACAAATAATACATTATATGTTAAAAAAAAAAAAAAAAAGAAAGAAAGAAGAAGAAGATAGCAGGAAGGGAAAAAGGACCCATTCATTCTTTAGTAGGATGCTCTTTAACCTCCAAGTGTTTGAGTTCCTTCCAAATTTCCTCTTGTGATTGAGTTCAAGTTTCAAAGCACTGTGGTCTGTTAATATGCAGGGAATAATCCCAATCTTTTGGTACCAGCAGAGTTCTGATTTATGACCCAGTATGTGATCTATTCTGGAGATGTTCCATGTGCACTCACGAAGAATGTGTATTCTGTTATTTTAGGATGGAATGCTGTGTATACATCTGTGAAGTCCATCTGGTCCAGTGTGTCATTCAAAGCTCTTGTTTCTTTGTTGATCTTCTGCTTAGATGATCTGTCCATTGCTGTGAATCGAGTGTTGAAGTCTCCTACTATTAATCTATTATTATTAATATGTTTTTTTATTTTGGTTATTAGTTGGTTTATGTAATTGGCTGCTCCCATATTGGGGGCATAGATACCTACAATTGTTAGATTGTCTTGTTGGATAGACCCTTTAAATATAATATAGGGTTCCTCTACATCTCTTACTACAGTCTTTGGTTTAAAATCTAATTTGTCAAAAAAAATAAAAATAAAAAATAAAAAATAAAATCTAATTTGTCTGATATTAGGATTGCTACTCCAGCTTTCTTTTGAGGTTTGTTGGCATGGTAAATGGTTCTCCAGCCCCTCACTTTCAATCTGGAGGTGACTTTAGGTTATAAATGAGTCTCTTTTAGACAACATATGGATGGGTCCTGCTTTTTTATCCAATCTGAAACTGTGTCTTTTCATGGGAGCATTGAGCCCATTCACATTGAGAGTAACTATTGAAATATATGAATTTAGTGCCATTTTATTGCCTGTAAAGTCCCTTTTTCTGTAGATTGTCTCTGTTAATTTCTGGTCTATATTACTCTTGGTCTCGCTCTTCACTTACAGGATCCCCTTTAATATTTCTTGCAGGTGTGGCTTAGTGGTCACATATTCTTTTAGTTTCTGCCTGTCCTGGAAGCTCTTTATCTCTCCATCCATTCTGAATGACAGCCTTGCTGGATAAAGTATTCTTGGCTGCACGGTCTTCTCATTTAGTACCCTGAATATGTCTTGCCGTCCCTTTCTGGCTTTCCAGGTCTCTGTGGATAGGTCTGATGTTATTCTGATGTTCCTTCCTCCATATGTAAGCAACCTCCTCTCCCTAGCTATTCTCAGGATATACTCTTTGTCTGTAAGATTTGCAAGCTTCACTATTATATGTCAGGGTGTTCATCTATTTTTATTGATTTGGGGAGAGGTCCTCTCTGCCTCTTGGACATGAATGCTTGTTTCCTTCCCCAGATTAGGGAAATTCTCAGCTATAATTTGCTCAAATATACCTTCTAGTCCCCTCTCTCTCTCCATCCCCTCGGGGATCCCAATACTGACAATGGAACATTTCATGGCATCATTAATCTCTCTATTCTATTTTCATGGGCTACTAGCTGCCTATCTCTGTTTTCCTCAACTTCCTTCCTTTCCATCAGCTTATCTTCTAGATCACTGATTCTCTCTTCTGCTTCATTTACCCTGGCTGTTAGAGTATCCAGTTTAGACTACATCTTATAGCATTTTTCAGTTCAGCCTGATTAGATCTCATTTCTGCCCTTAGAGATTCTATATTGTCACTAATTCTTTTTTCAAGCCTAGCTGTTGACCTTATGATTTCTATCCTGAATTCTATCTCTGATATCTTGCTTATATCCATATCCATTAGTTCTGTGGCAGAGGACATTGTCTCAGGTTCAGTTACATTGTTGAGAGTTCCTCCTCCTAGTCATTCTGTTGAAGGATGGTTGAGCAAATGAACAGAGTCCAAAATATCAACCATGACCCAAGCAAAATGCACCCTAGAAAAAATCTGAAGTGGTTGGAAGCTACCATAGATATGCAAACAAAGTCAAGATGATCCAAAAGAATTTAAAAAGTGGGGGGAGATAATATATTCTCTCAGGGTGAACAAAACAGGGTGTTCTGCCTGTTCCAGATTAATTTTTGGTCTGTGTGTTAGAAGACACTATATCCCAAAATTGCAAAGAAATCAGAATTTATATATATGTATATCAAGATAAAATTGAATAAAGTGAAAAACAGTGTAATATGGGGCATAAATCCATAAAATGTAGATGTGAAAAAAAAAAGTTAAAAAGTGACTTAAAAAGATAAGTTGGGAAATAAGAATCTATTTGAAATGGCAACAGGGTTAAAAAAAAAAAGATAAGGAAAAGAAACAAAAAAGAAATGTAAAATTTTAGTCTGAAGTATAAACGAGTAGTGAGGGAACACCTGGAGCTCACTGTATTATTTTCCCCTGGCACTGGAGTTTTACAGTCCTGTGGGAAATAAGCTTATCATTCATCTGTTTTCCTGTCTATCTTCCTGGGGAGGGGACTCCTCCTCGGCTTCTCAGGCATCTTTGCCTGGGTGGAGTTGCCCCACCCCTTCTCAGGGGGATGGGCTTAAAGTGAGCTTGTCATCTGTGTGGCTTTTATTCCCTGGCAGGTTTCCGCTTCTCTTTAGAGGGTCAGAGCAAATGTGGCCATGCTGGAATCTCTGGCCCAGTGCCACAAGGTCAAGGTCCTCTTTCTTCAATAAACCCTCCAGGTCAAACAATCTCCACTTCTTTGTGTACCAAACTCCACAGACTCATGCTATTCATGCCCGCTG
Organism: Mirounga leonina; assembly: GCF_011800145.1. Classification (NCBI taxonomy): domain Eukaryota; kingdom Metazoa; phylum Chordata; class Mammalia; order Carnivora; family Phocidae; genus Mirounga; species Mirounga leonina. Next base: position 6,552,283 of record NW_023270158.1, on the reverse strand, counting down.
CAACTCTCCTGTGGGAGTTCCAGGGACCTGTGAGCATCTCTGCACTTTGTGATTTTGCAATTGCAAGAGGCTGTGGGCTCATGTGTGCACCCTCTTCCGAGGCTCCCAGTTCATGGCTGGGTGCCACCCCAGTGTCCTTTTGTGGGCCACACTGCCCTGAGAGCTGTTGCCCTGTTGTGGGCACAAGCCATTTTATATCTCCCCTGGGATGTTAAACAGCCCACACCTTCTAGTCCTTTTCAGGGTGGTCAGGCAGAGAATGGTCTTCCTATCAGCACAGCTTGCAGTTTATGGTGACCAGAGCTAAGAGTCCCTTCTGGGCTCGCTGACCATAACCAGTCTCTCTGCTCCACTGCTTGGGCACTCTATCAGTTCAGGCTCCCCCATTTTTTCTGAGTCTCCTGGAATCCTGAGACCACAATGATCCACCTAGTATTGTGCCCTATTCATTCCCTGTGCCCTTTTCAGAAAGGGATGTCTCTCATTGGAGCAGATTTCTAAGGGAACTGACCTTTTGCTCCAGTGTTATATCACTTTCCAGTGGGTGGTTTATGGAGGCTCCTTCCCACCTCCATTTATCTTCCAATATTTCTCCCAAAGATTCAAGGTTCCACACCTTCTACCTTGCAAAAAGTAGTCATTTTTCTTCTTGTAGAGATCCAGATAAATCTTCTTACATCTCAGGTTGAATTTGTGTGTGTTCAGAATGGTTTGATAGATATCCAGCTAAATTCAAGGGGCCAGATGAAACGAGGTCTCCTACTCTGCCGCCATCTTGCCCCCCTTCTACCATGTACATTTTTACTTCTTTTATTTCCTTTTTGACCCATTCATTGTTTAATACTATGTTATTTAACCTCCATGTATTTGTGGACTTTCCAGATGTTTTCTTGTGGTTGTGGTTGACTTCTAGTGTCATGGCATCGTGGTCAGAAAAGATGCATGGTATGAATTCGATCTTGAATTTTTGAGGCTTGTTTTATAGGCTAATATATGATCTATTCTGGAGAATGTTCCATGTGCACTTGAAAAGAATGTGTATTCTGCTGTTTTAGGATGAAATGTTCTGATTATATCTGTTAAGTCCATCTGGTCCAGTGTGTCATTCAAAGCCATTGTTCCCCTTTTGATTTTCTGTATAAATGATTTGTCCACTGATGTAAGTAGGATGTCAAAGTCCTCTGTTATTATAGTATTATTATCAATGAATTCCTTTATGTTTGTTATTAACTGTTTTATGTACTTGGGTGTTCCCATGTTGGGTGCATATATACTTAAAATTGTTATATCTTCTTGCTGAATTGTTCTCTTTATTATTATATAGTGCCCTTCTTTGTCTCTTGTTATAGTCTTTGTTTTAAAGTCTATTTTGTTGGGGCACCTGGGTGGCTCAGTCATTAAGCATCTGCCTTCAGCTCAGGTCAGGATCCCAGCATCCTGGGATCAAGCCCCACATTGGGCTTCCTGCTCAGTGAAAAGCCTTCTTCTCCCTCTCCCACTCCCCCTGCCTGTGTTCCCTCTCTCACTGTGTCTTTCTCTGTCAAATAAATAAATAAAACCTTTTAAAAAAATGAAAAGGTAAAGTCTATTTTGTCTGATATAAGTATTGCTACTCTGGCTTTCTTTTGATATCCATTTGCATGATAGGTGTTTCTCCATGCCCTCACATTGCCAACACTTGTTGTGTCTTGTGTTTTTTTATTTTAACCATTCTGTCAGGTGTGAGGTGATATCTCATTGTAGTTTTGATTTGCATTTCCCTGATGTTGAGTTGTATCATTTTTTAATATATTTTGGATACACCTTTTATTGGATATGTCATTTGTAAGTATCTTCTCCCACTAAGTAGTTTCTTTTAGTTTGTTGATTGTTTCCTTCACTGTGCAGAAGCTTTTTATTTTGATGTAGTTCCAACAATTTATTTTTGCCTTTATTTCCCTTTGCCTCAGGAGACATATCTAGAAAAATGTTGCTACAGCCAATGTCAGAGACGTTAGTGCCTGTACTCTCTCATAGGATTTTTATTGTTTCAGGTCTCACATTTAGGTCTTTGATCCATTTTTATAATCTATTTTGAGTTTATAGTTATGTATGGAGTAAAAAGTGGTTTAATTTCATTCTTTTGAATGTAGCTGACCAGGTTTCCCAGCACCTTTTGTTAAAGAGACTGTCTTTTTCCCATTGGATATTCTTTCCTGCTTTGTCAAAGATTAATTGACCATATAATTGTGGATTTATTTCTGGGTTTTCTATTCTGTTCCATTGCTCTATGTGTCTATTTCTGTGCCAGTACCATACTGTTTTGATTACTACAGCTTTGTAATATAACTTGGAGTCTGGAATTGTGATGCCCCCAGCTGTGCTTTTCTTTTTCTTTCACCACTTTGGTTAGGTTTGCTCCTAGATATCTTATTATTTTTGGTGCAATTGTAAGTAGGGTAAGTAGAATCGTTTTCTTAATTTCTCTTTCTGATGCTTCATTATTAGTGTATAAGAACCCCACTTCTTGGTACCAACTTTTTGTCTTAGTCCATTCAGGCTGCTATAGGAAAATATCACAAACTGGGTAGGTTATAAACAACAGAAATTTATTTTTCACACTTCTGGAGACTGGCAAGTACAAGATCAAAGTGTTAGCATGGTCTATTTCTGATGAGGGCCCTCTTCTTCCTTTATAGCTAAAGCCTCCTCACATGATGGAAGGGCTCATTTGATCAGTTTTAATTGAACCTATGGCTAGTATTCTAACACTGGAACAATAGCATTATAAAATGAGAAAACCTTCCTTAAAATAAAAATGTTAGAAGTCTGGAGTTCTAAGACACCTAAGGCATGGACAGTAGAGCTGGGAAATCAGAGATCAGTTGAGGCACTGCACCTTTCTGTCCCCATGTGTCATTGTGTCCCATATTATAATCATAGCCATGGGTTTAGAGTTCTAGGGAAGTAAACTGCATAAAAATCTGAGAATTAATTATTAAAAATTAGATATTTTTAGTAATTAAGAAGGACTATTTCCTATTCCATACAAATATAAGTTATTTTAATTATTCTAATACATAAATTAATATTACCATATATAGCCACTTAAAAATTTCCTTTAGAAACAAACTGAAATGAAAATGAAGAGTATATGGGTAAAGACAAACATTTGAAATGAGAAAACATTGCTGAATCTAGGATCTTCTATGACTTGTAAGAAATAAAATTCTTTTTTTTTTAAATTTTATTATGTTATGTTAGTCACCATACAATACATCATTAGTTTTTGATGTAGTGATCCACGATCCATTGTTTTCGTATAACACCCAGTGCTCCATGCAGTACGTGCCCTCCTTAATACCCATCACCGGGCTAAACAGTCACCCCTCCCCCCTCCCCTCTAAAACCCTGTTTGTTTCTCAGGTCCATAGTCTCTCATGGTTCATCTCTCCCTCCAATCCCCCCACCCCTTTTTGCCTTCCTTCTCCTAATGTCCTCCATGTTATTCCTTATGTTCCACAAATAAGTGAAACCATATGATAATTGACTTTCTCTGCTTGACTTATTTCACTTAGCACAATCTCCTCCAGTCCCATCCATGTTGATGTAAAAGTTGGGTATTCATCTTTTCTGATGGCTGAGTAATATTCCATTGTATATATGGACCACATCTTCTTTATCTATTCATCTGTTGAAGGGCATCTCAGCTCTTTCCACAGTTTGGCTATTGCGGACATTGCTGCTATGAACATTGGGGTCCATATGGCCCTTCTTTTCACTACATCTGTGTCTTTGGGGTAAATACCCAGGAGTGCAATTGCTGGGACATAGGGTAGCTCTATTTTTAAATTTTTGAGGAATCTCCAAACTGTTTTCTGAAGTGGCTGTACCAACTTGCATTCCCATCAACAGTGTAAAAGGGTTCCCCTTTCTCCACAACCTCTCCAACATTTGTTGTTTCTTTCCCTGTCCATTTTTGCCATTCTAACTGGTGTAAGGTGGTATCTCAATGTGGTTTTGATTTAGATTTCCCTGATGGCTAATGATGATGAACATTTTTTCATGTGTCTGTTAGCCATTTGTATGTCTTCTTCAGAGAAGTGTCTGTTCATCTCTTCTGCCCACTTTTTCACTTATTTGTTTTTTGGGTGTTGAGTTTGAGAAGTTCTTTATAGATTTTGGATACCAGCCCTTTATCTGTAGTGTCATTTGCAAATATCTTCTCCCATTCTGTGGGTTGCCTCTTTGTTTTGTTGACTGTTTCCTTTGCTGTGCGGAAGCTTTTTATCTTGATGAAGTCCCAAAAGTTCATTTTTGCTTTTCTTTCACTAGCTTTGGAGATGTATCTTGAAAGAAGTTGCTGTGGCCAATGTCAAAGAGGTTACTACCTATGTTCTCCTCTAGGATTTTGATGGATTCCTGTCTCACATTGAGGTCTTTCATCCACTTTGAGTTTATCTTTGTGAGTGGTGTTAGAGAATGGTCGAGTTTCATTCTTCTGCATGTGGCTGTCCAATTTTCCCACCACCATTTATTGAAGAGACTGTCTTTTTTCCATTGCATTTTTTTTCCTGCTTTGTCGAAGATTATTTGACCATAGAGTTGAGGGTCCGTATCTGGGTTCTCTATTCTGTTCCGTTGGTCTATATGTCTGTTTTTCTGCCAGTACCATGCTGTCTTGGTGATCACAGCTTTGTAATATAGCTTGAAATCGGGCAACATGATGCCCCCAGCTTTGTTTTTCTTTTTCAACATTTCCTAGGCGATTCAGGGTCTTTTCTGATTCCATACAAATTTTAGGATTGTTTGTTCCAGCACTTTGAAAAACGTCATTGGAATTTTGGTTGGGATGGCATTGAAGGTAAAGATTGCTCTGGGTAGCATAGACATTTTAACAATGTTAATTCTTCCAATCCATGAGCATGGAATATTTTTCCATCTTTTTGTGTCTTCTTCAATTTCTTTCATGAGTGTTCTGTAGTTCCTAGAGTATAGATCCTTTACCTCTTCGGTTAGGTTTATTCCGAGCTATCTTATGGTTTTTGGTGCTATTGTAAATGGAATCGTTCTTTAATTTCTCTTTCTACAGTTGCATTGTTGGTGTATAAGAAAGCAACTGATTTCTGTGCATTGATTTTGTATCCTGCCACATTACTGAATTGCTGGATGAGTTCTAGTAATTTGGGGGTGGAGTCTTTTGGGTTTTCCACATAAAGTATCATGTCATCTGCAAAAAGAGAGAGTTTGACTTCTTCTTTACCAATTTGAATACCTTTTATTTCTTTTTGTTGTCTGATTGCTGTTGCTAGGACTTCTAGTACTATGTTGAACAACAGTGGTGAGAGTGGGCACCCTTGACGTGTTCCTGATCTTAAGGGAAAGGCTCTCAGCTTTTCCCCATTGAGGATGATATTCGCTGTGGGTTTTTCATAGATGGATTTTATGAACTTGAGGAATGTTCCCTCTATCCCTATACTCTGAAGAGTTTTAATCAGGAAAGGATGTTGTATTTTGTCAAATGCTTTTTCTGCATCAATTGAGAGGACCATATGGTTCTTCTCTCTCCTCTTATTAATGTGTTCTATCACATTAATTGATTTGCAAATGTTGAACCACCCTTGCATCCCAGGGATAAATCCCACTTGGTCGTGGTGGATGATCCTTTTAATGATTGTGGGATCCTATTAGCTAGGATTTTGTTGAGGATTTTGGAATCCATATTCATCAGGGATATCGGTCTGAAATTCTCCTTTTTGATGGGGTCTTTGCCTGGTTTGGGGATCAAGGTAATGCTGGCCTCATAGAATGAGTTTGCAAGTTTTCCTTCTGTTTCTATTTGTTGAAACAGCTTCAGTAGAATAGGTATTATTTCTTTTTTGAATGTTTGGTAGAATTCCCCAAGGAATCCATCAGACCCTGGACTCTTGTTTTTTGGGAGGTTTTTGATCACTGCTTCAATCTCGTTACTGGTTATTGGCCTATTCAGGTTGTCAGTTGTTTCAGTCTTGGCAGCTTATAGGTTTCCAGGAAGGCCTCCATTTCATCCAGATTGCTCAGTTTATTAGCATATAGTTGTTGATAATAATTTCTAATAATTGCTTCTATTTCCTTGGTGTTAGTCGTGATCTCTCCCCTTTCATTCATAATTTTATTAATTTGGGTCCTTTCTCTTTTCTTTTGGGTAAGTCTGGCCAGTGGTTTATCAATCTTATTAATTATTTCAAAGAACCAACTTCTAGTTTCATTGATCTGATCTACTGTGTTTCTGGTTTCTAATTCATTGATTTCTGCTCTAATTTTAATTATTTCTCTTCTAATGCGTGGCTTAGGTGTTGTTTGTTGCTTTTTCTCTAGTTCTTTAAGGTGTAGAGTTAGTTGGTGAATTCAGGATTTTTCTATTTTTTTGAGTGAGGCTTGGATGGCTATGTATTTCCCCCTTAGGACTGCCTTTGCAGTATCCCATAGGTTTTGGACCAATGTGTTTTCATTCTCATTGATTTCCATGAATTGTTTAAGTTCTTTGATTTCCTGGTTGACCCAAAGATTCTTGAGTAGAGTGGTCTTTAGCTTCCAAGTGTTTGAATTTCTGCCAAATTTTTTCTTGTGATTGAGTTCCAGTTTTAAAACATTATGGTCTGAGAATATGCAGGGAATAATCTCAATCTTTTCGTATTGGTTGAGACCTGATTTGTGACCCAGTATATAGTCTATTCTGGAGAAAGTTCCATGTGTGCTCGAGAAGAATGAGTATTCTGTTGTTTTAGGGTGGAATGTTCTGTAAATATCTATGAGGTCCATCTGGTCCAATGTATCATTCAAAGCTCTTGTTTCCTTGTTGATTTTCTGCTTGGATGATCTGTCCATTGCTGAGAGTGGAGTATTGAGGTCTCCTACAATTAACGTATTGTTGTCAATATGACTCTTTATTTTGGTAAACAGTTGGCTTATGTAGATGGCTGCTCCCATGTTGGGGGCATAGATATTTACAATTGTTAGATCTTCTTGTTGGATAGACCCTTTAAGAATGATATAGTGTCCTTCTGTGTCTCTTATTACAGACTTTAGTTTAAAATCTAATTTGCCTGATATAAGAATTGCTACCCCAGCTTTCTTTTGAGGTCTGCTGGCATGGAAGATAGATCTCCATCCCTTCACTTTCAGTCTGCATGTATCTTTAGGTTCAAAATGAGTCTCTTGTAGATAGCATATGGATGGGTCCTGTCTTTTTATCCAATCTGCAACCCTGTGCCATTTTATGAGAGCATTTATGCCATTCACATTGAGAGTGATTATTGAAAGATATGAATTAATTGTCATCATGTTGCCTGTGAAGACGTTGTTTTTATAGATTGTCCCTATAAATTTCTGTTGTAGATCACTTTTGGGGTCTTTCTCCTTTTATAGAACCCTTTTAATATTTCTTGCAGGGCCGGCTTAGTGGTCACATATTCTTTCAACTTCTGCCGGTTGTGGAAGCTCTGCATCTCTCCATCCATTCTAAATGAAAGCCTTGCCAGATTAAGTATTCTTGGCTGCATGTTATTCTCATTTAGTACCCTGAATATGTCTTGCCAGGCCTTTCTGGCTTGCCAGGTCTCTGTGGATAGGTCTGACATTCTTCTGATGTTCCTCCCTCTGTATGTAAGGAATCTCTTCCCCCTAACTGCCCTTAAGATGGTTTCCTTGGTTCTAAGATTTGCAAGTTTTACTATTACATGCCGGGGTGTTGGCCTGTTTTCCTTGATCTTGGGAGGGGTCCTCTCTGCCTCTAGGACTCGAATGTTTGTTTCATTCCCCAGATTAGGGAAGTTCTCAGCTACCATTTGATCAAATACATCTTCTAGTCCTCTCTCTCTCTCCACTCCCTCTGGGATTCCAATTATTCTGACATTGGAACGCCTCATGGTGTCACTTATTTCTCTGATTCTATTTTCATGGATTCTGAGTTGTTTTTCCCTGGCCTCCTCTTTTCCCTTTTTATCTATTATATTGTCTTCCAGGTCGCTTATTCTCTCTTCTGTCTCAGTTACCCTAGCTGTTAGATTATCTAGATTGGATTGGATCTCATTGATAGCATTTTTAAGTTCTGCCAATTCACCTTTTATTTCTGCCCTTAGAGACTCTATGTTGCCATTAATTGATTTCTCCATTCTAGCCATTGTCTTCACAATTGCTAGCCTGAATTCCATCTCCGACATCTTGGTTATATCTGCATCCATTTGTAAATCTGCAGCATAAGTCATAATCTCTGAGTCTTTTCTGTTTTGGGGGCTCCTCCTCCTAGTCATTCTGTTGAGGGGTGTTTGAGGGAATGTATAGAGTCCAAATTATTAACCAGAACCCAAGCAAGATGCACCTGTTTCCTAGGGACCTTAGGGTTGCTGGCCTCTTGTTTTCCCAGCTTGTCTTCTGCAGGAGCGGCCTGCCGCACTGTTACTCAGGCAGCCCTGTTTGGGCGGAGTTGCCCTGTGCCCCTGTGGTGGGGGATGGGCTCAGTGGGAATCAGTCTTTGGGGCTTTTGTTCTCTGGCGCCTTTCCCTGGTGGCTTTCCACGTCTCTTCCACGAGTCAGAGCAGAAGAGACCATTTCCAACCCTCTGCCTCAGAGCAGAGAGACCGCAGTCTGTTCTTCTGTGAGCCCTCCAGGCCACACTGTCTCCGTTTCTGTCCGTGCTGCTATAAACTGCAGCGTCCTGGGTTGTGCACCCCTCCGCAGCACTCCCAGTCCTGCCTCCAGGTCGGGGCAAGTCTCTGCCCTTTGTGCTTCTAAAACTGCCAGCCGCTCCCAGTTCACGCGCACGCGACTCCACCACTCGGTGTTTCCACCCCGGGGGTTGCAGTTCACCGGCGTGACCCCCGCATACCGGCTTTCCGTCTGGGAGGCTGCAGTTCACGTGCACGGGACTGTCACTCTGGGTTTCTGTCCGGGGGTCTGCAGTTTGCATGTGCACGACCCCGCCGGTCTGGTTTTCCACCCTGGGGGCTGCCCTAAAGTCCTTTCCGAAGCTACCGGTCTGCGAGTCTGTGCCCCGTCTGCAGCGCACGAGGCTATCACTCACCAGTGGTGTAGGATCCCCATGTCCAGGCACCCTCCCGCTGCCGTTTATCCTCCGATATCTGCCCGCAGAATCATGGCTCTGCACTTCGTACCTCAAAACCAACTGCCTGCGATATTCTGTTTGTAGAGATCCAGATCTTCTTACATCTCAGGCTGGTTTTGTGGGTGCTCAGAGTGGTCTGGTGGATATCCAGCTCAATTCCGGGGACCAGTTGAAATAGGGTCCCCTACTCCTCCGTCATCTTTCCCCCCAGTCAAGAAATAAAATTCTGAATTTCTTTTAAACTGGAAAATATCACTTCAAATCAGATATTTATTATATACTACATATATGAACCCTCTTGCCTGCTAGTTAAGCTATTTAAACTTGATCTTTTCAGATTTAACATAAATAAAACACTTGAGCTAGAACATTATTTTATTATTGAGAAAATGTGGGTGGGATAATCACATTGGTGAAATAATTTATCTTGGGAGACATAAAAGGTCATCCATTCTGGCATTTTTATGGCAATAAGTGAATAATGTAATTATTACAACTTCAAAAATTATCTCATTTTCTCTATTGCTTAAAGGTTCATTCACACTTTCCCTGGGACACAAAAAATTAGGTAATTTTGCTTCATTCTGACCTTTTTTAAACATGTAACATCTATTGCACCATTTTCATTCATCGTCATATTCATCACTATTGAACACATCAGAATAATCAGAAAGTAATTTGTAGATCAGAAAGCAGAGTTTGTGCATTCTAGAAACTTCTAAACTTTTCAGTGAATATTGTTACATAGATTAAAATATCTAAGTAGTAAATGACAGATGCATAAAAAATAATCTTACAAACATTCACACCCAATTCAATGAAAGAATAAGTGCATCAACAAAGAGACAAGAAGATGTAAAAGGTGATGGTATGTTTAGGAACAGGTGAGTGCTTGGATGGATGGAGATCAAGGATGAGGCAGGAGATGAGGCTAGGAACTTAAGTAGGGACAAAGCATAAAGATTCTTAAACCATACTAAAAAGTTTGGGTTCTATCTGGCAGTATTTGGGGAATCTATTGGATTAGGTTAGGCTGTATAGTAACACAATCAGATCTGCCCTTTAAAAAGATTATTCCAAGTCTGGAAGTATTGTATCGGATGGATTGGAGTTAAGAATGAATGGAGGCAGGAAAGCCAACTGGAAGGTGGTAGCAGTAGGCCACATGAGAGGTGATAAAGACCTGAGTTAAGGCAGAAGGTGGATTTGAAGAAAAGAGTAGTTTGGATATACACTATAGAATTAAAAATGATGGGTTATGGTGAGGCCAGCTATTTGGATTAGACACCATATATGATTCGGTGCATCCAATCAGTATGTTCATTTTATGTCATTATCAGTTCTGCTTCTTCCCCTTCATTCCTCACTCCAGACAGGAGCGCCTGTTTTGTTTTCCATCTACAGTTCTAGCTTTCTCTAATCCTATCTCAGCCTTGGCTGCACATTGGTTACACATTTAGTCATCTGGGGAGCTTTTTTAAAAAATAGTGTTTTATGAGATTCTGATGTAAGTGATCTGGGATATGACCTGGGCATTGGGATTTTTAAAAAATTATCTAGTAATTTGAAATGCAGCCAAGGCTGCCAAACACTGGTAGAAGTTATTGGTTGTGGTAGAAGCTGAAAACTTGCATGGCCTCTGCCACTGGTTTTTTAGGGTTCTTCCTGCTCACTCATCACTATTGCCAGAGGTTTTACCATCTCTTCTTTCTTTCATTTACTGATCTCACTTTATCTTTTCACTCACTTTGACTTTTCTTTCAATTTCTGCTCTAACCCTCTGATAAGTCAGACTTAGCTGGAAGAACTAAAAAAAAAATTCTGACTAATTGAGCCAGCAAAGGAATTTATTTAAAGGATTGCAATTTTCCATAAGAACCAAGTTTGGAGTCAAGATTAATGACAAAAATTAACTTTCAGAACTGGCCCTGTGAAGATATAGTTATTACTGTCACTAAACTCAGGCACAATGAATTACATAGCCAAAACCACCAATGCTAGACACTACAATACTGCTTGGAACTATGGCCACAGCTGCCCCTAGAAAGTAGATGTAGCTTTGTACATGAATGAATTCCCTCTGGCCTTGCTTCTTTGTCCATTAGTTTCAGAGTCTGGAGAGAGTGCAAATGATTGGAAAGCATGTGGCCACACCCTAGCAGTCAGGAGGTTGGAAAAGTGAGTGTTTGGCATTTTTGGCTTCTGTAGTGGTAGGAAAATTCAGTGGTAGTCCTCATATGTAGGGATTTCCCATAAATAGGAAGGAATTTCAAGTCCTTTTTGAAGAAATAAAAAGTGATCATTTTTACCACTCTTCCCCTATTGCCTGGGTATTCCTGCCTGCCTGATTTCTACAAAACTATTTTCTCAAAATCTAGTAGTATGAATAGGCATTTAATACCTCTCACGTGTGCCTACCACTTCCTCTTTTGTGTCACTACAAAACCCTATGCAGGCTGTAATTACAATCTTCTATAACTCTTCATTGAACTTATTTATGTGTGGGAGGGACCTTTCTTCTAAGCTGCATATTCTCAGCTCTAGTATAATGTTCGTTGAATGACCAATGAATCAATGTGTCAGGCTTTGGTTTAGAAATGCCAACTCATTGATGAACAAGACTTGAACTCTTCTCAAGGACTTCAGTTTAGTCATTTCTAACCATGATTGATTGCCATTATTGCCCTGATTCTTCACTTTTCCCTGTATCCAATTCTTTTGCCATGTGATGCTGCTGTCCCTCTCACTAAAGGAACAGTTTGTATTTCCCTTTCCCACTTGACTTAGGACTCAGCCATGTGACTTTCTTTGGCCAGTGTAATAGGCAGACATGATGAAGTGCCAGATCTGAGCTTACACCTTAAGAGATCACACATATTTCCACTTCACTTCATTCACCTCTACCAGTGCTATAAGAAGTTCATGCCCCCGGGTGCCTGGGTGGCTCAGACTCAAATTAAGCATCTGCCTTCAGCTCAGGTCATGATCCCAGAGTCCTGGGATCGAGCCCCGCATCGGGCTCCCTGCTCCACGGGAAGCCTGCTTCTCCCTCTCCCACTCCCCCTGCTTGCATTCCCTCTCTTGCTGTGTCTCTCTATCAAATAAATAAGTAAAATCTTTAAAAAAAAAAGAAGAAGAAATTCATGACCCCAACTATCCCACTGGTCCAGAGAGGATGAGAGCTGGTTAGAACAGAGCCCCCCCACCATGAATGCAGATCTCTAAATTTTGCAGCAGTTTGTTATACAGTGCTGTTATGGCTGTAGCTTACTGATACTTTTGATAATGATGAACTAATAGGGGACTTTGAGATTGGGATACCACCATTTTTTATAACCTTTCAGAAACACAAAGTGTTGTCCAGTGCTAACATATTAAGCTAATAGTCTATAGGTCTTTAAGTGGATACTTTGGGCCCCAAATATTGTTATATGATCTTGAATATGACTACTTAAGAAAAATGATGCAAGAAACAGTAGGCACTGAGGTAGAAAAATGCAGGAAAAGCCCCTAAATTATGGCAGATTATCATCATCATCATCATCATCACTGATATCCTCTTCTATTTGAGCACTTCCTGTGTTCAAGGAAAAACATTATTATCTTCATTTTCCAGATAAGAAAGCTGAGGCTAACAGGTGTTTAATTTTCCCAAGACAATACAGCTAATACTTGGAAGAATCGAGTTTTTGTCCAGGCCTGTAAGATCCCATAATCCTTGCTGTAAATATGCACTTGATACCTCAACCAAGGAAGACTGCTAATTATAATAAAACAATACATGCTAATATGTATATGATATTTTATGAAGTGTTTGCACAGATATTATCGCATTTGGTCCACACAATATCTTTGCAAATTGGAAACTATTATATATATGGTCATTTAAAAGGCAAATACCAAAGTTCTGAGAAATTGTATGATTCTAGCCCAAGATCAAATTACTGGTAGGTCCTGACACTAGTTACAAGCCCATAAAAGATCAGAAATGTATGCTGCTCCAGTGCCATACTGGAACATTTGAGAAAAATGTTTGGTGTAAACAACTGAGGACATAGTTCAAATGAGTGAAAATCCCTGGGAAGTTGTTTAAAATATCTTAAGAAAAATATAATCTAATAGAAACAACTAAGCCAAACAACTTAGTCATTTATTCCTCCTGAAGATTTTAATTTACTTTACCTGTTCAACTGATGTGTGAAAAGAACAACCCTAAACATATTCTGTTGATATTCTCAGGATACATCCTAGTTATGTCTTCTCACAATTCATTTCTAATTATTTATCTCTGGCTCCATTTCAATTTTATTTAATAAAGAGGTTTTTTTTGCTCTTATAATATTACTCTGTAAATCACTGTAGGCCACCACTGTGAATTTCATTCTGCCTTTGTTTCCCCCTTCACAAATATTGTTGTACAATACCATTTATAAAGACAAGCTGTTAACCTTAGGTTACAACAATAACAAGTGCATTTCTCTTTCTAAACATTACAAAGCTAGTGTTCTGTTTTTTGAAAATAAAGTTTCATTCTTTGATGAGCATTTCATTTTATATTTGTCTCTTTCAACGTTTATAAAATGGAAATAAAATTGTCAATCAAAGCAATAATATTGGAGGTGAATTCTATGCAAAGAATTTACAAAGGCAGAAACATTAACAAAAAGAAACAAGAGAAAGGCTGTTATATTTTTAAAAAGAATAAGTCGCTAGTGACATTATCTATTGTTTAAAATCTGGGCATGATTATGTTGGTTGTCTTATAAATCTCTCCTCACATAAACTCATCTGGAAATAAAAGTCTACTTTTTTTTTTTTTTTTTTTTTTTGCCACGAGTATAATTTAGTGATGAGTGAACTGGCCCAAGAAACAAAAGAAGGGATTTGGATTTCAGATTTTGTATACAGCCCTGAACTTGTCAGAAAAATTGGTTCTCAAACTTTTGGTATGGGAACTCATTTTGGATCACATAAATCACTTTTTAAAACTTTCAAATACCGATTCCGGTAGCAAAGATGGTGAAGGAGTAGGGGACCCTATTTCAACCGGTCCCCTGAATTGAGCTGGATATCTACCAGACCACTCTGAACAGTCATGAAATCAGCCTGAGATGTAAGAAGATATATCTGGATCTCTACAAACAGAATATCCCCGGTGGTTGGTTTTGAGGTATGAAGTGGGGAGCCATGATTCTGCAGGCAGATATCAGAAGATAAATGGAAGGGGGAGGGAGCCTCTGGGATCCTGCACTGCCAGAGTGCAAAAGCCCTGGGGACTGGACGCAGACTCCCAGGTCAGTAGTGGCAGGGAAAGGACTTTAGGTCAGCCCCCCAGACTGAAACCTGGAGCTGCGGGGGTGTGGGTGCAAACTGGTGTGGGGGTGGCTGGCAGTTTTAGAAGCACAAAGGGCTTGGACCTGGAAGTGAGGGCTGGGAGTGCTGCTGTGGGGCGCACAGCCCAGAATGCTGCAGTTTATAGCAGCACAGACAGAAATGGACACAGTGTGGCCTGGAGAGCTCACTGAAGATTAGACTGCAATCTCTCTGTTCTGAGGCAGATATTTGGATATAGTCACTTCTGCTCTGACTCTCAGAAGAGATGCAGAAAGCTGCCAGGGAAAGCCACCAGAGAACAAAAGCCCCCCAAAACCAGTTTTCACTGAGCCCATCCCCCCCTACAGGGGGCAGGACAACTCTGCCTAAACAGGGTTGCCTGACTGAGTAACAGCATGGCAGGCCTCTGCCCCAGAAGACAGACCAGAAGAATAAGAGGCCGACAACCCTAAAGTCCCTATAAAATAGGTGCATCTTGCTTCGGTTGTGGTCAATAATTTGGACTCTGTACATTCCCTCAACCACCCTTCAACAGAATGACTAAGAGGAGGAAACCCCAAAATAGGAAGGACTCAGAGACTGTGACCTTTGCCAAAGAACAAATGGATATAGATAAAAGCAAGATGTCAGAAATACACTTCAGGGTAACAGTTATGAAGAAAATAGCTAGGATGGAGAAAATTATTAATGGAAACATAGATTCTCTATGGGCAGAAATGAGAGCTGATCTGGCAGAATTTAAAACTGCTATCAATGAGATCCAATCTAATCTAGATAATCTAACAGCTAGGGTAAATGAGGCAGAAGAACGAATTAGTGATCTAGAAGACAACTGATACAAAAGAAGGAACAGGAGGAGGCCTGGAACAAACAGCTTAAAATCCATGAAAACAGAATTAGAGAAATAAATGACACCATGAAACATTCCAATGTTAGAATTATTGGGATCCCTGAGGGGGTGGAGAGAGAGAGAGGACTAGAAGATAAATTTGAGCAAATCGTAGCTGAGAACTTCCCTAATCTGGGGAATGAAACAACATTCATGTTCTAGAGGCAGAGAGGACCCCTCCCAAGATCAAGGAGAACAGACCAATGCCCCAGCATGTAATAGTAAAACTCGCAAATCTCAGAACTATGGAAACCATCTTAAGGGCAGTTAGGGGGAAGAGATTCCTTATGTACAGAGGAGGAACATCGGAATAACGTCAGACCTGTCCATAGAGACCTGGCAAGCCAGAAAGGGCTGGCAAGACATATTCAGGTAATAAATGAGAAGAACGTGCAGCCAAGAATACTTTATCCAGCAAGGATGTCATTCAGAATGGATGGAGAGATAAAGACCTTCCAGGACTGGCAGAAACTGAAAGAACATGTGACCACTAAGCTGGCCCTGCAAGAAATATTAAGGGGGGTTTTATAAAAGGGGAAAGACCCCAAGAGTGATATAGAACAGAAATTTGCAGAGACAATCTATAGAAACAAGGACTTCACAGGCAACATGATGACAATAAAATCATATCTTTCAATAATCACTCTCAAAGTGAATGGCCTAAATGCTCCCATAAAACAGCACAGGGTTACAGATTGGATAAAAAGACAGGACTCATCCATATGTTGTCTACAAGAGACTCATTTTGAATCTAAAAATACATCCAGACTGAAAGTGAAGGGATGAAGAGCCATCTTCCATACCAACAAACCTCAAAAGAAAGCTGGGGTAGCAATTCTCATATCAGACAAATTGGATTTTAAGCTAAAAACTGTAGAGACACAGAAGGACACTATATCATTCTTAAAGGGTCTATCCAACAAGAAGATCTAACAATTGTAAATATCTATGCCCCCAACATGGCAGCAGCCAACTACATAAACCAACTGTTATCAAGATAAAGAGACATATTGATAATAATACGCTAATAGTAGGAGACGTCAACACTCCACTCTCGGCAATAGACAGATCATCTAAGAAGATCAACAAAGAAACGAGATTTGAATGATACACTGGACCAGATAGACCTCATAGATATATACAGAACATTCCACCCTAAAACAACAGAATACTCATTCTTCTAGAATTTACATGGAATTTCTCCAGAATAGACCACATACTGGGTCACAAATCAGGTCTTAACCAATATCAAAAGATTGAGATTATTCCCTGCATATTCTCAAACCATAATGCTTTGACAAGGAAAAATTTGGAAGAAATTCAAACGCCTGGAAGCTAAAGACCACTCTTCTTAAGAATGTTCGGGTCAACCAGAAAATCAAAGAACAACTTAAACAATTCATGGAAGCTGATGAGAATGAAAACACATTTGTCCAAAATCTATGGAATACTGCAAAGGCGGTCCTAAGGGGGAAATACATAGCCATCCAAGCCTCACTCAAAAAAAAAAAAAAATAGAAAAATCACGAATACACAAATTAATTTTACACCTAAAGAACTGGAGAAAGAACAACAAATAAAGCCCATGCCATGCATTAGAAGAGAAATAATTAAGATTAGAGCAGAGATCAATGAATTAGAAACCAGAAATACAGTAGAGCAGATCAACAAAATTAGAAGCTGGTTCTTTGAAAGGATTAATAAGATTGATAAACCACTGGCCAGACTTATCCAAAAGAAAAGAGAATGGACCCAAATTAATAAAATTACAAATGAAAAGGGAGAGATCATGACTAACACCAAGGAAATAGAAACAATTATTAGAAATTATTATCAACAACTATATGCCAATAAATTAAGCAACCTGGAAGAAATGGATGCCTTCCTAGAAACCTATAAACTCCCAAGAATGAAACAGGAAGAAATTGCCAACCTGAATAGACCAATAACCAGCAACGAGATTGAAGCAGTGATCAAAAACCTCCCAAAAAACAAGAGTCCAGGGTCTGATGGATTCCCTGGGGAATTCTACCAAACACTCAAAGAAGAAATAATACTTATTCTCCTGAAGCTGTTTCAAAAAGTAGAAACAAAAGGAAAACTTACAAACTCATTCTATGAGGCCAGCATTACCTTGATCCCAAAACCAGGCAAAGACCCCATCAAAAAGGAGAATTTCAAATAAATATCCCTGATGAATATGGATCCCCAAATTCTCAACAAGATCCTAGCTAATAGGCTCCAACAGTACATTAAAAGGTGATGGGTTCTGTTTCCTCAAAGGGAAAATAAGTATAACAACATATGCTCAGCAGAGCACTTGTGATGTTCCAGTAAACTGATTATGAGAGAGGAGCCTCAAAAGATGAATAAGATTATTTCACAATTGAAGGCATTACCTAAAGGATGATTTTGAAGTAATTTTCCACTCAAAGTGAATAGATTTCAGTAAAACATTTCAGCTACTTTGTGATGCAATCTATAAACGCTGATGTCTTAGAAAGAACTACCTGGCCATCCCTGTCTCCAGATCCCTTCAGTCCTTACATTTGGAGCCAATGGACCTTTGATAAATTGATTTAAAAATGGCCAAAATCCTTCACTCCTCTTTGTATCCAGTCTCTTTACAATGTGACTTTGTATCTCCTACCATAAAGAAAAAGAATCTAGTTTACCAGCCCTTGCTCTGGGCTGGCTTTGCAACTCATGTTACTAATAGAATGTTGTTGCAAATGACATTGTGCCAGTTTTGAGCCTAACTAAGCTTAAAGAGATTTTGCATACTTCCACTCTTTCTCTCAGAATCCAACTAGCTAACATGTGAACAAGCATCAGCTGGACTGCTAGAGGATGAGAGACCGCACAGATGAGATATGATGTGCCCCAGGCAATAGCCAGCCAACCTTTAGAACCAGAGTCACCTAGCTGACCCAGGCTACCTTGCTGGCCCACGGAGTCTTGAGTTAAGTCAATCAGATGAATGTTGCTTTAAACCATTATGTTCTGGGTGGTTTGTAATACATCTATAGATAATTGATACAGTTCCCCAAATATTTTGTGTATTCTATTTGATCTCTGAGTCTACTTGGGCCTGTGAGAAGGTTGATTAAGGAACTTCTTGGCAGGTACTCAACATTGTGTAGTACATACGTGTAGTAGCTTTGCCAGTATCCCACGCTGATTTACACTTTCATTTTCAATGATTGGGTCCTTGATTTATCATTTTCTGCTTTGGTGACTAAGTTCTCTTCTCACGAACTCAACATATCTTCATGATTAGGTTTTTGCTAGAGATGCCTTAAATATTCATCTTACAAAATGGCAAATGGCCAAATTCTAAAATCAACATTCATCTAAATCTGAATATCACCATCATAGAATTACCTTCTGGGATAGATGTTAATTATTACAATTATAAAATTATAATTTTATTGGGGTGCCTGGGTGGCTCAGTCGTTAAGCATCTGCCTTCTGCTCAGGTCGTGATCTCAGGGTCCCGGGATCGAGCCCCGCATCGGGCTCCCTGCTCTGCGGGAAGCCTGCTTCTCCCTCTCCCACTCCCCCTGCTTGTGTTCCCTCTCTCACTGTGTCTCTCTCTGTCAAATAAATAAATAAAATCTTTTTAAAAAATTATAATTTTATTATTAAAAATTTAGTATCAAGGGACTTATCACCTGTTTTCTTCTGAGAGTTTTATGGTTTCAGGTCTACATTCAAGTCTTTAATCCATTTTGAGTTAATTTTTGTATATGGTGTAAGATAGTGGTCAAGTTTCATTCTCTTGCATATGGCTGTACAGTTTTTCCAACGACATTTATCGAAGAGACTGTAATTTTCCCATTGTATATTCTTGACTCTTTTGCCATAAGTTGATTGACCATGTATGCATGCATTTATTTCTGGGCTCTCTATTCTGTTCCATTGATCCATGTGTTGTTATTTATGCCAATACCATACTGTTTTAATTACTATAGTTTTGTAATATAGATTAAAATCAAGGAGAATGATGCCTTTGGCTTTGTTCTTCTTTCTCAAGATTGATGTGGCAATTTGGGATCTTCTGTGTTTCCATACAAATTTTAGGATTATTTGTTCCACGTCTTTGAAAAATGCCATTGAAATTTTGATGGGGATTGCAGTGAATCTCTAGATTGCTTTGGGTAGTACAGACATTTTAACAATATTGACTCTTCCAATTCATGAGCACAGAATATCTTTCCATTTATTTGTGTCTTCAACAATTTTTGCATTAATGTCTTGTAGTTTTCAACATGCAGATCTTTCACCTCCCTGGTTAAATTTATTTCTAGGTATTGTATTCTTTTTGATCAATTGTAAATGGGATTGTTTTCTTTATTTCTCTTTCTGATAGTTCATTATTAGTGTAGAGAAACAACAGATTTTTGTATATTGATTTTGTATCCTGTGACTTTACTAGTGGTAAGCTCCTTGACATAAGTCTTGGTGATGATTTTTTAAATCTGACACCAAAAGCAAAAGAAGCAAAAGCAAAAATAAATAAGCAGTTATACTAATAAGTCATACTAAGAAGTTTCTGCACAGCAAAAGAAACCATTGACAAAATTAAAAGGCAACCTACTAAATGGGATAAAGTATTTCCATATCATAAATCTGATAAGGGGCTAATAACCAATATATATAAAGAATTCGTACAACTCAATAGCAAAAGAACAAATAATCAGACATTTTTCCAAAGAAGACATATGAATGAACAACAGACACATGATAAGATACTCAACATCACTCATCGTCAGGGAAATGCAAATCAAAACTACACTGAGGTATTGCTTCACACCTGTGAGAATCACTGTTATCAAAAGGCAAAAAATAATAAGTGATGGTGAGGATGTAGAAAAAAGGGAACCCATGTACACTGATGGTGGCAGTGTAAATCGATGTAGTCACTATGGAAAACAGTATGGAATTCCCTCAAAAAATTAAAAATAGAACTACCATATGATCCAGCAGTTCCACTTTTGGGTATGGTATTCATCCAAAGAAAACAAAAGCACTAACTGAAAAAGATATATGCACCCCCATGTTCATTGCAGCAGTATTTATAATAGCCAAGATATGAAAACAACCTACATGTCCTTTGACATAAGTATGTGTGTGTGTGTGTGTGTGTATGATATTCCATTATATATATAGATGAATCTTATTCAGCCATAGAAAAGAATGAAATCTTTTGATTTGTGACATTGTGGATAGACTTCAAGGACATTATGCTAAGTGAAATAAGTCAGAGAAAGACAAATACTATCTGATCTTTCATATTTGTGGAATCTAAAAAAAAAAAAGCTTAAAGATACAGACAACAGATTTATGGTTGCCAAAAGCAGGAAGTGGGAAGTGAGAGAAATGGGTGAAGGGAGTTAAAAGGTAAAAAGAAAAACAGAGAAAACAGAACAGGCAAATGGTATAGATATCTGTTAAATGTTAGTTCAGCTGCATTAAGTCTTTATATGTTTTATAATAAATGCTAAAGAAGATGATCTCATCTACTTTGTGTTACAGTGAGTGTTACAAGATATATACAGATAATTTATAAACTTCTAATTGTGATGAGGCCTTGAGAAAGGGAAAAATTAAAATATCCTTAGCTCTGACATGAATCATATCTTTCCATTCTTGATTACAAAATAATGACATACCCATCTGTCACATAAGAAATTAAATACAAATAAACAACTTTAAATACTTTATAGGAAAAAAAATAAACTTTGGACAACAAAGGATATTTTATAATGATACCAGGACTACTGCATGAGAGGATATGCACCAAATATTACATGAAGCTGGATACATGAAACAAAACCTCCCAGAAATATAAGTTCCTTATTTAAAAAAACACAATAATGATGGAAGGCTTTAATATTCTTTCAGAATTTTGACAAACCAAGTTGACAAAAAGTAAAGACACAGCACTTGAATAATATAAGGAACTTAAGTCAACATTCATTTATTATTTGATAGAACATTTGCAAACATCAATTATTTATTGGTCACTGAGAAATCCTTAATAAATCCCCCAAAGTAGATTTTGAAGGCCATATTCTTTGATCATAACCAAATAAAAATTCAGTAAAATCATAAAATGATAAAAAAAAACTACATAGAAATCAAGAACCATCATCCTAAATGACCCCCAGATCAAAGAGGAAATTGCAAATTATCTAGAAAAGTAATAAAAATAACACTTTATATGGGACCTGTATTCAGGTAATTTATAGTCTTTTTTTTTTACTATGTTATGTTAGTTACCATACAGTACATTATTAGTTTTTGATGTAGTGTTCCATGATTCATTGTTTATAGTCTTAAATACTTTTTTTAAAAAAAGATTGAAAATAAGTGAACTACATGATTCAAATTTTAAAAATCAACAATGTAAACCAAGAGAAAGTGGGAAGAGGGATTTCATACAGATGAAAGGTAAAAATAAATGAAACAATGACAAAGACAGTAGAAAGGATAATAAGATTTTTTTGAAAAATTAAATAAGCCAACATCTGGCAAGTCCAATTCAGAAAAAGAGAAAACAAAAGTGTTGTTATTGGAAATGGAATGGATATTAGAGCCACAAATATGGAAAAGACCAAATAAATTATAAGAGATGATATGGAAGTCTATGGCAACAAAATTGAAAATCTAAAGGAAATGGATGTCTTCCTAGTAAATTTTGGACTACCACCAAACCCTGCTATAATGCCATAAATAGGGTCCAAACATTTCCATCCCATAAAACGCAAGGTTGCATCACTGCAAGATTAATGAAAACCAGTTTTTTAAATAAAGTTTTTATATTTAATCCCAGTTTAGTTAGCATACAGTGTTATATTAGTTTCAGGTGTACAATATAGTAATTCAGCACTTCCATACAACACCTGGTGCTCAACACAAGTGCACTCCTTAATCCCCATCTTCTATTTCACCCAGTACCCACCAAACTCCCCTCTGGTAACTATAGTTTGTTCTCTATAGTTAAGAGTCTGTTTCTTGTTTTTTTTTTCCTCTCTCTCTTTTTTTCCTTTGCTTGTTTGTTTTGTTTCTTAAATTCCACATATAATGAAAACCACTTTTTAAAAACAATCTTCCAAGGACTTGGCATCAAGCTTGTGCATCCAAGACCTGAAGGTGGTGCTGCCCCAGCAGAGTCTCTAGGAAGGCATCTGTGCCGCGTTTTTAGTCTAGTCTAGGAACAGGGAGGGAAACCTGAGCAGCAAGATGCTTTGGACCAACTGCAAGGCAGGGATGAGCATAAAGCTAAGCAGGGGTGGAAGGAAAGAGCCAGTCTCTTTATAGGGGTTGAACACCAAGACAGACTAATGTTGACATGGTGGCTGTCTCCATCCACTGGACAGCTTCACACTGCTCCTTTTGCTGAGTTTTTGGAAAGTAAAAAATGTTCTCATTAAACTGAACAAGTCCCAGCTAAGTGGTCACTTCCAAATCCCACACCCCAGTATGAGCTTTGACTTGCCCACATTTGATAATAGGAACAAGGCAGAGAACTGGTGCTGAGCAACAACTGGGTTATATCCAATGGTAGGACACCTTATTAAAAAATAAATAAAATAAGCACTAAACTATAAATATAAACTATAAATAGTGGTTATCTCTGGGTGGGAAGATGACCAGAAGCTTTCAAATACTATATGAAGTTGGATTTGTATAATAAATTTCACTACTATAATTAGGAAAAACAATCCAGGCTTGTTGGCACCCTTCTATGCAAACATATGTAAACTACACCCTCCCCCAAATTTAGCGGTTAGATTTTAAATATTTGATAATGTAGGGCAAGAACAATAATGTGTTTAGTACTGGTTTGTTCCCATGATACTAAATAGTCTCTCCCTTTCAACTGAAGTAGTAAAGGAACAAGATCATCTTTGCTAGCTTTGCCAATGTAAGATACAATTGGTGATGATGCCACTAAGGTATTATGCTTTACTTCCTCTCTAATAGCAAATGGATAACATAGAGATATCTGCTTTTTAACTCCCAGTCATGATGGTTGGCTGATGGTGATGGTGCTAATGCAATAAAGCAATCCCAAAAATGGAAATATTGTGCACTGTTCAAAGAAGCTGTCTAAGTATTTTTAGGAGCAAAGATGCAATTGATGTCCCCATTATATTGTTTATTTCTAATATCTTTCATGCATTTGCTACTTGAAACAATAACATTAAAAAAAAGTCTCTGTACCTTAATGGGGCAAAATAAATGGCTTTAGAACTAAGTAGTTAAATTTCAAGATAAAAAATTTTCCCTGAATTTTCATCTGCATTTTAGCTTTCATTGCCTGTATACCCATTTTTACTGGAGAAGAATGGTAAAAGTGTCTTTCCATCAACTATCATATAAGAACACTTTCATTCTCAAGGCACAATGTTATTTCTTCAACACGTCCCAGTACTTTAATGACTTTCTCCACAAGCAACCATCAGTTTTTATTCAGCACTGCAATGTTGTTATTATTTCCAAAGTATGGCATTAAGCCTTTTTTTATATTCAAGCTATCTTTTTAGACGTGTAGTAGTGGTGGTCCTTCCATCACATTTGGACATCTTGTAGAATACATGACAAAGCAGTTCCAAAATAGCTTGCATCTATATTTAACATACCACTCCAAAATCTCTTGTATGACAAGGAGTCTGTCATTTGCTGAAGAATGATAAAAGTGTCTCACTATTCTGCTGTCCTATGATTTCTTTTTGAGCACCCAAGTGAAGAGTAGACAAAACGTTGTATGACTGTAGATCCTGAATGATGTATAACTCTCATTATATTTGTTGGATTCTTGAAGACAATTACATTATAATTATAATTTTATACACTGATTTTCTATCCTATAAATAGTTTTTCTTGATTGAATTCGTCCTTGATCCACCAAGCTGTTAAACTTAAAAGAGACTTCTACTGATTTCTGAACTACCGGTTGTCTGATGTACAAGATACAGAGATTGCATATTCAATAATACCACTAGATTTATTGATAAGAGAACATAATTCAGAAAAAATTTCTTTCAGTAATATGTTTTCTAGATGAAATTTGTAACTGAGATTTTTTTTTATGTGCAAATTTGGGGAACTCAAAAGTCCTTTCTCTTTAACTCATAGAAATGATTGGCACTCTATAGGGATGATGTAAATAAGTTTTTTGTTTAAAAGTTTTAGGTTCTGAATACTTAAAACTATAAGGGATTGCCTTCTTAAAGTGTATTATTTTAAAATCTGTTATTTTAAAGTTTGATGGTGAGGACAAACTAGGTTTGGGGTACCTTATTTCTAACATTTTCTGTATCCTTTATACACTTTATTATATTAGAATCAAAAGTTATTTATTAAATTAACTTTTTGTTTATCTTTTAGTTTTTTCTGCTTGTGATAATTTGAGATGGCAAAATTAACATTTGGTTTTAAATCATCCTCCAAAGACATGATGAATCATTTCAGGATTTTTTTCTTGAAATACTCTGCCTAATATAAGTAAATAACTACATACTACATAAAGCTCTTAAAAGGTTATTTTATCTGATGTTGTGATTGTTCATACATCAAACAATCCTACAAAGATTAGAATTAATATGTAATTGAATCTCTATTATTCAGTCTTTTATTATTATTAAAATTATATAGTTATTAGTCATAAAGAAAAGTTATTTCTAAAGTATTTTCCTCATGCACTTTCATAATATTTACAAAAACTGTCCATCTTTTCATTGTTCATTTAACTCTTTGAATATTCTTAATTAACTGTCTTATACATAAAAATTAATGGCTTTCACCATCATCATTAATTATTGTAGTATTTTACCCCACAATAATAAGTATTTATACTACAATTGACTACTGGAATTCCAACAAATAAAGCACACAAGGAGATTTTAATTCCATGTTACACCTAGAATGTTTATATATATTTAAAAGTGAATATCAAGAAATTAATAAGTCCTGATGATCTTTTTTTCATTGTACTATTATTACTTATATTACTGTTACTATTACACTAAATATATGTAATGGCAACTTACTATCTTTCAAATGATGTTAAAGAAAGGAAGAGATATTTAGCTTTCCAAAGGCCACAGTCAAAGCACAAGTTGAAAACAAGATATTGGTTGAATTCCAAGGTCAAAGACAAACTTTCATGCCTTCCTGCTTTGTGTATTTAAAATATCCATCTCAAAAAATAATTTCAAGCATATTATAAGATTTACCTAAAGGCATTTATATACATCTAATGGATCCCTTTCTACCTAGAAGCAATACATTAGGTTATGTGTTCATAGTTTTTGGAAGTTTGAACTTAAAATTTGAAAATCTTAAGTCCTTCCTCATTGACTACATGCTAAGGAGTATGTGTAGACAGCCTCCAAATATAATTGCCAGCAATGTCTTCCCAACCTATATGCAGATGCTGTTCCCATTCTCCCATTAAGAGGTAGAATCTATTTTTCCTTCCCTTAAATGTAGGCTGACTGGTTACTTTGCCAGTTCCAGGCTTAGCACCTTTAAGAAACAGCTTTCACCTTTGCTTTCTTGGAATCCAGCTGTCATTCTGAAGGGAAGTGCAAGCTGTCCTGCTGGAGAGAGAGAACATTAGGAGAGACCCTACAGAATGAAGAGGATGAGATGACATATGGAGAGAGGACACACTGAGTAGAATTGTATCCCCCAGCTGACAGCAGTGAGACCCCAGAAATGCAAGAGAGTCCATCTTGTACCTTCAAGCCCAGCCAATGCAACTGCATGAATGATCCCACTAGTTGATAATATTTATGTTCCATTACGTGGAACATAAGAGCCAACATTCAACCCATAGAATCATAATAAATAAAAAATAGTTGTTGTTTTAATCCACTAAGTTTTGGGGTGGTTTGCTACCCTACCAATAAATAACAGAGACAGACATTCATGCCTAGTCCAGGGTGTTACCAAAAAAAAAAAAAAAACAAACCCCAAAGACCAGAACAAAACAAACAAAAACAAGTCAGACATGTTACATTGGCTTTGAGACTTGGCAGAAGGTAGAGGATGGAAAAACAGTGGAATTTGCTACTGGAGGCTGGAAAATGGGGGTTTGGTTATGCATTCACAGAATATTTGGCAAGATTGTTGCCTGCAGTAACTTGGAAGATAGAATGAAACCCAACAAACTTGTGTTGTTTGGCTAAAATTCCAGAAAGAATGTTGAAGATACCACTTCACTTCTCTAAGCTCTCTATGATGTATTTCAAGAGAAAGATAAGCTAAAGAAGAAACTGTAAAAAATTTTAATAAGAATTCAAAAGGTAATAGAGGCCCAAGACAGTCTCCTCAACTGGCGGATGAGCTGCTGTACAGTGAGAAGACTGTTCAAAATGGACTCAGGGAAAACATTAAGTTCAGGATGCTACCAGTAAACTATTCCAAGCCTCAAGGCCAATATCAAACCAAAAGAGAGGGTTAACCATTTAACGAAGTGCCTCAAAAATCTTTTCAGCTAGACAAAGAGACTTTTAAAAACCATGAGGGCATTGTCCTATAACACTTTGACCACAGCCTGATGTAGAAAAAGCCTATTAAGAAAAAAAATGTAGACTTTTGTTTAATGGAATAGATTATAATTTGATAGTATAAAAACTACAGGTTTCCCAGAGTAGGGAACCCTGACATTATGTAGCTGGGTGGATTTCAGAATTACTATGGGCCAGTTACTGCTGTACCTTTCATCTCCTACTTTTTGGATGGATGTGTTCATTGTGATTTTTCCTATTCTTGTCTCACTTTTGTGTGGTGAGTGTATGGGGAACAGATAAATTTTATTTTTAATTTGCAGTTTTCTTATTTGAGAGGCTCTATACTTAAGCAGCTGCATGTACACACACACACACACACACACACACACACTGTACCTGAGGATCCACATTCAAACATTTTTTAGATGACAAGATGCTGGACTTTGGGCTAATACTATGATGGTATGATATTTTTGAGGATGATGTTCAATGTATTTTGCATGAGGAAGGAATGTGAATTGTTGTGGTAAAGGGTGAATTATGGTAGATGGTCTCTAAAGACGTTCATGAAAATTTCTCCTCTCCCTCTACTTGCATGCTTTTCCTCTCATAAAGAGCAAGGGTCTAGCTTCCCTTTTTTTGAATCTAGGTGGGTCTGTGACTTTCTTTGACCAATAGAATATAGCAAAAGTGCCACTGTGCCAGGGGGGCAGTTTATACTTTTATTTCATCAGAACCTAGTTGCCATGGTGGAGACAGAAGACATGTGGCAAGGCCCTACAGGATGAGCTGCCATGTGGAGAGAGAGATCACATGGAGTAAAACTGAAATAAATGGGGTGCCTGGGTGGCTCAGTTGGTTAAGCATCTGCCTTTGGCTCAGGTCATGATCCCAGAGTTCCAGATCAAATCCCAGGATCGAGCCCCACCTCAGGCTCCCCACTCAGCATGGAGTCTGCTTCTCCCTCTGCCCTTCACCTCACTCGTGTGATCTCTCTCTCTCTCTCTCTATCTCAAATAATAAATAAAATCTAAAAAAAAAAAAAAAGACCAAGTATACCAGGTGACAATCTGCACCAAGGCCCAGATATAAGAGAGAAGCCTTCATGGGCCTTGTAGATCAAATCAGGTACCAGCTGAATGCAATCATGTGACCGAGCCCTGATAACACTACAGAAGAGCAAAAGAACTGCCCAATCAACACACAGAACCATCATAAATAATAGATTGTTGTTTTAAGCCACTAAGTTTTGGGGTGGTTTGTTACAAAGCCAAAGATAACTGAGGAGATTGGAAATGCAAATCTCTTTATGTGGTAGAAAAAAATGTTATCTATAAAAAGAACCATTATAAATTGCCCTGCTATTTATGGAATTAATTTGGTTAAAATATGCTCCTTTAAGAGGAGATATATATTCCTTTTGGCAAAATGAATTTGTGCACTTAAAAAACCTTTGAGGATGTGAAACAGTAGTTGAGAAAATGAGCCAAGAATATAATGTATTCTTAATTAAAAAAACTCCAAATTCTAGCTAACACTCTTTGTAATATATAAAGTATCATTGTCCACTCTACCAGGCCCAATTTTAAACATCTATAACTATTATACTACCTGGAGAAATAATCAACTGATATTTTCTCACATACCACACTAACAATTAATTAACATACCGAGAAAATCTTACTTTGCAAGGCAAACTGAATTAATTGGTCTTAATGTTTAATGTACTCTAAATGTTAATTTTTCTACCGATCAATAGTATACATTTCTTAAGATCAGGGGACTATATTTCTTCATTTTATTCTCTTTTTTCCTTCTTAACATTATTCTAGAAGCATGACAGGTAGCTGATAAAATTACTCATCATCCAACAGTCACTTACTGAGAACCTGCTATGTGTCAGGCAATGTGAGATGCAAAGACTAGGTACAGTCTCTGCCCTCAAAGACCTACAACCTGAGGAAAATATGGAAGTGAAAATCTGCTCCCCCTGGAGGAAGGCAGAAAACTATCTTGGGCCCTAGATCCTACACCAGTACCAACCAGAGGTTGGCTACTACTAAGGTAGGCCCAGGGAAATCCACCCAAGGTCAACCAATATCAGTGAAAAATTCCCTCAATGGAACCATCAGTAGACTGGACATATTTGAATACAGACTCCATGAACTTGAAGATAGGTTAATATAAATGTTGTTTACCAAGGAAGCTCATTAATGAGTCAGTACCCAGGGTTTTTATTGGAGGACTGTCACATAGGCACCCTATGCCCAGTGCATACTGAAATATCAGACTCCCAGAAGGAAAGCAGGTATTCTGAATAAACCATATCATTTGTACAAACAGTTTAAGCACAGTTAGGCACTCTTACCAGTTAGGGTGGTAGGAACACTCCCCAAATCAAGGTTCCCTGATGCCAGCTAAAGACCAGACTTGCAAGCAGACTTTTAAAGTATAGCAGTCATAGGCCTGCTATGTTAACTCTTCTGCATAGTAATTAATTTAAATTTGCTTGACTCCCAACTCATTCAAGATCTGGGGGAAAGGAGAAACTGTTTCCAGAGGAGAAACTATTGTTTGCTGTTTCTGAATAATTTTTTCTTTTTAAAAAATTTTTTATTTAAGTTCAATTTAGTTAACATATAGTATATTATTAGTTTCAGGGGTAGAATTTAATGATTCATCAGTTGCATGTAACACAACTGCCTATTACATCAAGTGCCCTCCTTAATGCCCATCACCCAATTACCGCATCACCCACACACATCCCCTCCAGCAACCCTCAGCTTGTTTCCTATAGTTAAGTGTCTCTTATGGTTTGCCTCCCTCTCTGTTCTTATTTTATTTTTCCTTCCCTTCCCTTATGTTCATCTGTTTTGTTTCTTAAATTCCTCATATGAGTGAAATCTTATGCTATTTGTCTTTCCCTGACTGACTTATTTCGCTTAGCATAATACCCTCTAGTTCCATCCATGTCATTGCAAATGGCAAGATTTTATTCTTCTTGATGGCTGAGTAATATTCCATTGTATATATATATATACACAATGTGTGTGTATATATATACACACACACACACACACACCACATCTTCTTAATCCATTCATCTGTCAATGGACGTCTGGGCTCTTTCCATAATTTCTTTACAAATTATGTCTGTTGTTGATATTGCAAGGGTGTATCTCCATAGTGAACTTCAATGTAAAGAAACAGACATGGATTATGTTAGGAGCAGGATCAACATGAGGTATTCCTGGTAGTATGAAATGAAACATGCTAGTAAGAAAATAAAGTTTTATTTTTGAATGTGTATTAGCAAGTATTAACTTTTAGTAACAGTGTTAATAAACATTGGATTGGTGAAAATGAGATATCAATCACCTAATAAAGTGAGTAGTATTCAGAGCCTTTTTAAACAGAAAGAGTAGCAAACTAAGGTGAAAGCACTGAGTAGAAGAGCTCCTCATGGCATTCTGCAAAATGTCAACCTACGATGGGAACTGACCCGTACTTCAGATGGAGAGACATTCAAACAGGGAAGTGGCTATTTTGAATCATAAGGTTGTAGAATCCCAAAAGAGCATCAGCCACCTCTAGAGATAACCCTTGCTCAAGGAAAAGCCTGCTATTGGAAGCACCATCATTTTCAGTACTACCCATTAACATCATAAGATTTACTCAATGTCTTACTTCCAAATATCCTCAAATGAAGAAAGACAGGAGCTTTGACATTAGTGGACAACTGAAAAATATGTAGGTCTTAGCAGGAGACCAACCTAAATTTACGCGACCAAATAACCACTATGTGATTCTGGCCATGTTTCCTAATTTCACTGAGCCTCAGTTTCCTCCTCTATAAAATACACATAATATCAATAAATTCAATGGATTGTTATAAGAATTACCATAGATATAATGTTCCTACTAAAGTGCCTATTATAGTAGGAGCTCGGCGAAAGAGAAATAGCTTTATCCTTTACAGCTTTATAGTTAAGATGTTGCACCATAATTCTTCAGATTCTCCCTGAGCCATTCTTTAGAGGTGCATAAAGCAGAGAGAAGCCACTGCAATATGGCTAGAAAGAAAACCTCTGTTAATTTGTTATCCAGGGTATCTGCACTTATAAAACTACTTTAGGAGTGAAGAGGGATTATTTTCAAAAACTGAGTTAGTGCAGTACAGATTTTTCTTAATCATAAAATCCATGAAACCCCTGATTTTTTTTTCTTGTTTAATATGGGACCTTGAAGTAAGAGATCTTTCAGGAAGATTCTAAACTAGTAAAGGTAGAGAACACCAATCCCACTGCTCATTTACATTCACCAGTTTCTGATTGAATCCCTCACCAGGAATCACATAAATCTTCTGCAATGGGGGCTTCCTGTAGAAAATACTGTGTGACAAAATTAGAGGGGATGATTGCACATCAACATTAAAACATGAAGTATAGATCTTCATCTCAACCAGGAAAAGGGGATATTTGAGAAGGTGATTTTTTTGAAGCACAGAGCCTCAGTTTGTAGATATTAAAATGATTTCACAGCAGCTGTTAAAAATCTATTTCCAATTTGGGTGTTATATGTGAGTGATGAATCACTAGATTCTACTCCTGAAACTAATACTACACTATATGTTAACTAATTTGAATTTAAATAAAATCTTCGAGGGAAAAATTCTAGTTCCAATTTGGTGGGATTGGTGAATTATAAAATTAAAGGGATTTGAAAATGAGTAAGCATATATATTGCTTCCATCCCCCACAGTCCAGAATGAGGAGAGAGAGAAACATCATCATGTGAAAAATCATTCCAATACCTAATATAAATAATAATAATGAGAATTAGTGCTATAAAAATAGGACAGATTCCATATCAAACACAGCAAAAGGACAAATACTCACATCTCACATTGCACATCCATTTGATATACTTTTTTTGTACAGAATGCTCCTCAGTTCTTCTGCATGCCCTATGCCTGTGAGACATGAGGAAAGGGACAAAAGGTGCAATGAAAGCTGTTGTAATTTTAATTTACTCACATTACAGTCATTTTTCCAGTAAGGTTTAGATAAAAAAAAATAAGCCATTTTTTTTGTATGTGGCAATGTCATAGCATAAGTATGCAGTCATGCAACCATCACATAGGTGTTTTATCCAAGGGTAATATATGGAAATCCCACTGTTATCCTCTGGGCCAACAATAACATTATTTCACCCCCCTCCATAAATAATTCAATAGCCTTCCTATGTCTCATGAGGGGATTCTTTAATTCTCTGCTATTGCTTTCTGAAAGTAAGTCCTTATGCTTGGTTCTGAGATTTGTATATATAATATATTTGGTTTTTTATTTTTATTTAATTTTTTTATTTGAGTATAGTTGACACAATATTATGTTAGTTCCAAGCATACAAACTACTGATTCAACATCTCTATAGGTTATGCTATGCTAACTATAAGTGTAGCTACCATCTGTCACTATACAACATTATTATAATATCATTGACTATATTCTCTATGCTGTGCCTTTTATTTTTATTTTCATTTGAGCCTTTAAATTGGTCTTGCCTGACTTGTAACAACAACCTTTATTAGCAGTGTGTTGTTAATATGAAGGTCAGTGAATATCCTTAAAATGAAGAATACAATGAAAGGCTCAATGTTTATTGATTTCTATTTATAATATCTAATAGAAAATTTCTCTGTGGTGACCAATATAGTTTAGTGTAAGAATGATAGAGAAAATTGAAAGCTGTTTACCAAACTTCTTTCTTCTTCTTTCTGAGCACATAACTAACTTATACCAGCTTCATGTGAAGCCATGTGACTGAATTTTAGCCAATAGAATATAAGCAGAATTGATACACACAACCTCCTGCATCACCCATAAAACACCCTAAAGTACTATCCTTCATGTTCTTTCTTCATTTGCTGGATTGATGCAAATTTACATGGGAAACTTGAGAGCCATTTATACTGACTGCTGTCCAGGAGTTCCATATTGGACTGTTCTGTGAGCAGGAAATTATTTCCATGCTATTGAAGTTTGAGGGTTTACTTATTATAGCAGCTAGATTTATCCCAACCAATGCAGATGGCAAACGTGGACCTTTACTTTCTCAGCTCTTGTCCATCATATTACTCATGCATTCTATGTCAATGGTTCTCAACCAGGGGCAATTCCCCCTGCTAGGGGATATTTAGCAATGTCTAGAGATATTTTTGGTTGTCACAACTGGGAGATGTTACTGGCATCTAGTGGGTAGAGGTCAGGGATATTGCTAAATATCATGTAATGCACAGGACAGCACCCCCTAGTCAACAAAGAATTATCTGGTCTGAAATGTCAGAAGCCTCAGTTGAGAATCCTGCTTTAAGTTTGGATGAGGCCACAATACCCTTTTCAACAAACCATTTATGGTTCAGCAAATGATTTGTTATTATTCTTTCTTTTCTAAGCTATCCTGCTTTTAGAATAATGAACAAATTTATTTATCTTTGGCTTTTTATAGCATAATGAAATATTTGACTTAGCTATGGTCTATTTGCAAGCCGCTGTATGACCTCCATTCTTCCAGCCCAGTCCATAGCTTTTACATACATATGAACTCCATGGTAAAGTAAGAAGCTTGTTTTTTCTTGTTTGTCTTTGTATCCTCAGACCCTAGAACAATGTCTGGCACATATTAGGAACTGAACCAATATTTGTTGAATGAATAATTGTGTGCTAGAAACCATAGGGAGTAGTGAAAACTGGGACATCCAGGGTACACTTGCCCCACTTCAAGGGGCAGCAACTACTCAGAGCTTGCAGTTGTTGCCCAGGGAAGGAGATCTAGATTAGCTGACTTTATGTAAAGATGTAAAGTCTCCCAATTTTAAAATATTGCTATCAATTTTAAAAGTTTACACTGTATAGTCACCACTGTTTAGACCACACAATATACACTTGTGAATTTCATTTGACTCCAGGTTTCCCATTTTGTACTCAGTTAATGTGATTAATAACAGCCGCCATCATCAATGGGCTTTTATAAGTCTTGGTGTGGACCTCCTTGGGTTGATTTTTTGGGGGGGAATCTCTATGCCTCCTGGATGTAGATATTTGTTTCCTTCCCCAGATTTGAGATGTTTTCAACTATTATTTCTTCAAATCAATTTTTAGCCCCCTCTCTCTCTCTTCTTCTTTTGGGATCCATATAATGCAAACGTTATTACACTTCATGGTGTCACTGAGTTCCCTAAGTCTATTCTCATTTTGCATAATTCTTTTCTCTCTCCTATTCAGCTTGATTATTTTCTATTACTCTGTCCTCCAGGTTACTAAGTCATTCCTCTGCTTCCTGTGGCCTGCTATTTATTCCATATAGTGTATTTTTAATTTCATTTATTGTTTTCTTCATCTCTGATTGGTTGGGGTTTTTTTATCTCTTTTGTTTTGTTTTGCTTGTATTTTATCTCTTTGTTAAGGGTCTTACTGATGTCCTCCACTCTTTTCTCAAGTCCAGTGAGTATCTTTATGACCATTACTTTAAATTCTCTATCAGCCATATTACTTATATCTGTTTCACTTAAGTCTCTTGCTCTGGCTTTATCCTGTTCATTTGGGACATATTCCTCTGTCTCCTCATTTTGTCTAAATCTCTGTATTTGTTTCTGTGTGTCAGGAAAGTTAGCTACATCTTCTTCTCTTGACAGTAGGCCTTATGAAGAAGAGGTCCTATAGTGTCCTGCAGTGCAGTGTTCTCTCTTCACCAGAACCTGGCATTTCAGGGGTGTCTCCTATGTGTGTTGCATGCACCCTGCTGTTGTGTTCCTGCTACTTTTTCCTTCAGTCCAATCATCTGTGGTGGCTTTCTTTGCCAGTTGTGGATAGTGTTTGGTCCCCAGCTGGGGTGGGGTGCCCAGTTTTAACAAGGTGTGGAGTGAGTGGTGCTTGTGAAATTGAGACTGGCCACCAATGCTGGGACTGGGGCTGGCCTGGGCAGATCCGAAAAGCACTCATGGAAGGGCAGGCAATTTTTTTGAAAGGGAGGCAGTTTTAACAAGGTACACATAGGGATTCTGCAGGGCTTACCACCACCACTGTGGGGACTGAAACCCTGTAAAATGCACAGGTTAAGAGTTGCCGTGTTGGCAATATTTGTGCTGTTCTTCTCCAGGAGGGGACCAGCAGTGCTGGTACTGAGGCAAATATGAGTGGAATGGGCAGATCCACCAAAGTGCATGAGGGTGTGGCTTGGTGTAAGCAAGTTAAGTAGTGAATTTTAGTTCTCTGCTGGTTCTTGTAGGTGGCCATATGTTTGTGCTGGGGAGGCGGGCAGAAGAGTGAAATGGCACCTACCAACTCATTTCTTCCTGGGGTAGTCTCCCTGTAAACACTGCCCCTCCAGGACATGCTCTGAGATGAGTAAATAAGTATCCCCCAGTATGTACCCAGTGTTTTTCAAATTGCTGCTTTTATGTTGTGTCTCCATGGGCTGTTTGTCATGCTTTCTCTTAAAGGGCAGAGGCTTAGCTTCTATCATCCTCCATGCTTTCCCGGAGCTGAGCCCACTGTTTTTTTTTTCCCCAGGATTTTTTCTAGGTTTCTTTTTTTTTTTTTCCTTTTTGAGCCCACTGATTTTTAAAATTCCAGGCTTTAAGTCTCACCGGTTATAAGAACTCATGAAATTTGGCTCCTCTTGCTTTCTAAGCCAAATATTATGGGAATTCATCTTCCATGCAGGCTCCCCAGTTTGAAGGTCTGTTTCTCTTCCCTCTCTGTACCTGTGGCTCCCTGTGTTCCATGGACCACTGTGGTCTGTTTAGCTCTCCACCACATCTCCACCCTTCCTACCCTCTTGGACATGTCCTCTTTTCTACTGTTAGTTGTGGAGTTTGTTACGCCAGTCTTTTGGTCATTTTCTGGTTTTTTTACACTGATGTGAGTGTTATCTAGTTGTATCCTTGGGATGAGGTGAGTTTAGGGTCCTCTTACTCCATCTTCCCAGCCTCCTAATAAAAATTTTTTTCTCTCATAGCTATATCTTGAACTGAGATCAAAAGACATGTTAATAGGGAAAAGATATTCACAAATGATATATCTGATAAGGGGTTAATATTCAAAATATATAAAGAACTTATACAAGTTAACACCCAAAAAACAAATAATCCAATTAAAAAGTGGGCAGAGGATGTGAATAAACATTTTTCCAAAGAAGACATAATGGTGGCCAACAGACACATGAAAAGATGCTCAACATCATTAATCACCAGGGAAATGCAAATCAAAACCACCTCACATCTGTCAGAATGGCTAGAATCAGAAAGACAAGAAATAACCAGGGTAGGGAAAAAGGATAGAGAGAAAAAGGAACCCTCATACACTGTTGGTGAGAATGTAAATTGGTGCAGACACTGGAAAACAGCATGGAGGTTCTTCAAAAAATTCAAAATAAATCTACCATATTTCTACTACTGGATATTTCCCCTCAAAAATGAAAACACTAATTCAAAAAAGATATGTGCACCCCTCTGTTTATTTCAACATTATTTACAATAGCCAAGATATAGAAGCAACCCAAGTGTCCATTGATAGATGAATAGATAAATTAGTGGTATTTGTGTATACAATGGAATATTATTCAGCCATAAAAAGGATGAGATCATGCCATTTGTGACAACATGTACAGACCTAGAGGATATTATGCTAAGTGAAATAAGTTAGAGAGAAAAAGACAAACACCTTATGATTTCACTTATATGTGGAATCTAAAAAACAAAACAAATAAACAAACAAACAAAAAGCAGAAACCAACCCATAAATGCACAGAACCACAGATGGTTGCCAGAGGGGAAGGGAAAGGGGAGATGGGTAAAATCACTGAAGGGGTGTGGGAGATACACACGTCCAGTTATGGACTAAATAAGTCATGGGGATAAAAAGTACAGTATAGGGAATATAGTGAATGGTATTATAATTGCATTATATACCAACAGATGGTAACTACACTTATGATGAGCATGGCATTATGTATAGATTTGTCAAATCACTATTTTGTACACCTGAAACTAAAGTAACATTTTAAGTTAACTGTACTTCAGTTAAAAAAGAAAGACATGCTAATGATGATTCTTAAAGTGTCCCTGTCTAATTCCCTAGAGGCTTAGGACCCTACTGTACTGTATTCTACTCTACTGCCACCTTAAACCATCTCATACTCCATCCCATTCTTAATGAGTGGAGTGAGGGTCACCAAGAGATTGACCCAATAGTGACTGCTGGCCTGCTGGGATCTTAGAAGGTTAGTGCTAGATTCCTCTTGGCTGTGTTTCAAAAATCTGTCAGCCTCTTTTCTGCCTTCATAGTTCCCATGTTAGGCAGGGACTATCACCCACAGTCTCTTAGTCACCCTCTGGTTCCTGGAGTTCACCTATCAATGTACTTGCTCCTGGAATCCTTACTACAGTCCACTGGGCAGATCTAGCTCTATCTCTCTGTCCCAAATCCCCATCATGCTTCTTTCCTCTGTAGTTAACCAGTAAATATACAACTGTGTCTGAAACACAGCCAGACAAAGCTCTCATGGGAGAGTTTGGTGCAAATGCCCAGCAAATACCTCTAAAAGGGGCCTTATATGCTGTCTAG
Organism: Mirounga leonina; assembly: GCF_011800145.1. Taxonomy (NCBI): domain Eukaryota; kingdom Metazoa; phylum Chordata; class Mammalia; order Carnivora; family Phocidae; genus Mirounga; species Mirounga leonina. The sequence goes on along the minus strand of NW_023270158.1, from coordinate 6,514,825 downwards.
AGACATAAGATAGAGAAATCCTATAATCTTTGAAAATAAGCATTGCAAGAGCCCTCTCCTATCCTTAGTCAGAGGCTGGAAATTCTGAATGTCCTTAGAGAGCTGCAAGTTTATTTGATAGATGCTTAGGGAACTAGTTTCATGAATCCTGGATTGTTGAATGCTAGCCCTGCATATGTTGGAAAAGCATGACTGGTTTGCAAACTGTTGGGGACAAATGCCTTGTTTTTCTTCTGGCTTGGCTTTAAATAGAGAGTGGGAGGTTGGGCGGGGACAGAGGGGGAGTAGAGCGAGAACAGGCATTGTTGTGCAGGGTTGCGGATGCCCCTGCACGAAGTCTGAAACAAAAACCAGAGCCCCATTTGGCAAACAGCTTTTAGGATGAGTCATGATGAGGAAAGTGGGGCTGGGTGTCCACTCTTTATACTGCCTGAGATCAGGGCAAATATTTAAATGGTTGGGAAAGTAAAGTGGGTGGGAAATAAGATAAGGGAGAGAGAGGAGTTACAGGCTTCATTAATTTTAAAGGAAGAAAAAAAGGAGACCTTTGGTTAACATTATTAATTTTAACCAGAAAAATTACCTTCTTTAATTTTTCAAAGCCCTTAGGAACCCAGGGGTTTATAAGTAATAAGAAGCCGAAGTTGGACCCTCCAACTCAGTGTTTCTCATTATTTCTTTGCTGTATATTAGAATCACCTGGGGAGTAAAAAAATCCCAACGCCCCTGTTGCTTTCTAGACCAATTACATCAGTATCCATGGGAGTGGGGCCCTGGTGTCAGCAGATTCTAAAGTATCCCAGGCAATTCCAGTGTCACAACCAGGTTTGAGAACTACTGCTTGAAGTAAAACTGGACAAATGGTTGCTATGTGATAAGACTTATACCAGGTATAAAAAAGCACAAAGAGTGACATTAAGTCAAATCTTAATGAAAAAAAACAACACTGCAAAATGCAACCTGTGTTCCTCCTCACAATTTGTTCAACTTGGTTTAATATTTTAGGCACTTTCAAATTAAAAATAATGAGACTGTTTTGTGTTCACATTACCCTTGGCATGTAATACAGATGCAGTTACCTCTTTGTTTTGTACTCCTAGACCTACCCTGTCAGCTTCTGTTTTCTATATTTAATCTATTAAAACAAAAGAAGAAAAGGAAACAAAATTCCCCAAGTGGCTTCCTATCTTGCTATTAGGTCTTATCATAAAATATACCAGTTTTGGCAGATTCTGTATTAAAAATACATAGAACATTTCCTTCCAATACTTTTCTTCATGGTTCTGAAATTCTTCTTAGAACTGAAATAAGCAATTTGATGTGTTGTTCTGGAAATAACTCCACTATTCAGTAGGATTTCATTTTATAATAAATTCTAATGACAAAATAACAACAACAAAAATCTTTGGTTTCCTTCAAAAGGATGTTGCATATATGGGGCATGGTTCATCTGACATCTATTTTTTATTCAAATGTAATCTAATCTCAGTAGGGTCTAGGTTGAGCCTGTGGCTTAATTCAGGGATATTTTTACTATTACTCATATTATACAAACCTACCTGAAAAGTCTCTTATTCTTCCTTTGAAGCAAATTTAAAACAAACATCACAACTTATAGCTATTATTATCATTATAAAAAATGATGGTAATGATCCACTTAGCCTATCCTTGTCCCAGTTGGAAAATAATTTAGAATTAACTGGTCAATAAGAAATTGGAGTATGACTCAAATATTGGATATTGTAGTAGAACCCCTGACTTTGTGATAGCAGTGCTTCTATATCTACTGCATTTCTATCTAACTCATCTATACCTATATATTTCTATATATTTTAATATATATTATATGTGTGCATTTTGTAAATATATTTTTTCTCTTCTATTGACATGGAAGTTATATTTTATCTCCATTTCTTAAAATTTAAAAATGCATCATTAACAAAGACTAAACTTAATATCTCCTGTATAATGAGTATAATGATAATTTTTTCGTATCTTTCTTTTCTGCTGAATATATTCTGCTGTTAAACCATCTATTTAGTTTTGTTTACTTTCATGACTTTATTTTTTTATTCCTGGAAGTTCTATTTAGTTTTTTAAAAATCTGCCTGGTAATATTTTATACTGAGTCACGTTATTACTTGCATTTTCTTATTCTTTAATCACTTTAAGTGTACTTGTTTTGTGGTATATAACCAATAATTCTATCATATGAATTTTTGGAGGGTTGAATTCCAATTCTTGTTCATGGTAGGTTTTCTCCTCCATGTGTTATCTAACCTTGGATTATGACTTCATACTTGATTAGTCCTTATCTAAGGGAATCCTGTGAGGACTGGAGTGTGATCCTTCTAATAAGATTTGAATTTGCTTCCGCCAGGGAAACTCAAGATCACTGTAATTTCTTACACTGATTTGGGGCTTCCTAAATATGTAAGTTGTGTAAATTTGAACCCCAAATCTGTAAGAAGCAAACCTATGGTCTCAAATTCTCAGGGAAGAGAGTTTTAAATTTGTATCTAGGGTCCAGGTCAATTTGTCAATGCAAACAAATTTCTTTGTTATTTTCTTTTGCTGGTAGATTCTTTCTTCCATTTCACCCTTTCTTTGACCATGTACCCCTATAAGGAATTATTGAGGAATCTCAGTTCAGACCCCAACTCTTGACTTTCAGATGGCCAGAGATATTTTCCCACCCTAGTTAATGGTTGTCATTGTATTTTTGTCCCTTGGGGCATTTTAAACTTTTTTTGTTGGCTCAATTATGCATTTAAAATAATGTTATTCCAGCATAGCAAGAAATTTTATATTGGAGGGATTTCTTTTTTTCCCAAAAATAGCTGCTCTGCTGCATGCCAGAAATAGAAGTCATGGTATATCTTTAAGACAAGGAAAGACAAGAGAACTGGTGACATAGAAAGGAAGATGTTGAAGCTAGGTAGTTAGATGAGATCCAGAAGATAGGTTGTTTGGGAAGTAATAAAATGATAACTGCTAACAAGACATCAGACAAACCAAACTGAGGGACCTCCTACAAAGTAACTAGCCTACACTATATTAAAAATGTCTAGGCCAAGAAACAAAAAGTAAGACTGAAGAACTATACCAGATTAAAGGAAATTAGAGACATGATGGTTAAATGAAAGAAATGACCCTGGAAAAAAATAGCTGTAAAGGACATTATTGAGACAATTGATAAGGTTTGGATATGAATTAATATTATCACATTAATATTAAATGTCTTGATTTTGATACCTTTAGTGTGGTTATGTAAGAGAAGGTACTTTTTTAAGAAGATACACACTGAAGTATGTAGGGGTAAAGGGGCACAATGCTAGTAAATGGTCAGAAAATAATATGCACATACACATACATATGTACATATATATACACATGTATATATATACGTATATACATATATACATATATATATATATACACAGAGAGAGAGAGAAAGGGAGAGAAGTTGACAGAGGAAAGAAAAGAGAGAGAATGATAAAGCAAATAGATCAAAGTGTAAACAATTGGTGAAGCTGGATAAAGGGTATATGGAAATTCCTTGTACTATTCTTGCAACTTTCCTCTAAGTTTGAAATTATAGCTAAATAAAGTTGTTTTTTTTTTAATGAAGAAGTGCTGAGGAAGCACTTTGGGGAATGTCTACATACAGAAGGAGAGAGAAGGAAAACAAGCAGGTACAGGAGGCAAAGAGGAACAAGTTATTGATTTGGAAGGATAACTAGGTAAGCATGGTTGACCAAAAACATCAAGGGGATGTTTCATTTTGTCAAGAACAATGTCTATTCCCTGTGTACCTACACTCAGGTTCACAGATAAATCAGAAAATATTTCAGAACGAAGGGAGTCTTCATGTCTCTGCAAACAAATGGTGTAGTTACTTTGTGAATTACCTAAACTAAGTGGTGTTATGATTCATTGATTCACTTGGCAAATATAACATCCTCACTTTTTTAAAATAACTTCTGCTTTTACCATATTAAATTAACATCTTTGGAGTAGCTATAGTCTGAAGAACAAGATCTGACATTTCTCCTTTTGAAAGCGTTGAATAGAACTATACTTTTCAGACAGAAAAGTTTGTGATTATTGTGGAAATTTTATAATCACATTCTATTAATGAGAATGATCCTTTCCTTTTTAAGATTTGGGGTTTTCAAAGTTAAGACATAGTTTCTATATCAAACTTTATATTGTTATACTAAAATTATGAAATATATAATTTAATTTGATGATATCATGCACCAGCTATTTTATATCACTCTAGCTATTACTTTAGTATTCTTGTTGAAAAGGCAATGATTTTGCTGAACAATTGGGGGAGAAATGATCATGCCTTCTTTCTTTAGCACTATAATTAAGATGTTTAAATAACCAGCACTCCCTGCTGCTTTAGAGATGGTAGGAAAAGTTGGGGGAGGGAAGACTTGATAGAATTCTGCCTTTGAAGGAAAAATGCCTACTTAGATACTTTAAAAATAATTCTCACAAATAACTTTACTTAAGAATTTAAACATATAGGGGCGCCTGGGTGGCTCAGTTGGTTAAGTGTCCAATTCGTGATTTCAGCTCATGTCATGATCTCATGGTGGGGAGATCGAGCCCCACTTTGGGCTCCATGCTCAGTGGGGAGTCTGCTTGAGATTGTCTCTCTTTCCATCTCCCTTTCCCTCTGCCCCTCCCCCACTTCTCTCTTGTGTGCTCTTTCTCTCTCTGAAATAAATAAATAAATATTTAAAAAAGAATTTAAACAAATAATTAACCACCATAGCTCTGTAAGTGCTATAAATCAATTATATACCTGTAAAAGGATAATATATATTTAATGTTAGGTAACTGTTTAGTTCAGGTGTTGAAAAACTTTTTCTGTAGAGTTAATAGTAAATATTTTTGGTTTTGTAGGCCATGAAATCTTAGTTGCAACTAGTCAGCTCTGTCCTTGTAGTGTGAAAGCACCCATAGATACGATGTAAATGAGTGGGAGTGGCCATATTCCAATCAACTTTATTTACAAAAACAAGCAATTGGCTACATTTGGCCCTTGAGCCATAATTTGCCATTCTCTGCTTTAACTTATAGCTATTTCATGTTGGAGCTTGTCAGCCTTATCTTAAGGGAAATTCAAGAAATAATAATTTGTAAAAACTTTTCAGTTTGGTGAAATATTCACTGTTTACTCATGTTCCCCAGTATTGTCTGTTAAAGGCAAAAATCAGGAGAAATAGTCAAAACTCAAGCTTTGACAAACAACCTATCTGTGCTAATTAAGAAAACCAATACAGGGCGCCTGGGTGGCTCAGTCGTTAAGCGTCTGCCTTCGGCTCAGGTCATGATCCCAGGGTCCTGGGATCGAGTCCCGCATCGGGCTCCCTGCTCTGCGGAGAGCCTGCTTCTCCCTCTCCCACTCCCCCTGCTTGTGTTCCTGCTCTCGCTGTGTCTCTCTCTGTCAAATAAATAAACAAAATCTTTAAAAAAAAAGAAAAAAAAAAGAAAACCAATAGAAAATAAAGTCTGAAACAAAGGAAAACCAAAGATCTAGTTTCTGTTAAAAAAAAATTTTAAAAGATGGTCTCATTTTGCTGTATCTTCTAACTGCCCCCCAGCTATCATGCCCTTCCTTTACCTGCCATAAGAGGTAAAGAATTAAAGAGGTCAGCCCTTGGGCTCCAAGTTATCTTTGGATTGAGGAGGTTTATGGATGAATGAATGAATGAATGAATGAATGAGTTTGTATTTTTGGTAGTACATCTTCCAAGTCAAACATTCCTCTCACAAGGATTTGACATTCAGCTTTATTAGTTCTCCTTGAATAAAAATGCTATCATCCAAATTACACATAAGCTTCTTCATTTGGATGGTATCTTTAACTATCATGACAATCAGGTCCAGTTTGTTTTGTAAAAGAGGACCACAGTTGGGCTCCTGGGTGGCTCAGTCGGTTAAGTGTCTGCCTTCGGCTCAGGTCATGATCTCAGGGTTCTGATATTGAGTCCTCATTGGGCTCCCTGCTCAGAAGGGAGTCTGCTTCTCCCTCTGCCCCTCCTCCTGCTTGTGAGCTCTCTTGCTCTCTCTCAAAAATAAATAAAATCTAAAAAAAAGGAGGACCACTGTTTTAACATTATCCTCATATTATAATCTTACCAAGCAGTAGTCTTATATGAGTATTAGGCATATTCTAATAATCCCAGCAATAGCTTGCAGTTCAAGTTAATGAAATAAAAAATACATTCCTTCAGAGTTTAATCTAAAATATTATCCTGGGGACTCCTGGGTGGCTCAGTTGGTTAAGCGACTGCCTTCGGCTCAGGTCATGATCCTGGAGTCCAGGGATCGAGTCCCACATCGGGCTCCCTGCTTAGCAGGGAGTCTGCTTCTCCCTCTGACCCTCCCCCCTCTTGTGCTCTCTCTCTCTCTCATTCTCTCTCTCTCAAATAAATAAAATCTTAAAAATAAATAAATAAAATAAAATAAAATAAAATATTAGCCTGAAGGTATTTATTATCCATAAGGAATTTGTTGACTTACTGCTAAGATCACTTTCCAATCAAAGTAGGTTTATGTCCTTTTATCATTTATCAAGCACTTTTCATGTACATTATCTCAATTGATCCCAATAACAACTTTGTTAGATTTACCACCTTAAAAGATTTTTTTGAACAAGTGTTGGAAAAAAATACACAAATTTCTACATACCTCATCTTGAGGTAGGGAAAATGTCTTATTCACTGTTTTATCCCCAGCATCTTGTACAACTACTGGCTTGTGATAGGCACTCCATAAATATTTGTTGCATTAATAAATAGGTAAATGAGAAAGCAAGACACTTATTAAAGTTTCTACTGTAGAGATGAGACAAAATAAAATTTTTTCAGAGATGTTCAATAATTTGCCTAAGGGTGAATGGCTGCTAAGTGGAAGTAGAGCTGGAATACAGGTGAAATAAAATAATGTATATAAATTGCTTAGCACAATGCCAAAGGCATACTAGGTGCTCAATAAGTGTACCTTTCTGATATTCTATGCACATATTTACTTACTTTAGTGTTTCTTCCACTATATTGCACCATAGTAATAGTAGATGTGATAGTCATAAAAAGTAATTCAATGTTTCAAATAAGTTAAGTCTTGTCTATTAAATAGCATCTACTAAAGAGTAAATACATCCCCAAAGGCTAAATAAGTTCTCTTTTCTTCATTTTCACACATTATCAATGAGTTGATTTAAAACCCAAAGAAATTAAATTGAATTTTATGCAAGAGCATAAAAATCCAACCATCAGCTATTCATCATATACCAATTTGCCTGTGTCAAAGAGGAAAATTTCCATTTAGCCCTCTGAAATCTATATAGCCTATTGTTCCCTTTTGCAAATCCTGAGCCATTTACTCTGTAAATTACCATGAATTGCAAACAAAAGCCCAGAAATAGGTCTGTGCAGATTCACACCAGTCAGGCAGCTCTCTAAATAGTCAGCCTTGCCTGAGTCCTATTTTAAATACCTTCATTATTAACGATGTCATGTCATCTTTAGAGCTCATTACCATACAGTGAGCCCCCCCAAATAAGATTTCGAGCATCTCAAACCAGGCACTGCAGTCTTTAAAGAAATTATTTAGCCATATTGCTGCTAAACCAAACCACCTATTGATACAAACATTTTACTTTCATATGGCTGTTATTTGGAGGGTATCACATTTTAGTAAGGGCAGAGAGCTGTTTTTCAATTAAGGCTCATATTTATTTTTTAAACACATGAAGTTTTCTTGTTTTGACTTTCTTAAAGACTTTGTAAGAAAGTCTTTAAAAGGAGTGTTTATATTTTATTACCATATGATTGTTTTACTGAAAGACTTTTTAAAGAGTGATTTCTAGGTCCACAGAATGAATTTTCTGACATCATCCTTATTTCAAAGACTTTTTTCTATAATTTTACTTTTTCCACAAACATTGATACGTACTTTGAAAAGGCAAATAATCTAAATAGACAGATTGATGTTTTCCACAAACACTGAAACTGTACTTTGAAAAGGCAAATAATCTAAATAAGCAGATTGATGTTTTAGAGAATAGTTTGAGAAAGATGCTTAAGATGAGAATAGCCAGAAGATAAAGTCAATGTCAAGTCAAATGGATTTGCCAAAGGTCACTCAGCCAGATTCGATTCAGGTTCTTTTACCTCAGGTGCCTGTGCTCTTTCCACTATAGCAGTCTGGGAAAGATTCAAACTTCGCCCCTTCAACAATCCAAGAAGAAAATCACTAATGATTAGGAGCTAATGGAGACCATGAAAATAATCCAAAAATGTGTGCATATGTATCTCCAAAGAATGCACAGCTCTAAAGCCTAGTAAGCTTCCTTGAATAAAGTATGTATTATAATCAATAACATGAAAAATATGTGCAACTAAAAGGTAAGGAAGTATTAACAACTATAGAAACTTATTTTTTTGGCTGATTTACAAAAAGATATGTATAACCCCTTCCTCTGGTCCCCTAAGTATCATACACACGAAACTGACTCCAAACTACTGAAGTCTTCGGGATGTTCTAAAGGAATTATAATACAGAAAAAAAGAACACTTAAAATTGATTAGCAAGCCCCAATGATCCTAAAGTCCCATTACAGGGAGCCTTGTACTGCCTACCTGTTTTAGACCTCAGATTTCAAGCTCAGTTTCGAAGCTGCTCCCATATTCTCTTTAGAGTCTCAGTGACAAATGAGTCACCACCCTCCAGAACATTTTTAAAATACTTTAATATCCAAGCAACTTCTGTACAGCACTAACACTGCCTTTCACATTATTAAACTGAGGATTTAACATTTACAGCCTAAAGTAATGGCATTTAGATTGCTTTGCTAGAGCTTTGCCTTACACAAGTGTAACTAAAGCAAGGCTTTGGAATTCTTTCTAAAATATGGAAGATCTGCAAGTAGGTGACTTAAAGTCTGTACCTGAAACTGCTATAACTTCCAATGTAGTGGTTTTGTCATAAAAGTATGTGAAGTTCTGCATCATTGTACATCCTGCTACAATCATATCAAAGATGAATTAATTAACTTATAAACTACCACCCAGAGTTCACTATAGTTTAAGAAAAAGTAGAAGACCTCATATCTAAAATTGTAGACTCTATATAACTTCTCATGATTAATATGAAGGAGGGTCTGCATCCATTGAAAGGAAAAGAAAAATTCAGCTGGAGTTATTTAACAGCTCATAAATCACTACTATTCTAAATGTAATACATTTAAAAATTGTTTAAGTTTTGTCAAATTTTTCAAATGGAAAGTTGAAATATCAAGTAAAAGGAAGAAACATTCTTCAATTTTAATTTTGAAATATCCATTTGGGCATTGAGTTTTATCAAATCACTGGTTCTCCAAAAGGAATACCAGGTTAAAGATAAAAATGGATTACTATGCACATTCTTCCTGACTAATACTGTTCACTCATGAATTTCCCTACTGTTTACATGCAATTGAATCCAACCCATATATATTTCCCCACTTAATATCTCTCTTCTTATTTTCTGAGCAATTGATTACAAAGTAACTCTGCTTGGATACACTTCAGGTATCTAAAATTTAGTGTTTTCTACCTCTCAAAATAATTTTAACCATAGAGTTCTGTATTTCAACAGCCCTTTCAATTCATAGTTACTGAGGCAAGAAGCTTATTTTGTCTCTTCACGCTCTTTAACTACATCCCACCTCCGTACATGTCTACTCAATAATCAAGTCTGGCCATTTTACTTCCTTATTATTTCTTACATTTGTCCACTTTTCTCTATCACCATGTGGTTCTCAACCTTAGATGCATATTGGAAATGCCTGGAGGGCTCTAAAGATTAGTAATATAGGACTTTTGCTAATGACCAAGATGGAATAACTGGGACTGGATTTACCATCCTGCATGAAAGATAAACAACAGATCCAAGAAGCTGAACAAAACCCATGCACAAGAAATAAGAACACCAAGAAACACCAAGGCACATTATAATCAATTTAAAACTGCAGATAAAAATAAAATCTTAAAAGCAGACCAAGAAAAAAAGAGACATTAATAAGAGAGTAACAAAGAATTATGATAGACTTCTTATAGAAAATAATGCAAACCAGCATACTGTGGAGCTACCTTTTTGGTATGTGAATTATATCTCAACTAAAAACAAGCATCACTTTGTTACTTGAAATCTTCAGAGGAGGCAAGATGGTGGAAAAGTAGGGGACCTCGTTTCATCTGCTCCCTTGAATTTATCTAGATAACTATCAAATCATTCTGAATACCTATAATTTCAACGTGAAATGTAAGAAAAGAATTGCTGGAATTCTACAAATATAAAAACTACTTTGTGAAAGGTAGGAAGTGTGGAGAAGTGAATCTGAGGGGATATTTGGAAGATAAATGATGGGGGGAGGGAGCCTCCCTGAGGCAGCTACTGAAAAGTGATAAAGCCCCAGAGTGCAAAATTAGAACCTTTAGAAGTCTGCTCCAGTGAGAAATGTCCTGCCTGAAAGGTGCTCAGGTGGTGAAGTGTGGCAGAACCCTAGGTGGGACAGTGTGGTCTCAGGAACCCCAGGGTTACAGAAAGAATGGGGGTGCTTGAGCTGGCAGAGTTCCCAAGCATTGGAGCAGGGAACCTGGTTATGGTCAGCAAGCCTGTGAAGGGGCTCTCAGCTAGGTTCACCATAAATGGTCACCATCAGGTGACAGCTCTCCTTGGGGGGCCCTAAAAAGGGCAGGAGTACAGGGACCCTCTACCTTCCCCTGGGAGGGGCAGTGTGGGTGCGTGCATGATTGGGTGACTGCTCTCCATGTGGGGGCCCTGCAAAGGGCAGAAACGCAACAACACTTCACCTTCCCCTGGGAGGAATGGTGGGGGTGTGAACAGCAGGAGTCTGCAGAGTTTGGCACACATAAAAGTGAACATTGCTTATCCCTGAGGGTTTACTGAAGAGAGGGGGCTGAAATCTTTCAGCTCCAGGGCTAGAGATTGGGGCATGGCCATTTTTATTTTCATCCTCTAAAGAGGTGTAGAAAGCCTTCAGGAAACAAAAGCCACATAGAGCAATCAGAACCAGTTTACACTGAGCCCAGCCCCCTGGCAAGGGGTGGTGCAACTCTGCCCAGGCAAAGACACCTGAGAATCAGCACAGCAGGCTCCTCCCCCAGAAGACCAGCTGGAACAACAGGCAAACACCAAGTTTACAGAGCACACAAGACTGCAAAACTGCAGTGCTAGGGGAAAAACATATACAGAATTAGAGTTTTTTTTATCATGATTTGCTTATCTTTCATTTTAAAATTTCCCTTTTCTTATTTTTTCCTTTACAACTAGTTTCCTATTTTATCAACTCTTTGTTTTTAAGTCTTTTTTTAACTTTCATTTTTATATTAACATTTTATAAATATAGTCTTCATTTTGGCTTCCTTTCACTGTATTCAATTTTATTTGTGTGTATATATATATATATATATATAAGTTTTGATTTCTTAAAATTTTGGGAGTGTCTTCTAACAAGTAGACGAAAATACACCCAGGACCAAGTGGATCACCCTGTTTTGTCCACCTGGGAGAATATATTCTCTCTTTAACCCCCTCTTTTTTTTCTTCTTTTTCATTTCTTTTTTTGGTTTCTGACCTCTTCGGATTTGTCTAGTATATATTTCACTTGGGTCATGGTTGATATTTTTTATTTTGTTCTCTTGTTCATCCATTCTTCTCTGGGCAAAATGACTAGAAGGAAGAATTCACGACAAAAGAAAGAACCAGAGGTAATACTTTGTGCCACAGATTTAATCGATATGAATATAAGTAAAATGTCAGCTGGAATTCAGAATAACAATTATGAAGTTACTAGCTGGGCCTGAAAAAAGCAAACAAGACACTAGAGAATCCCTTAGTGCTGAAATGAAATCTAATCAGGCCAAAATTAAAAATGCTTTAACTGAGATGCAGTCTAAATTGGATGCTCTAACAGCTAGGGTAAATGAGGCAGAAGAGTCAGTGACATAGAAGAGAAGGTGATGGAAATGATGGAAGCTGAGGAAAAGAGAGAAAAACAACTAAGAGACCATGAGGGGAGGCTTCAGGAAATCAGCAATACCATAAAACAAAACAATATTAGAATTATTGGGGTCCAGGAGGAAGAAGAGAGAGAGAGAGAAGGTATATTTGAGCAAATTATAGCTGAAAACTTTGCTAATCTGGGGAAGGAAACAGGAATTCAAGACCAAGAGGTAGAGCCCCCCCAAAATCAATAAAAATAGATCAACACCCCAACATATAATAGTGAAACTTGCAAATTTCAGAGGTAAAGAGAAAATCCTGAAAGCAGCATGAGAAAAGAGGTTCTTAACCCACAGGGGTAGAAATATTAGGCTGGTAGCACACCTATCCACAGAGACCTGGCAGGCCAGAAAGGATTTACATGATATTTTCAGGGTATTAAATGAGAAAAACACGCAGCCAAGAATAATTTATCCAGCAAGGCTGTCATTCAAAATGGAAGTAGAGATAAAGAGCTTCCAGGACAAACAGAAACTAAAAGAATTTGTGATCATCACACCAGACCTGCAACAAATATTAAAGGGGATTCTAGGGGTGCCTGGGTGGCTCAGTCATTAAGCATCTGCCTTCCACTCAGCTCATGATCCCAGGGTCCTGGGATCAAGCCCCACATCAGGCTCCCTGCTCGGCAGGAGGCCTGCTTCTCCCTCTCCCACTCCCCCTGCTTGTGTTCCCTCACTTGCTGTCTCTCTCTCTGTCAAATAAATAAATAAAATCTTTAAAAAAAAAATAAAGGGGATTCTATAAGCTAAGAGAGAGCCCAAAAGTAACAAAGACCAGAAAGAAACAAAGACAATACACAGAAACAAGGACTTTACAGGTAATACAATAGCACTAAATTCATATCTTTCAATAGTTATTCTGAATGTAAATGGGCTAAATGCCCCAATCAGAGACACAAGGTATCAGATTGGATAAAAAAACAAGAGCAATCCATATGCTGTCTTGCAGTGTCCTGGGTTGTGTGGTGCTCAGCAGCATTTCCAGTCCTTGCTTCCAGGTCCAGACATGTCTCTGCCCTTTGTGCTTCTAAAACCGCCTTCCGCCCCCAGTTGGCACGCGCAGCCCCACTGCTCTGGGTTTCAGTCCGGGGGGCTTCCCTAAAATCCTTTCCCCACCGCTACCAGTCTGTGAGTCTGTGCCCTGTCCCCAATGTGGCAGGCTTTCATGCACTGACAGTGCAGGATCCCAAAGTCTCCCTCCCCCTTCCATTTATCTTCTGATATCTGCCCATGGAATCATGGCTCCCTGCTACATACCTCGAAACAAACCACCTGTGATATTCTGTTTGTAGAGATCCAGATATATCTTCTTACATCTCAGGGTGATTTCATGGGTGTTCAGAGTGTTCTGGTAGATATCCAGCTCAGTTCAGAGGACCGGTTGGAATAGGGTCCCCTACTCTTCTGCCATCTTTTCCTTCATCCTCAAGGGAAATTTTAAAAATATGTTGAAGTGAATGCAAATGAAAATACAAACATATCAAATTTGAGATGCAGCTACATTAGTGTTGACAGGGAAATTTATAGCACTAAATGTTTACATTAGAAAAGAGCAAAAGACTCAAATCAGTAATCTAAGCCACTAATTCAAGAAACTAGAAAAATAAGAGCAAAGTAAACCCAAAGCAAGGAGAAAGAAAGAGATGATAAAGATAAGAGCAGAAATCAATGAAATTGAAAACATAAAAATAATAAAGTCAATGAAACAAAAAACTAGTTCTTTGGAAAGAACAATAAAACTGACAAACCTTTAGCAAGACTGACAAAAAAGAGGAAGATACAAATTGATAACATCAGAAATGAACATCAAAAGGATAATAAAGGACTATTATGAAAAACACTGCTCATATAAATTTGGCAATTTAGAAAAATGGACCAATTTTTTAAACAGTTCAAACTGTTAAAATTCACAGTTCACCCCAAATGAAATTGATCATTGAGCATATTAAGGAAATTGAATTCATAATTTAAAATGCCTTAAAAAGAAGTCTTTAGAAGACAATTCTAAATTCATTTTATGAAGCCAATAATAACCTGATGCCAAAAAAAGACAGTACCCCCCAAAACTATTACAAACTAATATCCCTCATGAATAGAGATACAAATATTCTTAACAAAATATTTAGAAAATAGTATTTATTAATACATTAAAATAATTATGTACCATGATCAGTAGTCAAAAATCAGTCAGTGGAATCCACCAAACCAATAAGCTAAAGATGAAAAAAAAATCACAAATCATATCAACTGCAGAAAAAGCATTTGACAGAATTCAACATCCCTTTAGATTAAAAATTCTCAGAAAACTAGTTATATAAGAGAACTTTCTCAACTTGATAAAGAACATATATAACAAAACAAAAACAATGTACAATTAAAATCATGCTTAATCTTGAAAGACTGAATGATTTGCTCTAAGATGAGAAACAAGGCAAAGATGTCTGTTCTCACCACTGCTGTTCAACATGGTACTAGAGGTTCTAGCCCACACAATAAGGCAAGAAAGGGAAATAAATATCATACATATCTGAAAGAAATAAATAAAACTACCTATTGTAGATGACATAGTAGTCTGCATAGTAAATTGTAGAGAATTACAAGAATTATCCTAATCACAGAATATAAAATCAGTGTATGTTGTCTTTCTGTCAACTTGCAGTGAACTGTAAAAACCAAAATAAAATATATAACAGTATTTACAATTTCTCTAAAGAAAAGGAAATACATGGGTGTCAATCTAACAAAACATGGGCAGGACTTATATGCTGAACTACAAAGTTCTGATGAAAGAAATCAAGGATCCAAATAAATAGACAAACATACCATGTTCATGATTTGGCAGACTCAAATAGAAAAAAGGAAGTCACTTCTTCCCAGGTTGATATACACGTGGAATACCAATTACTATCAAAATCCCACCTTGATATTATTTGTAGGTATAGACAACACTATCCTAAAATTCAAATGGAAAGACTGAGGGACTAGACTAGTTAAAAAAAAATTTTGAGGATGTATAAAGTGAGGAATCAATCTATCCTATTTCAGGAATTATTACCTGATTAGTCATCAAGACTGTGCTGATATTGGTGAAAGGATAGACACATAGATCAATGGGACAGGATCTAAAAACCAGAAATAGTGCCACAACTATAGCCAACTGATTTTTTTTAATTGTGAAGACATTCAATGAATAAAATGCTGAAATAATTGAATATTTATAGGCAAAAAGTGAACCTCAACCTAAATCTCATACCATATACAAAAATTAATTTAAATTATCTCATTGACTTAAATATAAAACCTAAAACTATAAAATTTTTAGAATGTAACATAAGAGAAAATCGTTGAGATCTAAGGTTTTGTGAACAGTTTTCAGACATGACACCAAAAGCACAATTTATAAAAGAAAAAAGTCAAAATTTAGACTTCCAAATTTAAAACTTTTGTTCTAAGAAAGACCTTGTTAAGAGAATGACAAGATAAGCTACAGACTGGAAAAAAATATTTGCAAACCATGTATCTGATAAAGGACTCATGTAGAATATACAAAGAACTCTCAAAACTCAACCATAAAAATCCATCAGTCCAATCAGAAAATGGGCAAAAGACGTAAAGAGACATTTCACCACAGAGGATGAAAGGATGGCAAATATGCACATATTTTCAACATCACTAGCTATGGAGGAAATGCAAATTAAGATTGTGATGAGCTATTACTATACATATATTAGAATGGAAAAAATGAAGAACAGTGACACACGGTTGGGGGGATTTGCAAGATGGCAGAACAGGAAGATCCTGAATTTATGTCCTCTCATAGGCGCACCAAATCTACAGCTAAATATGAAATAATTCTGCTGAAAAAGAACTGAAAACTACCTGAACAGCTCCCTCCACAACAGGGATAAAAGAACCACATCAAGACAGGTCAGAGAGGCAAGGCAGAGTCTCACCAAAAACCCGACCCCAGCACAGTGACACACAATAGTAAGGGATCTCATAGGTACAGAGCTTTGTGCCCCACATCAGGCATGCCAAACCTTGGGATTTGCATTGGAGAGATGAGGTCCCCAAAATGTCTGGCTTTGGAAACAAATGGGATTTATGTCCAGGGTACCCAAAGAGCTGTAGGTATCTGAGATACTCCTTTTGAGGGGCTTGTGTGTGTAATCACTCATTCTGGAACCCATTGCAAAGGCAGAAGTTTGACAGGTAACTGGTTTATATGTAAAGGAGATTCTTTTGCCAGTTTTAACTTGTCTACTGGAATAAGGAACTAGTTGGGACTTTCTCTGTGCATGGAGGCTCCAGTGAATGCAATTTTTACATTTTCCCTCCTCTTTGCTAGGGCAGACAGGCACATGGGGATATGACCTTGCTAAAGTTGCACAAATGCCCCACCTCCAGTGCTCTTTTCCTGCCTTGCTAAAGCCACAGGCATGTCCTTCCTCCAGTGCTTTTCCCCTGCATTGCTAAAGCTATGGATGTGCCCCACCCTTAATACTCTTGCTCAGCCTTGCTAAAGCCAGCAGGTTAGTGCAGTCCACACAGAGGATGCCTCTTTATTGTCTGGCTCTGGTGGCCAGAGGGGCTTGCAGTTCAGGGTTCCAGGGGATGGTAACAATTGGAAAGACAGTTCAGGGCAGGCTACCACACCCAGTTGCACTGCACAAACATCAGACTGAAACACACCCCTAATCTGGTTGTGGAAAAGGCACATTTACTTGCCCAGAAGCTTCAACCTCAGGGGCAGGCTTCAGGTTTGTCACACATCTAGAGGCTACAGAAGTACTCTCAGGGAACATAAACAGGAAGACAACATCTTAGTACCTTCCTTTGCCCTTGCCACAACTCATTAGTACCTCCCACAAAGGAGTTCATACACTCATCTGAAGCCCCAATTTTTGTGACTGTCACCCAGAGGACACCTCCAGATCAAGAGGGGTCTACAGTTGTGGCCCTATAGAACTGTGTATATCTACATACATTAAAATCTGATGCCTGAGGATCTCACTTCCAATCAGCCCGAAATTAGGTACTGACTGAGATGCCTCCCTTTGGAACACTGACATGTCTTGGCACACCCTCAACAATTGGAACCTATGAATAATAAATCAAGCTACTGAGACAATCACAAAGGTTTGAGAAACAACCAAGAGCTAGGGGAAGTTTGAATGATAAGGTTCACCTCCTACACAAGGCCACTATTTCAAGACTGAGAGAGGTAGGTGTTTCACATAAGACATAAAAACAAACACAGAGCGTCAAGCAAAATGAGGAAACAGGAATATATTCCAAATGAAAGAACAGGACAAAAACCTCAGAAAAATACCTTAATTAAGTAGAATAAATAATCTATCTGATAAAAAGTTCAAAGTAATAATCATAAAGATGATCACCAAACTTGGGAAAGGAATGGATGAACACAGTGAAAAATTTAACAAGGAGAAAAGAAATATAAGAAAGTATGAAATAGAAGACATAGCACTGAAAAATACAATAAATGAACTGAAAAAATACACTAGAGGAGTTCAATAAGCAAACTAGATGAAGCAGAATGTATCAGAAACCTGGAAGAAAGGGCAGTAGAACTCACCCAAACACAGCAACAAAAGGAAAAAAGAATTTTTAAAAAGTAAGGATAGCTTAACAGACCTATAGGACAAGATCAAGCAGAATAACATTCATGTTATATGGGTCTGAAAAGGAGAAGAGAGAGAGAATGAGGCAGAAAACTTATTTGAAGAAATAATGACTGAAAACCTCCCCAACATGGGAAGGAAACAGACATCAGGGTCCAGGAAGTACAGAGAGTTCCAAATAAGAGGAACCTGAAGGGTTCCACACCAAGCCACATTATAATTAAAATGTCAAAAGTTAAAGAGAGACTCTTAAAAGCAGCAAGAGAAAAACATCTTGTCACATACAAGGGAATCCCTGTAAGACTACCAGCTGCTTTTTCAGCAGAAACTTTACAGGCCCGAGGGAGTAGGATGATATATTCAAAGTACTGAAAAGAAAAAAAAAATTCCAGACAAGAATATTCTACCTGGCAAGGCTACCATTAAGAATTGAAGGAGAGACAAAGAATTTTCCAGACAAGCAAAAGCTAAAGGAGCTCATTATCACTAAACTGACCTTACAAGAAATGTTAAACAGACTTCTTTAAGCAGAAAAGAGAAGGCACTAACTAAAAACAAGGAAACGTGAAAGTAAAAATCTCACTGGTAAAGGCAAATATATGGTAAAGGTAGTAGATTAACAACTTATAAAGCTACTATGAAGGTTAAAAAACAAAAGTAAAAATAACTAAAACTACAATAATTAATGGATACACAAAATGAAAGGATGTAAAATATGACATCAAAATGATAAAATGTCGAGGGGGAGCTAAGATGGCAGCATAGTAGGAAGACCCAAGGCTTGCTTCCTCCCTTGAACACAGCTAGATAACTCATTCTGAATACTCCAGAAATCAACCTGACGACTGGTAGAAAAAAGTGCATTACTAGAGGGTGAGTAGAGGCCACTTTGAGGAAAGTAGGAAGTGTGGAGATGAAGTTTGGGGGAGAAACTGATCTCAGGTGCTGTGGAGGGGAGGGAGCCCTGGTTGTGGAGAAAGGCAAGAGAGAGTAGAGCTCACAGGGATAAGCACAAGGAGAACACTTTCCCCAAAGCCATTAGCTGGGGAAAAAAAGGGGGCTGAATTTCATGAGTTTTGGCAACCAGCAGGACACGAAGACTGAAGATTCAGAGGTCCCCAGGCTTGGCTGGGATAGAGACCTGAGGACACTGCCCTACTCCTGGAGTGGAGGCAGGCAAATAACACCAGGGCAGATGATGCAATCTGAGGATTGCTTAAGTGGCACAGGGAGAGACTGTTCGTTCTTTTTGGAGTGCATCTGTAAGAGGTGGCCTTGCCTCTCTGAGACAAAAGAACCAGTGGGTTTCATTTTTCTCCCCCACTCCTCATCATAGCTGCAGAGACACCTGCTGAGGGTGGCTAACTGGGACACTGGCTGTTTAGCTTGCTTGCTCCAAATCCCACACCCCTGTGCTCTGGCATAACTGCCCTTCTGGGTCAAAACTACATCAGTCCCAGAACAGCAAGACCCTTTCCCAGAGGACCAGCAAAGATCCCCACCACACTAGCTCCTTGAAGTTTAGAATTTTAAAAGTCAGCAGGCCTGGCAAGCATTGAGCCCAAGGTACATTGTGCTGGGCCAGGCAGGTAAGTGACCCAGAGACAGACAGTGTGACTCAACAATCTGAAAAATGCCTATGGTGCACAAGGGGAAATTATTCACTCCTCTGAAAGTGATTCCCTGAAAGCAGCAAGCACAAGCTCCCATCTCCAGGGACAGAGGAGTGGGCTAGTGGCATTTCCCTTCCCCACCCCTCAGCATAAACTGATTTCAATAAACAGCACAGTGCCAACACTGGCTGCCTGACTTGCTTACACCAAGTCCCCCCTCCCTGCACTCTGCTGGTACTGCTTTTCTTGGGCAATGTGCCTTAGGATCAGTGCAGTGGGCCCCTCCCCCAGAAGGCCAGCACAAATACCTGCACTCACCATGTCTACTGACCATAGAGCTCTGCAGAGCTTCACTTCTAGTGGTAATAGCATCACGTCTCTTTTAACAAACAGTCCAGAGCACACCTAGTTAAACCTCACCACACTATGGCCAAGGTTCAAACACTTCCCACTGTAGGTAAGGAGAAACTGGGCAAACAACTGACCTCAAGGATAGAGCAAGCAAAACACAACAGCAGAGTGCACACCGCGTACACCAGAGACACTTCCTGAAGCGCCAGGCCCTGGACATTATATGGCCTTTGCTTCATAAAGCCAGGACTCTCAGGAACAGGAAACATAACAGGTTTTGCTAACACACAGAAGAAGACAGAGATCTAGATGAAATGCCAAGACAGAGGAATTCATCCCAAAAGAAAGAATAGGAAAAAGACACGGCCAGGAATATAATTGAAACAGATATAAGTAATATGTCTGATCCAGAATTTAAAGCAATAATCATAAGGATACTAGTTGGACTTGAGAAAGGCATAGAAGACATCAGGGAGACCCTTACCACAGAGATAAAAGAGCTAAAAACCAATGAGGCCAAAATGAAAAATGCAATAACTAAAATTTGAAACCAGTTGGATGTAATGACCACAAAGATGGAAGAAGCAGAGGAACAAATAAGTGATATAGAAGATAGAATTATGGAAAATAATAAAGCTGAACAAAAGAGGGAGAGAAAAATCTTGGACCATAAAAGTAGACTTACGGAAATCAGTAACTCTCTCAAACGTAATAACATTCATATCACAGGAGTCCCAGAAGAAGAGAGAGGAAAGGGGACAGAAGGTTTATCTGAAGAAATTATAGCTGAAAACTTCCTAATCTGGGGAATGAAACAGACATCCAAATCCATGAGGCACAGAGAACTTCCATCAAAATCAACAAAAACAGGCCAACACCAAGACATATTGTAGTTAAATTTGCAAAATATATAGTTAAAGAAAAAGTCCTTAAAGCAGCGAGATAAGTCCCTAACATACAAAGGAAGAACAATAAGGTTAGTAGCAGATCTCTCAACAGAAACTTGGTGAGTGAGAAAGAAGTGGCATGATATACACAACGTGGTAAATGGGAAAAATCTGCAGCCAAGAATACTCTATCCAGCAAGCTTATCATTCAGAACAGAAGGAGAGAGAGAGTTTCCCAAACAAAAACTAAGGACCACTAAACCAGCCCTGAAAGAAATATTAAAGGAAACTCTTTGAGTGTTGTTCACACACTCTCTCTCTCTCTCTCTCTCTCAAATAAATAAAATCTTTTAAAAATTTTAAAAAAGAATGACTGGGTCAGCCAGGAAATCAAAGAAGAAATTTAAAGAATACATGGAAACATATAAAAATGAAAACACAACAGTCCAAAACATTTGGGATGTAGCAAAAGTGGTCCTAAGAAGGAAGTATATAGCAATACAGGCCTACATCAAGAAGAAAGAAAAATCTCAACCTAACCTTACACATAAGGAGCTGCAAAAAGAACAACAAATGAAAGCTAAAGCCAGCAGAAGAAGAGAAATAATAAATACTATGGCAGAAATAAATGGTATAGAAACTAAGAAAACAATATAACTGATCAATGAAACCAGGACCTGGGTTGTTTTTTTTTAATATTAATAAAATTGATAAACCCCTAGCCAGACTTATCAAGAAGAAAAGAGAAAGCACCCAAATAAATAAAATCACAATTGAGAGGGAAAAAATAATAATGACCACCACAGAAATACAAACAATTATAAGAGAATATTATGAAAAATTATATCACAACAAATTGGACAACCTAGAAGAAATGGATAAATTCCTAGAAACATATAAACTACCAAAACTGAAACAGGAAGAAATAGAAAACTTGAACAGACCAATAACCAGCAAACAAATTGAATCAGTAATCAAAAATCTCCCAACAAACAGAAGTCCAGGTCCAGATGGCTTCACAGGGGAATTCTACTAAACATTTAAAGAAGAGTTAATATCTATTCTTCTCCAACTATTGCAAAAAAAAAATAGAAGAGGAAGGAAAACTTCCAAACTCATTCTATGAGGCCAGCATTACCTGATTCCAAAACCATACAGACTCCACTAGAAAAGAGAACTACAGGCCAAGATCCCTGATGAACATGGATGCAAAAATTCTCAACAAAATACTAGAAAATTGAATCCAAAAGTATTTAAAGAAGCCATTCACCACAATCAAGTGGGATTTATTCCTGATTTGCAAGGGTGGTTCAGTATTCACAATAGAGGCATAAAAAGCATTTGACAAAGTACAACATCCATTCATAATAAAAGCCCTCAACAAGGTAGGTTTAGAGGGAACATAACTCAACATAATAAAGGCCATTGATGAAAACCCACGGCTAGTATCATCCTCGATGGGGAAAAACTCAGAGATTCCCTCCACAGTCAGGAACAAGACAAGAATGTCCACTCTCACCACTCTTATTTAACATAGTACTGGAAGTCCTAGACCCAGCAATCAGACAACAAAAAGAAATAAAAGGCATCAGTAAGGAAGAAGTCAAACTTTCAGTATTTACAGATGACACTATACTCCATAATAGATAATTCAAAAGACTCCACCAAAAAATTGCTAGAACTGATACACGAACTCAGTAAAGTTGCAGGATACAAAATCAACATACAGAAATCTGTTGCATTTCTATACACCAATAATGAAACAGCAGGAAAAGAAATCAAGGAATTGATCCCATTTATAGTTAAAGCAAAAACCATAAGTACCTAGGAATAAACCTAACCAAAAGATCTGTACTCTGAAAACTGTAAAACACTGATGAAAGAAATTGAAGATGACACAAAGAAATTGGAAAACATTCCATGCTCATGGATTGGAAGAATAGATACTGTTAAAATGTACCACCAAAAGCAATCTACACATTTATTGCAATCCCTATCAAAATAGCAACAGCATTTTTCACAGAGGCAGAATAAACAATCCTAAAATTTGTATGGAACCACAGAAGACCCCAAATAGCCAAAGCAGTTCTGAAAAAGAAAAGCAATGCTGGAGGCATCACAATTCCAGATTTCAAGTTATATTATAAAGCTGTAATGATCAAGACAGTATGGTACTGGCAAAAAACAGACACATAGATTAATGGAACAGAGAATAGAAACCCATAAATGAACCCACAACTATATGGTTAACTAGTTCTAACAAAGCAAGAAAGAATATCTGATGGAAAAAAGACAGTGTCTTCAACAAATGGTGCTGGGAAAACTGGACAGCAACATGTAAAAGAATGAAACTGAACTACTTTCTTATACCATACACAAAAATAAATTCAAAATGGATTAAAGACCTAAATATGAGACAGGAAACCATCAAAATCCTAGAGAACACAGGCAGTAACCTCTTTGACATTGGCTGTAGGAATGTCCTACTAGGTTTGTCTCCTGAGACATGGGAAACAAAAGCAAAAATAAACCATTAGTACTTCATCAAGATAAAAAGCTTCTGCACAGCAAAGGAAACAATTAACAAAACTAAAAGGCAACCTTTAGAATGGGAGAAGGTATTTGCAAATGATATATCTGATAAAGGGTTAAAGTCTATAAAGAACTTATACAACTTAACATCCAAAAAACAAATAATCCAGTTAAGAAATGGGCAGACATGAATAGACATTGTTCCAAGAATACATACAGATGGCTAACAGACTCATGAAAAGATGCTCAACATCACTCATCAGGAGGGAAATACAAATCAAAAATACAATGAGATATCACCTCACACATGTCAGAATGGCTAAAATTAACAACACAGGAAAACATTGGGTATTGGCGAATGAAGTATTTGAAGTATTTCATCAAAAAATATATATGAATGACTAGTAAGCACATAAAAAGATGTTCAAAATCATAAGCAGAGAAATGCAAATGAAAACCACATGAAAAATCTCTATATACCTATTAGAATGGCAAAAATTAGAAGTGTTATCAAGTGTTAGCAAGGATGTGGAGCAAATAAAACTCTCATATACTGGGAATGTCAAATTGTACAACCACTTTGGAAAAAAAGTTGGCAATTCCTTTGAAAGTTAAACATATGCCTACTAAATATCCAGACATTCCATCCCTACATATTTACCTAAGTGAAATGAAAGTATATGTTCATACAGAGACTTGTACCAAATATCCATGACAGCTTTATTTGAAGTAGTCCCAAATTGGAAACAACCCAGCCACCCATCAACGTGTGAATAGGTAAACAAATGGTGATGTATTCATATAATGGAATACTACTCAGCAGCAAAAAGGGATGAACTATTAATATATGTAGCAACATGGATGAATCTCAAAATAATTATCATGATTGAAAGGAGCCAGATAAAAATAAAGTACATGCTGTATTATTCCATTTATAAAAAATTATAGAAAATATAAGCTAATATGTAGTGAGAGAAATCAGATAAGTAGTTGCCTAGAGATTTGGAGAGGGGAGGAAGAGCAGGACAGAGAGATTACCGAGGGGTGCAAGGAAACTTTTAGGGATGGGATGTGTGTGTGTGTGTGTGTGTATTTTATATATATTTTTTTACTTGGTGATGGTTTTATGGGTACATTCGTATGTTAAAACTGATCAAATTGCACACCTTAAATATAAGCAGTTTATTGTACACCAACTTTAACTGAATCAATCTTTTAAAATGTAAAAAAAAAATAGTAATGTAGTACTAAAAATAGTCCCACCTCCAGAGGTTCTAATTTAATTTGTCTCAGATATGCCCTGGGCATCAAGATTTTCTAAAATTTCCAATTGATTCTAATGTGCAGTGAGGTTTGAGAACCCCTATATTCTTACTTTTAGCACACTAACATCATCTTCATCTAAACTGATCCTGTTTCTTAAAGGACATCTTTCTTACAGTCTTACTTCCTTCCAAATCATTCTGAACACCATAGCTAGGGTGATAATCCTAAACACAAATCAGACTCAATCATTTTCTTCCTTAAAAATCTTCCAAGGCGGGGCATCTGGGAGGCTCAGTTGGTTAAGCGGCTGCCTTTGGCTCAGGTCATGATCCCAGGGTCCTGGGATCGAGCCCCACATCGGGCTCCTTGCTCGGGGGGGAACCTGCTTCTCCCTCTCCCTCTGCCTGCCTGCCGCTCCCCCTGCTTGTGCTCTTTCTCTCACTATCTCTCTCTCTCTGAGTCAAATAAAGTAATAAAATCTTTTTAAAAAATCTTCCAAGGCTTCCCTCCTGCCTTTAGGATAATCCCCCAACTCTTTCATGAGGATCAACCACTAATTTATTTCTTGCCATTTACCCCTCACTCTGTTTTCCAGCTCTCTGGAACTTCTTTCACTTCTTTGAATTCTCCAGTACTCTCTACCTCTGAGCATCCATCATGCAATTTTCCTGCCTGGAACACCTTTCATTTCATCTGTTCCAGTCCTCCTTATCCTTCATGTCTCCAGCCTAAATGTCAGTTCTTCTGGGGAACTTCCCTGGTTACTACACTAGTTCACCAAGTGATACTCAGTACGTAGGAGAGTGCCTCACATACTTGACGAAAAGTTATAGTATCATCTACTTCTACTTCTCCTTTGATAAAAATCATCATACTTTGTTGGAATTATTATTTTCGTTTGCTCTCCCTACTGGATTGTTAAATATGTAAAAACTGAGGCTGTGTATAAAAGGTCCATTCTGTATCTTTAGTGGCACATGATACATGTTCATTCATTCATTTATTGGAGAGATTTTAATTAAGCACCCACTCTGTGCCTGGCAGTGTTCTGGCAATGAGTATACCAGTCCAACAAGGATACTGCTCCCACGAAGTTTATATTTCAGAAAGGAGAGACACATGATAAATCAAGGAAGGAAGGAATGAAAGAATAAATTAACATTTGCTTAAAACTTGTAAGAAACAAAGGGAGAAAGAGAAAAATTTTAGCTTCTTATTCCATTTTAAATGAAATTCTCAACATCCTTTCTTTAACGAAGTTTATTTAATAACTGTTCTTCCATTTCTTAATGTCCAAATAAAGCTTTTCCAAGGTCAGTGTTACACAGTAGATGACCACTTATGTAGTTTAAGTTTAGAATCCCCAGAAAATTTTTCCTAATAAAAATATTTTAAATACTTGCCCTCTCATATGTTATTTGATACTAAAATATCTTTCAAATATGAATAATATCTTTCATTCCACACTTAAAAATGATGCTTCAAGCACAGTGTTGTGGTGTTAAAATTGTGAATGAATAAAGGATAAATGAGAAAGCTGTTGATTATCTTCAGGGTTGCCATTTGTCATATAATGGGTTAGGACAGCTCTCACAAGTCAAAAAACTGGGGGTTAAGGAGTAGGTATTAGTGGGGAAAGAGAATACTCGCAAGGCTAGAGTCAGCTATCAGAGATAATCATGGACCCTTAATTTGTCCATCATCCACTGGGGAACATTTTCTGGATCTGGCTTAAGTTTGACCCCAATGGAGAGAACCTTTTACTTTGGGGTCTCTTTTCTTGTGGAGCAAGTGTGAAATGTTGGCCTTGTTATTGAGTAGAATAAAGAGGCTGGTTATGGAGCCAGGAGTGTGGATTTAGGATGCTAACTGCAACAGTATTGGGGGCCTGTGGAGCCCTTGAGATGTTACAGTTCTCTGTGAGAAGGGGTGGTATACAGAAAAGAAACTACCAGTGCCATTGGAAGCTGAGTTTGAGCATTGTCCCTCCTGCTACCTGTCCTTGCTTCTAATAGTGATCCCCGAATACTTAATGTGTTTACCTTCTTTTTTTTAAAGATTATTTATTTGAGAGAGAAAGAGAGAAAGCAGGGGGAGGGGCAGAGAGAGAGAATCCAAGCAGACTCCAAGCTGAGTGCAGAGCCTGGCCTGGGGCTCGACCTCAGTACTCTGAGATCATGACTTGAGCCGAAATCAAGAGCTGGTCACTTAACTGACTGAGCCACCCAGCCACCCCATGTGTTTATCTTCTTGATACAACATTCCTTCCATTGATTTAATCTATACAAACAGTTTTTAAATCTGATACATCATAATGATCATCACTAACTTAGTTGAGAATCCTAGTGCATTGGGAACCATTGCTCTGGAAATTTACCTTAAAGCATTTCTGTTTTAGAGTAATGTAGACTAACTCCCAGATCCCTTACTGAAAGTTAAATCAATATAGACATTATGCATCTATTAGTAAAGAATAACCAAAGTTTCTTAATTAAAACTACCAAAGAAATACAAACACTAATTTTAAAAGTTGCTATAATAAATATTTACAGTCCCAGAAACAACTTTAAAAGTGATATATATATATGTATTTTTATACATACATATATACTTATATTTATACAAATATATATGAGAAATATTGGGAAGAAAGGAAAAATGGTTCTGAGGTAACTGAGCACTTCTTATTCCATGTGCTCAGCATTCTATATTTTATCTTTTAAAATACTCTCATTTTATAGATAAGATTTCACATGAGTATGATCTTTAGCTCCTGATTGTTCTGTAGATCAGTCTTGGCGTTTGTATTTAATGTTTTATTAAACATTTGCAGTACTTTCTTGGCTTAACCAATGCTGGCTTTATTTTCAGAGCTGGCTTCTTAGGCCACCTAAGGAGATGCTTTGACTAGCATATGGTGTTTCTTGCAAGGATTTTAAACATTAATTTACAAGATGTTTGAGAAAGATGTCTTGATAAACTATTGCTTGACATGAATACATGAAATACGTATCTGTGAGCATCTCCTTACCAGAAAGCTTGGCCATTCTTCATCCAATAGGTGTTTGGGCTCATGTTTCCTGTTTATAACTGTATTCGCTCAATGGGAGCTACTGGAAATGAGACTTGATCTATCTCTTTGCTATAATATAAGAGAGAAAATAATTTTCATTTTCTTGACCATAAAAATCTCTGCTTGTTTGTGCAAGAAGACTGAACACTACTTCAATTAGCTTTGCATGGTTTATTCTTGGCAGTGTTAAGAGACCACATTAATTGGTTTGAGGACCAAAGGCTCATAGCTCTTCTTAATGAATGATGTCCATATCTGGAAATACAGATTTAACAATGCACTTTTAAAAGGTAGCTTCCTTTAGACATGAATAATACTTAGTAATCGATATGGAACTAGGCCGTTAAGACTCAGATGCAGTCCAAACCAAAAGCATTCACATATTAGACCCTCTGAGGAGAGAGATTGCAGATCTACCTTTGAGAATGCAATCTAATGCTCCTTATCCCTTCATTCCTTCAAAGAAATACAGTCAAAATGTTTTCTCCAAGTGCTGTATGAGGCACATGCTGTGTAGGCACTGTCAAAAGTGGTTATCACTGCAACAAAGCTCATTTCCTACTTAAGTTAGTCCTAAGGGCCCAGTCCCTTGCTCTCTGATATTTACTCACCCTGCCAGTGCCTTGTAGTTATCTCACCCTCCGTCTTTTGAAGAAAAGAAAACACTCAATCTCATTTATCAATTATTAAGTAGTATCCAATACTGCTGGTTATTGTTTGCCTTCCTGTGACCATCCATTCACCAGTCTGGTGACATGGAAATACCTCATTTGCCTCAGGCCACACATCAGGGGCCTTCAGAAGGTGATTAATCATTATTCTGAGGCAATGGACCACCTACACAGCCTTGAGGAAGTGAAAACAGAAAGGTTCAAGATAAAGTTCAATTTTATAAGACCAGCTCCACGTAACTAAATTGATGACTGCATTCTCCCTCTTTCCTCTTCATCTGCAAGTTGTCTCAGATTTTAAAGTTAATGTCTAGGGCGCCTGGGTGGCTCAGTTGGTTAAGCGACTGCCTTCGGCTCAGGTCATGATCCTGGAGTCCCGGGATCGAGTCCCGCATCGGGCTCCCTGCTCAGCAGGAAGTCTGCTTCTCCCTCTGACCCTCCCCCCTCTCATGCTCTCTCTATCTCATTCTCTCTCTCTCAAATAAATAAAATTTAAAAAAAAAAGAATCTTTAAAGTTAATATCTATTGAGGCCTAAGTGAAGAATAGCTATTGTTGACAGCTCAGAACTTTGAAAAATGCTGATAAGAACCCTCTGATATAGAGAAATAAGCTACTAGAATATGTCAAAACATACAAATATTCATAGTGGGTCATCAACTGCTGGAGTATCAAGGACTGTTAATATCCTTGGGAAAAAAATACCTTGAATTTCTTTAGATAATCAGTTTGTATTTATTCATGGTTGTTTATGCAGACAGTTGGCAAGGATTTATTGGGTGTCTATATGTCCAGAATGTCTGACACTTCAAAGAGAGGGGAAACAAAAGGAACAACTCTAATGTTACAAAATTGCAACAAAACAAGCTACATGGAAATCCAAAGCTTCTGTTGAGGGAGGTTTCAAGTAGAATTCTAAGTCAAAGAATAGTTTTTTTTCTCAAACTATAGTTTCTATAATTATAATAATAATAACTAACACTATTGGCAAAAATTAAAACATTTAGAGTTTTAATAAGTTGTTCAAGGTCACAAAATGAGCATAGCCAAGAATGCAGAAACAGTTTAGGGGTTATAAAGGACTAGAACATTTGCTTTATCTAGAATCTGGATAAGAAGTTCCCAGGAAATTGGGTTTCCTGCCTCAGTTTCATCATACGTGAAACAGAAGAACTAAATGAGATACTGTATAAGTAGCACCTAAAAGCATAAATAGCACATTTTAAGCCAGTGTAAGTAGGTGGTCTCTACTGCAGATGAATAGTTAGCTCCAGGCATAGAACACTTCCTGTTCTTAGTAGCAGAGACTGTCTTAGTAACAGAATGATCATGCATTGCAGGTTAAATTGAGCAAATCAAAGCTTCCATGTTTAAAAATATAAAAACTGAGCTGAGGAATACCTTGATTGATATATCTAAGCCAGTGGTACTCAATTAGGAGAAATGCTGTCCCCCAGCGGCATTTGGAGACATTTTTGGTTGTCACAATTTCAGGGAGGTGATACTGGCATTTAATGAGGCCATGGATGCTGCTAAACATCCTATTAGGTGCAGGTCAGCCCACACAACAAAGTATTATCTGGCCAAAAATGTACATAGTGTTGAGGTTGAGAAATTCTAGTCTAAGCTGATGGGCATAAATTAGGATATCAATTTTGCTTATGCTATAGTAGAATGATTGAGGGTATCAGATGTAGAAGCGGATTTTCCTTAACATAGATTAATTTGATAGAAATGATAAAAGAACCTGGGTACCATAGCATGTTTTTCTGATACAGCGTCTCCTTAGAAATTTAAGGAACATCAAAAGCTAGAAGTGATTTTAGAACAGCATTTTAGAGGGATTAAAATGGAAGGATTTTATCAAACAGAGAATGAAGACCCCCTAACCAAAAATTAAACAATTTTCTAGACTTAAATGCAAGACTGTAGAGTCATATTGGCATTGGGCAATTATGAAGATTAAATTTTAAAAGTGTTTCCACAGATGTATCTCTTGGTCATAAGAAAAGATGGACTTAAAACTCAGTGGATTTGATTAGAATGAGATTTTATTTTCTTTTATTTTTTTATCTCCATAAGCTTTTATTTTTTCCAAGTTTTAATTTAAATTGTGGCTAATTAACATACAATGCAATATTAGTTTCAGGTATAGAATTTAGTGATTCATCACTTACCTACAACACCCAGTGCTCATCACAACAAGTGCTCTCCTTAATACCCATCACCCATTTAACCCATTCCCCTGCCCACCTCCCTGTGTCCCTTTGAATCAGTATTTTTGTATCCTTTGGGTAAATACCTAGTAGTGCAATTGTTGGGTCATATGATAGTTCTATTTTTAACTTTTTGAGGAACCTCCATATTGTTTTCCAGAGAGGCTACACCACTTTGCATTCCCACCAACAGTATAAGAGGGTTCCCCTTTCTCCACATCCTAGCCAACACCTATTGTTTCCTGGGTTGTTAATTTTAGCCATTCTGACAGGTGTGAGGTGATATCTCATTGTAGTTTTGATTTGTATTTCCCTGATGATGAGTGATGTTGAGCATCTTTTCATGTATCTGTTAGCCATCTGTATGTATTCTTTGGAAAAATGTCTATTCATGTCTTTTGCCCGTTTTTTAACTGGATAATTTGTTTTTTGGGTTTTGAGTTTTAGAAGTTCTTTATCTATTTTGGATAGTAACCCTTTATCAGATATGTCATTTTCAAATATCTTCTCCCATTCCATAGGTTGCTTTTTAGTTTTGTTGAATGTTTCCTCTTAGAGTGAGATTTTAATTAAAGGACAAAAAAGGGCCTCAATCAGGGAATGGTGGCAATTTTGCATTGTGAAGCTTTTACTTATTTATAGAAATGCACACATATAAAGAGACTAAATACAGAAGGAGAAAAGTGTAAAAGTAAATACAACTTCAGGGTTTTAATTAAAGATGGCAATTAAGGATATTAGATTGCTGGTGAAAACTACAATAGCTAATAATCATTTATGGACAAAGATTTCATTAATTTCACCATTCTGAACAACAAAAAATAGATGAAAAATACAAAGAATTTTAACATGCTTTTGCATAGCGTTTTACAATGTACAAAGTGCTCCGGCATTATCTCATCTATTTATAATGTGAGAAAGAACTTATTTTTTCATAATGATTGCTTACTCCCAGGTATCCAAAATACTTGGCTTTTGGTAACAGAGCTCCATTGAACTATTGAGAGTGAATGTGTTGATTCTAAGAGCTCAAGTGGCAGTAATTACGGTCTAAAAACCATCTAACTTACTAATGGTAGAGAGAAATAGATGGAAGACATAACCTACATCTGAAGACAGCCTATCATACCACCAACCTAATGCACTGGGAAATAATAAGTGGATAACTTTAGCTGCTGAAATTCACAGGAAGCTGTATAAACCCAATAAATCACTGATGGAGGCTGTAAACTTGCCAGCAAATCAATTACAGTATCTTTGTGATTCCTTTCTGCATGTAACTAAAATAACAGCAGTGGGGATTTGAAAAATAAGCCATCATTAATTGCTTAAAATCAGTTCTCGAGGTGGTGAAAGACACTCCAGTCATCATTCATTAGCAAGGCCTTCATTATATTATTTAGAGTATGCATTTGTTAAATGGGGGAAAAAGGATTTTCTACATATAAACATGATAATGCTAACCCATTATCAGTAGGGCATACATTTTGGGCTGTTTTTCAAGTAGTTAAAATGAGGTTTTTTTTAAGTAAGTTATATATTTTTGTCTAGCTTCAAGATACAACAGGACTGGGAACATTATCTATCATACAGTTTATTTTTTCATCATACATAATTAATAAATAGGGGGATAAAACTCTGGCAAATCCACATTTCCTTTTAGCAACTATAATATGCTTAGAACCAATTGAAAAGGATTCCAGTTGTTAGACTTGTCATGTTACTTCGTAGGATCATGGAATATTAGAGCTAGGCAAACCTTCAGAATATCTAATATCAGCCCATCTTTGCAGATGAGAAAGCTAAGGTTCAGGGAGGTTAACAGACTCATCCAAGTACACACACCTAATATGGTGGCTTATTAGGGTCTAAAATTCAGAGTTCCAAGCTGCCAATTTAGTGATCTTTCCATATCATACTGCCCTAAGGTCACACTTGATTCTACCACAACTTATTGCTCTGTCAACTTCTTTGAACCAGCCTGCAAGAGATAAGACTTAAGTTCATGTCAACATCATCCCAGAATACCGGTTCTTTCATTGCCACCAAATGAAAGAATGCATGGGGAGCCATGTGTCCTTTTAAACCTCACCAATTTAATTTGTACATCCCCTTGCAGGTCCTAGGCATGTTTGCATTCTCAAAACTAACTCAAAGGTGTAGACTTGGGCAGAAAGCCATCTCCTAATCAAATTGCACATGAAGCAATTTTTAAAATTCAGATCTAGGATATTCTTTAATAATCATATGTCTTTAATAATCATATTTTCACAAGCTGCTTTCTAGTTCAAAAATAATTTTATGTGTATTAAGATTATTCTTGTACTAGATTTTGCCATTTCACTATGTAGGACAAAGATGTGAACATGACAGTGAGGTAAACAAACTGAATTTAAGCAGCCTAAATGCAAATTAAAAGTTTTCCAGAGAAAGGCACCTTTAATAATGCCAAAAGGCATGGCAAACTGAAGTGTGGTTTGGGCGAATATGTGGATGAAGTCTAAGGGAAAGACTATAGGAGAAATGAGCGGGGGTAGAGGCCTAAGAAGTGCAAAAGGTTGTATCAGTAACCCCAGTTCTTCACTTCTGCCTGTATCCATGTCCTTTGTCATGTAATTTTGCAGTGCTCTCCAACATAGGTGGAACATTAATTCTGAGCTCCTGGGTTTAGTCACAATTACATGTTTTGGACAATGGTACTAGCAAATGTGATAGAGTCTTCAAAAGTGCTTGCAAAATTGAGCTCACTCATTCTTGTGCTTATGCCTTCCAAGTGAAAAGAACATGCCTAACTTAGTCTGCCGCTCCCAGGGGCAAGATTAAAGACATGTGAATCAGAGTTGCTGCAGCTAAGGTGCCCTAGACTGGCTAGCCTAGAGCAAAGTCTAACACAAGGATATATGTGCTATAATGAGTAATAATTGGTGTTTGCCACTGAGTTTTGAGGTAGTTTGTTATGCAGCAGTTACCTGATATAGAAAGAGTGGTTTCTCATGATTTGGAGATACCTATCAATTGCTAGAAGAATATCAGGAAGTGGCAGAGGATCTTGAAGAGCAAAAGTAGTCCTTCAGATGAGGAAACTCATAATCCCTAAACAAGGTAGTGATAATTTTCCTATCAAAGATGCTGGATCTGAGGGTGGGGAATGGAGAAGAGTGTTCCAGGAACCCGTGCTAACCTGAATGGAAAGATTTATGAGGGCCAGGTTTGGAATAAGGGGTTTCTTTCCTGAGGTCATAGGTATTGCCATAGGCAGTGGAATTATCAGCATTGGGAAGGTTTGGCACACAGAAGATGTTTAATGTTTTTTTCTAACTAAATTAATGAATGAATCAGTGCAAGAAACCAAAGTCCAACGCAAGTTCAGACTAAAGAATTGGAGTAGGAAGCTGTGAAAGACAAGATATGGCTGTGTCTGTGGGGGGTGGGGAGGGGCAGGTAGAAGGAGTGAAATTCAGGCAGCCTTAACAAGAGTATGCACAAAAATGATGAAGGAGTATAACCAGGAGGGTGCAGGTGGTTGTCTGCAACAAAAGCACTGTATGTAAGACTTGTGTGACAGAGTGCCATGAAGGACTGTTTGAGACTTTTTTCCTTCTCTAGAGATTATAGAATAAAGTAGAGATTATAGCTGAGATTAAGCCTTATTTTAAATAAAGATAAATTTTCCCAGACTGAATTTAAAGAAGCTTAGCTCTTGGCTCAAAGATTCTATGCCTCCTGGCATTTTCCATAAAGAGAACTAAGACTATGATAAGGAGAAGAGCAGGCATCTTGGGGGCATGCCTAGGGTCCATCTGCAAATGGAGATATGACTACAAATTGTTCCTGTATCAGTGTTCCTTTTTCTGTGTTCCTCCTATATTCCTGAAAGATTACCTGTTCACCTCACCTTCCTGAGGGAGGAAAGAAGGGGTCACTCTCTTGGTTACTCCTCCAATATTGAGAAAACTAGTCAATATTTGGGCAGATCTACAAGAGAGAGCAGATGTTTTTATCATTGGGCATATTGCTTTGTCTCCATATGTGATGGAGAAAGATGAGAGGTATAAGGGACCAGGTCTCTTAGAAAAAAATGCCTGATCATTCAAGTTCCCAGTTTTCACTGTCTGAAGGGTATAAAAAAAATGGATCCCTCCTGTGACAACAGGTCACAGAAACAGGCTGCAGAATTGCTAGAATACTGCTCACTTGGAGCAAAGGTGCTCAGAGGAAAAATGATGGATGTGGATGTGGTGAGAGACCCCAGCTGAGAGTCAGCTAGGAACTGTGCTCAGTCTCCCAGGGAAGCTGCTTGGATGTAATTCCTTCATCAGCAGGGTTGTTGGGGTTGTGACCTGTCCACACTGAATTTTTTGACAGTAAGATGAATGCTCAGTGAAAACCTACACAGTGGGTTTAATTGACTTGCCATTGGTAGTCATATGAGGAGATAACTTTTCCCTTTCAAGTTTCTTGTCTCTACACTGAAGGATGTGTAACATGCTGGGAAGAGAAAAGTGGGGTCTAAGACCATAGACCATGCCTCTCCTTCAAGCCTGCAGAGCAGTATCTCAGCTCTTACCATATTCAGTGCCCTTCCACCTTGTTTTTTATTTAACTGTAGTAAAATATACATGACATAAAATGTACCATCTTAACCATTTTTAACTGCACAATTTGGTAGTTTTAAGTACATTCACATTATTGTGCAGCCAATCTCCAGAATACCTTTTTTCCCTTCAATTATTTCATCCATCTCCCCCACCCCCCTCCACTCTGGAAACCACCAGTTCTCTGTATTTATGAGTCTGTTTCTGTTTTTGTTTTGTTTTTCTAGATTTCACATATAAGTGAAATCATCTGGTATTTGTCTTTCTCTGTCTGATTTATTTCACTTAGCATAATACCCTCTAGGTTCATCCATGTTCTTGCAAATGGCAAAATTTTGTTCTTTTCTATGGCTGAGTATAGATAGATAGATAGATAGATAGATAGATAGATAGATAAATAGATAGATGATAGAATATATATATACTATCTTCTTTATCCAGATATACTATAATATATAAAGATATGCTACCTTTATATATATATATATATATATATATATATATATGTAATATCTTCTTTATCCATTCATCTATTGATGAACAACACTCGGGTTGCTTCTATATCTTGGCTATTATAAATAATGCTGCAATAAACATAAGGGTGCATATATCTTTTTGAATAGGTGTTTTCATTTTCTTTGAGTGAATAGCCAGAAGTGGAATTACTAGATCGTATGTTATTTCTATTTTTAATTTCTTAAGGAATCTCCATAATATTTTCCATAATGGCTGCACCAATTTACATTCCCACCAACAGTGTATAAGTGTTCCCTTTTCTCTACATCTTTGCAAAAACTTGTTATTTCTTGTCTTTTTGATACTACCATTCTGACAGGTGAGAAGTGATATCTCATTGTGGTTTTGATTTGTATTTCCCTGATGATTAGTGATGTTGAACATTTTTTCATGTGTCTGTTGGCCATCAGCATGTCTTCTTTGGAAAAATGTCTATCTAGATATTCTGACCATTTTTAATCAGATTGTTTTT
The DNA here is from genome assembly GCF_011800145.1 of Mirounga leonina. NCBI lineage: Eukaryota > Metazoa > Chordata > Mammalia > Carnivora > Phocidae > Mirounga > Mirounga leonina. Next base: position 6,478,900 of record NW_023270158.1, on the reverse strand, counting down.
GGGGGGTTGTGTTGTATGAGTCCTTTATATATCTTGGATATTAATCCCTTATTGGATGTATCATTTGCAGATATCTTCTCCCATTCAGTAGGTTGCCTTTTTGTTTCATTGATGGTTTCTTTTGCTGTGCAAGAGCTTTTTTTTTAAATTTTTTATTGTTATGTTAATCACCATACATTACATCATTAGTTTTAGATGTGGTGTTCCATGATTCATTGTTTGTGCATAACACCCAGTGCTCCATGCAGAACGTGCCCTCTTTAATACCCATCACCAGGCTAACCCATCCTCCCACCCCCCACCCCTCTAGAACCCTCAGTTTGTTTTTCAGAGTCCATCATCTCTCATGGTTCGTCTCCCCCTCCGATTTCCCCCCCTTCATTCTTCCCTTCCTGCTATCTTCTTCTTTTTTTTTTTCTTAACATATATTGCATTGTATGTTTCAGAGGTACAGATCTGAGAATCAACAGTCTTGTGCAAGAGCTTTTTAATTCGATGTAGTCTCATTTGTTTATTCTTACTTTTGTTGTCCTTGCCTGAGAAGACAGGTTCAAAATAACATTGCTAAGTCCAAGAGCTTACTGCCTATGTTTTCCTTTAGTTTAATGGGTTCTCTTCTTACATTTAGCCATTTAATAAATCTTGACTTTATTTTTGTGTATGGTTTAAGAAAATGGTCCAGTTTCATATTTTTGCATGTAGCTGTCCAGTTTTCCTAACACCATTTATTGAAGAGTCTGTCTTTTCCCCATTGTATATTCTTTCCCCCTAGTCAAAGATTAATTAACCATATAATGGTGGGTTTATTTCTGGGCTTTCTATTCTATTCTAATTCTCTATTCTACTCTCTTCTTATTCTATTGATCTATGTATCTATTTTTGTGCCAGCACCATATTGTTTTGATTACTACAGCTTTGTAGTATATCTTGAAATCTGGAATCATAATACCTCCAGCTTTGTTCTTTCTCAAGATTGCTTTGGCTCTTCAGGGTCTTTTGTGGTTCCATACCAATTTTTGGATTATTTCTTCCAGTTCTGTGAAAAATAGTATTGGTATTTTGATAGCTATTTCATTGAATCTGTAGATTGCTTTGAGTAGTATGAACATTTTAACAATATTAATACTTCCAGTACATGAGCACAGTATATCTTTCATTTTAAAAAAGATTTTACTTATTTATTTGAGAGATAGAGATAACGAAAGAGAGCATGAGTGGGATGGAGGGGCAGAGGGAGAGGGAGAAGCAGGCTCCCCACTGAGCAGGGAGGAAGCTACACACAGGGCTCCATCCCAGGACCCCAGGATCATGAGCTGAGCCAAATGCAGACACTTAATGACTGAGTCATCCAGGCAGCCTGAGCATTGTATATCTTTCCATTTGTTTGTGTCATATTCAATTTCTTTCATCAATGTTTTATAATTTTCAGAGTACAGGTCTTTCACCTCCTTGGTTAAATTTATTCTTAGGTACTTTATTCTTTTTGATTCAAATATAAATGGGATTATTTTCTTAATTTCTCTTTCTACTAGTTCATTATTAGTATATAGAAACAAAACAGATTCCTATATTAATTTTATATCCTACAATTTTACTGAATTCATTCATTGGTTCTAATAGCTTTTGGTGGAGTTTTTAGGGTTTTCTATATATAGCATCATGTCATCTGCAAATAGTGACAGTTTTACTTCTTCCTTACCAAAGTGGATTCCTTTTATTTATTTTTCTTGTCTGATTGCTGTGGCTAATACTTCCAGTACTATGTTGAATAAAAGTGGTGAGAGTGGACATCCTTGTCTTGTTTTAGAACTCTTTTCATCTTGCAAAGCCAAAACTCTATACGCATTTAACTCCCCATTCCTTCTCCCTCCAGTTCCTGGCAACCATTATTCTACTTTCTGCCTCTATGAATTTCACTACTCTAGGTACCTATAGAAGTGGAATAATATACTATTTGTCTTTTTGTGACTAGATAATTTCATTTTGCTTAATGTCCTCAAGTTTTATCCATATTATAGCATATGTGAGACTTTCCTTCCTTTATAAAGCTGAATGATATTCCATCTTATGTATATATCACATTTTGTTCATTCATCCATCCGTTAATGGACATTTGGGTTTCTTCCACCTCTTGGCTATTGTGAATAATGATCCTATGAATTTGGGTGTACAACTATCTCTTTGAGACTCTACTTTCAATTCTTTTGGGTATATACTCAGGAGAGGAATTGCTGGGTCATATAGTAATTCAATTTTTTAATTTTTTAGGAACCCCTCCACTACATTTTTAAAGGAATATTTTATAATATGATGGCTTAATATATGTATACATTATGAATGATTATCACAATCAAGTTAATTAACACATCCATCCCCTCACATAGTTACCATTTTTGTGTGTGTGGTGAGAACATTTATGATCTACTCTCTTAACAATTTTAACTATACACTATAGTATTACTAACTATAATCACCATGCCATACATTAGATCCCCCAAATTTACTCACAACTGAAAATTTGTACCATTTGACCAACATCTCATTTCTCCCACCCATAGCCCCTGTCAACCACTGTTCTAATCTTTGGTTCTATGATTTCAACTTTTTTAGATTCTACATCACATTGTATAACTTAAAGTAAATCACATTTTGCAACCTAAATATATAGAATGGTTGTCAATTATATCCCAATAAAGCTGGATTTTTTTTCAAATAAATATTTAAAAATAAGTTAAATTTTAAAAGGGAAAAGAAATACTTTATATCATCCCCTAATGAAATTCAAGGGTAATATAATCTATCTTCACATGTAATTTTTAAAATTTCCTATTAAGTTTTTTATTTTAATTACAGTATAGGTAACATACAGTGTTATATTAGTTTCAGGTATACAATATGGTGAGTCAACAATTCTATATATCATTACTCAGTGCTCATCATGATAAGTGTAGTCTTAATCCCTTTCACCTATTTCACTCTTCCCCCTACCTCCCCTCTGATATGCTTTATTTTCAATGAGTACCCTCAGTTAAAGTTATTTTTTTTCAAAGAGAACATTTTTTTTACCTGAAGCATACTTCAGAATACATGATTCTATTATATATTTCCATTCAAGAAAAAGAACACACATTTTCTTCAAGTACACACTGAAGAATCCCCTGGTTAAATCACATAAAAAGAGACATAACAAATATTACAAATTTAAGAAGATTCAAATCATATCAAGTATATTTTCCAACAAGAATGGTACAAAACTAGAGATCAACAATAAAACAAATCTGGTATCTACAATGAAAATATTAAATATTTAATATGTAAGTATTCAACAACACACTATTACACAAGCAATGGGCCAAATAAAAAATCAAACAGCAAATAAAAATATGTTTCAAAACAAAAGAGAAAGAAAACACAATATTCCAAAACCTATGGGATGAAGCAAAAGCAGATTTTAGAGTAAAATTTATGCTATAAATATTTGTATTAAGAAAAAAGCTCAAATAAACAACATTACACCATAAGGAACTAGAAATAGAAGAAACTTTGCTGAACTTAGTAGAGGAAGGAAATAAGAAATAAAAATAAATAAATAAAATAGAGACCAGAATAAGCAATAACATAACATTGAAAGTAATGACCCATTATTCAAAAAATAAATAAATAAATAAAATTGGCACTGTTTAACTATATTAACTAAAAGGAAAAAGAGAAGACTCAAAAACCAAAATGAGAAATGGAAAACAATTCAATAAACAACCGCAGAAATACATAATGTGATAACAGATTACTATAAATAATTATATAGTAACAAATCAGATAACTTAGGGGGGAAAAAAAACCAAGATAAGTCCTAAAAAAGCACCAGTTACCAAAGTTGAATCATGAGTCTTGAATCCAAGAAATAGGAGATCTTAGACCAATAACAAGAATGAAAGTTGAATTAGGAATCAAAAATCTCCCAGCACAGAAAAACCCAAGACCACATGGATTCACAGGTGAATTCTACCAAATATTAAAAAAAAAAAAACTAATGACAATCTTTATCACGATCTTACAAATAATGGAATAGAGGGTGCACATTCAAAATCATTCCATGAGGCCAGTACTACACTGATACCAAAGCAGGATTAAAACAATACAAGAGGGGCACCTGGGTGGCTCAGTCAGGCATCTGCCTTTGGCTCAGGTCATGATCCCAGGATCCTAGGATCGAGTCCCCGTGTCGGGCTCCTGGCTCAGAGGGGAGTCTGCCTCTCCCTCTCTCCCTGCCTCTCCCCCCTGCTCATTATCTCTCTCTCTCTCTCTATCTCTCTGTCTCAAATGAATAAATAAAAAAATTTAAAAAAACAATACAAGAGCAAAAAAGTCTAGTTTGTCCAATAAAAGTATTGCTACACTAGCTTTCTTTTGACATCCATTTGTGTGATAAATGTTACTCCACTTCCTCACTTTCAATCTGCAGGTGTCTTTAGGTCTAAAATGAGTCTCTTGGAGGCAGTGTATACATGAGTCTTGGTTTTTATTTCTCCATTCTAACACCCTATGTCTTTTGATTGGAGCATTTAGTCCTTTTACATTCAAAGTAATTATTGTTAGATATGTATTTATTGCCATTTTATTACTTCTTTTGTCATTGTTTCTGGAGATTTTCTCTGATCCTTTCTTGTCTTTGTCACTTTTGGTCTCTCCTTTGCACTCAAAGAGTCCCCTTTAATATTTCTTGCAGGGTAGTTTTGCTGGTCACAAACTCCTTTAGTTTTTGTTTGTCTGGGAAACTCTTTATCTCTCCTTCTATTCTGAATGATAGCGTTGCTGGATAGAGTATTCTTGGCTACAGATTTTTCCCTTTCAGCACTTTGACTATATCATGCCATCTTCTGGCTTGCCAAGTTTCTGTTGAGAAACCTCTGGCTAGCCTTATGGATTTTCTCTTGTAAGTTAAGGACTTCTTTTGTCTTGATGCTTTTAAGATTTTTTCATCACTATTTTTTGCAAATTTAATTACCATATGTCTTAATGTTGGCCTGCTTTTGTTGATTTTGATGGGTTTTCTCTGTGCCTCCTGGATCTGGATGTCTGTTTCCTTCCTCAGATTAGGGAACTTTTCTGTTATTATTTCTTGAAATAAGTTTTCTGCCGCCTTTTTCCTCTCTTCTTCTTCTGAGACTCCTATAATATGAATGTTATTATGTTTGATATAGTTACTAAGTTCCCTAAGTCTATTCTAATGTTGCATAATTCTTCTTTCTCTTTTTTGTTCAGCTTCATTAGTGTCCATTATTTTACCTTCTAGGTCACTGATTCATTCCTCTGCTTTTTCTAGCCTGTTATTCATTGCATCAAGCCTGTTTCCAATCTTGTTTATTGCACTCTTCATCTCTAATTGATTCTTTTTTAACTCTTTCATCTCTGCTTTAAGGGTCTCACTGATGTCTTCTATTCTTTTCTCAGGCCCAGTGAGCATAAGACCCTTGCTTTAAATTCTCCATCAGACATATTACTTATATCTGCTTCACTTAGATCTCTGGCTGTGATCTTATCTTGTTCTTTCATTTGGGATAAATTTCCTCCCTCTTGGCATTTTGTCTAAGTCTCTGCATTTTTCTTTTTGTTAGAAAAGTCAGTTATATCTCTTGCTCCTGAAAGTAATGGCCTTATGAAGACGAGGTCATGTAGTGCCCACAGCCTGGTGCCAAAGGGAGTGTCTCTGGTGTGTCCTGCATGCACTCTGCTGTTGTGTTTTGGCTGCTCCACTCTTCAGGCCAGTCATCTGCATAGGCTCTCCTTGCCTGCTGTGGGCAATTTTTAAAAGTCTACATAATATCCTGTGATATAAAGAAAAAATGAAAGGAAAGTAATTTTTAATATAAAATATATTTCAAATGTAAGTGTTTGGGCACAATCACCAAAGAAAGAGTCATATGCTTAGTAGTACTTATAATAAATAAATTTGGATTTAAAAGAAATAATAAACTTTAGATGCATATTATTAAGTGAAAGATGCCTATCTGAAAAGGCTACATACAGTATATATTAGTCAGCGTTCTGATTCCAAGTATATGACATTCTGAAAAAGGCAAAACCATGGAGACAGTAAAAAGATCAGTGGTTGCTGGGGGTTATGGAACAGAGAGGGAGAAATAGGTGGAAAACAGGGTTTTTAGGGCAGTAAAACTGTTCTTTATGATCCTGTAATGGTGGATACAGGTCATTATTCATTTGTCAGAACCCATAGAATGATGTACATCACCATGAATCATAATAAAATTTATGGTGATAATGATGTGTCAATGTAGGTTCATTGATTATAATGAATGTACCATTCTGGCACAAGATGTTGACACTGGGCAAGGCTGTCCAGAGGAGGAGGTATGTAAGAATGCTCTGTGCTTTCTGCTCAATTTTGCTGTGAACCTAAAGCTGCTCTAAAAAGTAAAGTCAATAATAAAAATAATAATAATAAAAGCCAAAAGCCAAATCAGGTAATTTTCAAGTAAAAAAATAAATAAGATAATTGAGTATTGTTGAAACTTTAATTTTTTTAAATTTTGAAATAAAAGGTAAATAATTATATTCATGTATAATTCTGGAATCTCCATAATGGGGATAGGTACATAATACGGACTGATTCAGGGGGATTGTGTTGGCCACTCAAATATGAATGGCACTGCCATTAGTGGCATGATTTTTCCAGATTAGTAAAGAGTTCCTAGTAAAATTCCAAACAAAATGAATTCAGTCTTTCCTCAGTGTATATGGAAGTAACATTTACATTCCTGGAAAATATAGTGATTATTAAAATTGTGCAAAATACTTTTTTAAGTTAAAAAATGGAATTATGGGGGCGCCAGTGTGGTTCAGTCATTAAGCGTCTGCCTTCGGCTCGGGTCATAATCCCAGGGTTCTGGGATCGAGCCCCGCATCAGGCTCTCTGCTCTGCGGGAAGCCTGCTTCTCCCTCTCCCACTCCCCCTGCTTGTGTTCCCTCTCTCGCTGTGTCTCTCTCTGTCAAATAAATAAATAAAATCTTTAAAAAAATTTTTTTTAATTAAAAATGGAATTATGCTCTATGTTTGATAATTATTAACAGGTTTTTACCATCATAAATGTCCAGTGGGACAATTGAAGACAGTGCAGGAAGTAAGATTTTTCATGGATTAGGTTTGTCCCACTCATTGTCTCTCATTTCTGGCCTCCTCCCACTACATGTCAATAATGCTTCCCCCAAACACTGGGATCATACTTACACCTACGAATTTCCTTAAGAATAGCAGTTGTCTCAAATTATGTCATTTAAAAATAATCAAACTAAAAGTCCTTTAAAAACATGATACTTAGGGGCATCTGGGTGGCTCAGTCATTAAGCGTCTGCCTTTGGCTCAGGTCATGATCCCAGGGTCCTGGGATGGAGCCCCACATCAGGCTCCCTGCTCCACAGGAAGCCTGCTTCTCCCTCTCCCACTCCCCCTGCTTGTGTTCCCTCTCTTGTTGTGTCTCTCTCTGTCAAATAAATAAAATCTTTTAAAAGAATGAGAAAAATAAAAACATGATACTTAGATGAAATGAGATACAGTGAATTAAGCTGCAGAACCAAGTAGGAAATTGTCACACAATAATGGTAAAGAATATTTGTAATATCCATTGAATAAGTACATAAATCTGGTCTCTGTGTAAAACTCACGTTCAAGCAATGGATCTGAAGTTGACACCAATGACTCCTACTTCAAATCCAACAGATTTTAAGTGAGTTTTACATAATTTAAAACAGGTCATTTTTTATAGTTCTTTGACACCATTAAGAATTTTTGTGTCATTATTGATAATTTCACTGCATATTAGATGAAAGCCAGGGAAGAAAGACTTTTGAAACAACTCATGATTAATAGCAAGTACAGAGAATATGTTTTTAAAGTATTTTTTAAACTTTTTATTTGGAAATAATTTCAACCTTACATAAGAGTTGCATAAATAGTATGAAAATTTTCATGTGCCTTTTATCTAGATTTACAGGTTGTTGATATTCTTTCCCATTTGTTTTATCACTTTGTCTCTGGATAGACAGACAGATATTGATACATTTTTTTCTGAATCATTTAAGAGTTAGTTTCAGGAGGGGGAAAAGATGGTGGAGGAGTAGGGGACCCTATTCCAACTGGTCCCCATAATTGAGCTGGATATCTACCAGACCACTCTGAGCACCCACGATATCAGCCTGAGATGTAAGAAGATCTGGATCTCTACAAACAGAATATCACAGGCGGTTGGTTTTGAGGTACGAAGCGGGGAGCCATGATTCCACGGGCAGATATTGGAGGATAAACGGCAACGGGAGGGAGCCTGGGCGTGGGGATCCTAGACCGCCGGTGAGTGATAGCCTCCAGCGCTGGGGACAGGGCACAGACTCGCAGGCTGCTATTGGTGGGGAAAGGACTTTAGGGCAGCCCCCCTGGACTGAAACCCGGAGCAGCAGGGTCACGCGTGTGAACTGGGAGCAACTGGTGGTATTAGAAGCACAAAGTACAGAGACGTGCCCTGACCTGGAGGCAGGACTGGGAGTGCTGTGGAGGGGTGCACAACCCAGGATGCTGCAGTTTATAGCAGCACAGACAGAAATGGAGATAGTGTGGCCTGGAGAGCTCACTAAAGAACAGACTGCAATCTCTCTGCTCTGAAGCAGAGGGATGGAAATGGTCTCTTCTGCTCTGACTCTTGGAAGAGACACGGAAAGCCACCAGAGAAAAAAAGCCCCAAAAAACTGGTTCCCACTGAGCCCATCCCCCAGCACAGGGGGGCAGGGCAAGTCTGCCCAAACAGGGTTGCCTGAGTAACAGTGCGGCAGGCCCCTCCCCCAGAAGACAGGCTGGGAGAACAAGAGGCCAGCAACCCTAAGGTCCCTAGGAAACAGGTGCATCTTGCTTGAGTTCTGGTCAGTAATTTGGACTCTATACATTCCCTCAAACACCCCTACACAGAATGACTAGGAGGAGGAACCCCCAAAATAGGAAAGACTCAGAGATTATGACTTATGACACAGATTTACAAATGGATGCAGATATAACCAAGATGTCGGAGATGGAATTCAGGCTAGCAATTGTGAAGACAATAGCTAGAATGGAGAAAGCAGTGAATGGCAACATAGAGTCTCTAAGGGCAGAAATGAAAGCTGAATTGGCAGAACTTAAAAATGCTATCAATGAGATCCAATCTAATCTACATAATCTAACAGCTAGGGTAAGCGAGGCAGAAGAATGAATTAGTGACCTGGAAGACAATTTAATAGATAAAAAGGGAAAAGAAGAGGCCAGGGAAAAACAACTCAGAATCCATGAAAATAGAATCAGAGAAATAAGTGACACCATGAAGCGTTCCAATGTCAGAATTATTGGAATCCTGGAGGGAGTGGAGAGAGAGAGAGGACTAGAAGATATATTTGAGCAAATTGTAGATGAGAACTTCCCTAATCTGGGGAATGAAACAAACATTCGTGTCCTAGAGGCAGAGAGGACCCCTCCTAAGATCAAGGAAAACAGGCTAGCACCCCACCATGTAATAGTAAAACTCACAAATCTTAGAACCAAGGAAACCATCTTAAGGGCAGTACAGGGGAAGAGATTCCTTACGTACAGAGGAAGGAACATCAAAAGAACGTCAGACCTATCCACAGAGACCTGGCAAGCCAGAAAGGGCTGGCAAGACATATTCAGGGTACTAAATGAGAATAACATGCAGCCAAGAATACTTAATCTGGCAAGGCTTTCATTTAGAATGGATGGAGAGATGCAGATCTTCCAAGACCAGCAGAAACTGAAAGAATATGTGACCACTAAGCCAGTCCTGTAAGAAATATTAAGGGCGGTTCTATAAAAGGAAAAGACCCCAAGAGTGATATACAACAGAATTTTACAGGGACAATCTATAAAAACAACATCTTCACAGGCAACATGATGACAATAAATTCATATCTTTCAATAATCACTCTCAACGTGAATGGCCTAAATGCCCTCATAAAACGGCACAGGGTTGCAGATTGGATAAAAAGACAGGACCCATCCATATGTTGTCTACAAGAGACTCATTTTGAACCTAAAGATACATCCAGACTGAAAGTGAAGGGATGGCGATCCATCTTCCATGTCAGCGGACCTCAAAAGAAAGCTGGGGTAGCAATTCTTATATCATACAAATTAGATTTTAAACTAAAGTCTGTAGTTAGAGACACAGAGGACACTATATCATTCTTAAAGGGTCTATCCAACAAGAAGATCTAACAATTGTAAATATCTATGTCCCCAACATGGGAGCAGCCATCTACATAAGCCAACTGTTAACCAAAATAAAGAGTCATATTGATAACAATACATTAATTGTAGGAGACCTCAATACTCCACTCTCAGCAATAGACAGATCATCTAAGCAGAAAATCAACAAAGAAACAAGAGCTTTGAATGATACACTGGACCAGATGGACCTCATAGATATATACAGAACATTCCACCCTAAAACAACAGAATACTCATTGTTCTCAAGCGCACATGGAACTTTCTCCAGAATAGACCACATACGGGGTCACAAGTCAGGTCTCAACCGATACCAAAAGACTGAGATTATTCCCTGCATATTCTCAGACCACAGTGCTTTAAAACTGGAACTCAATCACAAGAAAAAATTTGGAAGAAATTCAAACACTTGGAAGCTAAAGACCACTCTGCTCAAAAATGTTTGGGTCAACCAGGAAATCAAAGAAGAACTTAAACAATTCATGGAAACCAATGAGAATGAAAACACATGGGTCCAAAACCTATGGGATACTGCAAAGGCATTCCTAAGGAGGAAATACATAGCCATCCAAGCCTCACTCAAAAAAATAGAAAAAACCCGAATTCACCAACTAACTCTACATCTTAAAGAACTAGAGAAAAAGCAACAAACGATGCCTAAGCCACGCATTAGAAGAGAAATAATTAAGATTAGAGCAGAGATCAATGAATTAGAAGCCAGAAATACAGTAGAGCTGATGAACAAAATTAGAAGCTGGTTCTTTGAAAGAATTAATAAGATTGATAAACCACTGGCCAGGGCTACCCAAAAGAAAAAAGACCCAAATTAATAAAATTATGAATGAAAAGGGAGAGATCACGACTAACATCAAGGAAATAGAAACAATTCTTAGAAATTATTATCAACAACTATATGCCAATAAACTGAGCAATCTGGATGAAATGGATGCATTCCTGGAAACCTATAAGCTGCCAAGACTGAAACAGGAAGAAATTGACAACCTGAATAGGCCAATAACCAGTAATGAGATTGAAGCAGTGATCAAAAACCTCCCAAAAAACAAGAGTCCAGGGCCTGATGGATTCCCTGGGGAATTCTACCAAACATTCAAAGAAGAAATAATACCTATTCTCCTGAAGCTGTTTCAAAAAATAGAAACAGAAGGAAAACTTGCAAACTCATTCTATGAGGCCAGCATTACCTTAATCCCCAAACCAGGCAAAGACCCCATCAAAAAGGAGAATTTCAGACAGATATCCCTGAGGAATATAGATTCCAAAATCCTCAACAAAATCCTAGCTAATAGGATCCAACAATATATTAAAAGGATTATCCTCCATGACCATGTGGGATTTATCCCCGGGATGCAAGGGTGGTTCAACATTTGGAAAGCAATCAGTGTGATAGAACACATTAATAAGAGGAGAGAGAAGAACCATATGGTCCTCTCAATTGATACAGAAAAAGCATTTGACAAAATACAGCATCCTTTCCTGATTAAAACTCTTCAGAGTATAGGGATAGAGGGAACATTCCTCAAGTTCATAAAATCCATCTATGAAAAACCCACAGTGAATTTCATCCTCAATGGGGAAAAGCTGAGAGCCTTTCCCTTAAGATCAGGAACACAAAAAGGTTGCCCACTCTCGCCACTATTGTTCAACATAGTACTACAAGTCCTAGCAACAGCAATCAGACAACAACAAAAAAAATAAAAGGTATTCAAATTGGCAAAGAAGTCAAACTCTCTCTTTTTGCAGATGACATGACACTTTATGTGGAAAACCCAAAAGACTCCACCCCCAAATTCCTAGAATTCATTCAGCAGTTCAGTAATGTGGCAGGATACAAAATCAATGCACAGAAATCAGTTGCTTTCTTATACACTAACAATGCAACTGTAGAAAGAGAAATTAGAGAAATGATTCCATTTACAATAGCACCAAAAACCATAGATACCTCGGAATAAACCTAACCAAAGAGGTAAAGGATCTATACTCTAGGAACTACAGAACACTCATGAAAGAAATTGAAGAAGACACAAAAAGATGGAAAAACATTCCATGCTCATGGATCGGAAGAATAAACATTGTTAAAATGTCTATGCTACCCAGAGCAATCTATCCCTTCTATAGCATCCCAGTCAAAATTCCAATGACATTATTCAAAGTGCTGGAACAAACAATCCTAAAATTTGTATAGAATCAGAAAAGACCCCGAATCGCCAAGGAAATGTTGAAAAAGAAAAACAAAGCTGGGGGCATCACGTTGCCCGATTTCAAGCTATATTACAAAGCCGTGATCACCAAGACAGCATGGTACTGGCAGAAAAACAGACATATAGACCAACGGAACAGAATAGAGAGCCCAGATATGGACCCTCAACTCTATGGTCAAATAATCTTCAACAAAGCGGGAAAAAATATGCAATGGATAAAAGACAGTCTCTTCAATAAATGGAGCTGGGAAAATTGGACAGCCACATGTAGAAGAATGAAACTAGACCATTCTCTAACACCATACACAAAGATAAACTCAAAATGGATGGAAGACCTCAATGTGAGACAGGAATCCATCAAAATCCTAGAGAACAACATAGGCAGTAACCGCTTTGATATCAGCCACAGCAACTTCTTTCAAGATACATCTCCAAAAGCTAGTGAAACAAAAGCAAAAATGAACTTTTGGGACTTCGTCAAGATAAAAAGCTTCTGCACAGCAAAGGAAACAGTCAACAAAACAAAAAGGCAACCCACAGAATGGGAGAAGATATTTGCAAATGACACTACAGATAAAGGGCTGGTATCTAAGATCTATAAAGAACTTCTCAAATTCAACACCCAAAAAACAAATAATCAAGTCAAAAAGTGGGCAGAAGACATGAAAAGACACTTCTCTGAAGAAGACATACAAATGGCTAACAGACACACGAAAAAATGTTCATCATCATTAGCCATCAGGAAAATTCAAATCAAAACCACATTGAGATACCACCTTACACCAGTTAGAATGGCAAAAATGGACAGGGAAAGAAACAACAAATGTTGGAGAGGTTGTGGAGAAAGGGGAACCCTCTTACACTGTTGGTGGGAATGCAAGTTGGTACAGCCACTTCAGAAAACAGTGTAGAGGTTCCTCAAAAAATTAAAAATAGATACCCTATGACCCAGCAATTGCACTCCTGGGTATTTACCCCAAAGACACAGATGTAGTGAAAAGAAGGGCCATATGCACCCCAATGTTCATAGCAGCAATGTCCGCAATAGCCAAAGTGTGGAAAGAGCCGAGATGCCCTTCAACAGATGAATGGATAAAGAAGATGTGGTCCATATATACAATGGAATATTACTCAGCCATCAGAAAAGATCAATACCCAACTTTTACATTGGCATGGATGGGACTGGAGGAGATTGTGCTAAGTGAAATAAGTCAAGCAGAGAAAGTCAATTATCATATGGTTTCACTTATTTGTGGAACATAAGGAATAGCATGGAGGACATTAAGAGAAGGAAGGGAAAAATGAAGGGGGGGGAATCGGAGGGAGAGATGAACCATGAGAGACTATGGACTCTGAGAAACAAACAGGGTTTTAGAGGGGAGGGGGGAGGGGGAATGGGTTAGCCTGGTGATGAGTATTAAGGAGGGCATGTACTGCATGGAGCACTGGGTGTTATACCAGTGGATTGTGGATCACCACATCAAACAATGGATTGTGGATCACCACATCAAAAACTAATGATGTATTTTATGGTGACTAACATAACATAATAAAATTTAAAAAAAATTTTTAAAAAGAGTTTCAGAAATTATGCCCCTTTGTCCTAGACATATAAATGTGTATTTCCCAAGAACAAGGATATTCTCTTAAAAATCACATTATAAAAATTAAGAAATTTAACATTGATACAATACTATTATTTAATCTATAATCCATATTTCAATTTTGCCAATTGAATAAAACCCCTTATAACCATTCTTTTAACATGTAAGATCCTGTCCAGGATTTCATATTATATTTAGTTGCCATATTGCTTTAGGCTCCTTTAATCTGCAACAGTTCTATAGCCTTTTTTGCTTTTATGACATTGACATTTTTAAAGAATTATTAAAGACCCTCCATTTGGATTTTTCTAATGATTACATTCTGATTATGTGGTTTTGATAGGAATACCACAAAAATAATGTTGTGCCTTTCTCAGTACATTCCATCAGGATGTATATATGTTATCTTGTCCCATTATGAATGATTAGAGAATATCTTCACTAGAAAAAAAGATCTAGGAAAAGCAAGCCCACTCAAACCAGTAAAACGTGCTGCTCAATTTTGGTGCTTTTTCATAAGTAAGTAAAACTTAAGTTGATTTGACTTAAACACACAGTATTTTCTTTGAAAAGAAAAAGTCAATTCATAGTCAAGATAACCTATGGAATATCACCTTCATTGACACGAACTGAGAATTCAAAATCAGATTTAAATTATGTTGACAATTAATATGCATGATGACATATCTTGACAAAGGCCTAGATAGAACTTAGCTGGTGGTCAAAGGATATGGCTTTACAGTCAATGTACTTGTGAATTATGTGCATCGGAAGGAAAGGGAACCACCTCATGAGACTGTGTATTGGGTCTTTGTGAAGGGTTATCTGAAAAGTGCTTTCCTGTAGCTCAATGAAATGAAAAAGAGAAGATTCATTTTTCTCTCATTTTGCTTCCATCTGATTCTGTTCTGCTAGCAAAGTACTTGAAGTAAAGCATCTATTACTCTTGGAACAACCACTGAATTTAATTACCATGTCTAATGTTAGCTTGTACAAAGTGTTATAGGGATATGTTTTCTTCCATAAGAAGTACAGTACAATATGTTCTTCTATTTCAAACCCATTTCACTTAATTCCAGTGCTTTGACAGGAAAAAGCAATACTGCTGCCGACCTTCATAGTCAGGCTGCTCTCTCTCGCTGAACTACACACCTGAGAAAAATCACATCCCACTTGCCTTTATCCCAACATGTTGCTATAAAGAAGTATTTCTGTTTGTTTTCCTCAAAAAAAAAAAAAAAGGAATGTGGGGAGCATGAATAATTGTTGCATTCCAAGAGACTATGATGAATTTTATTAGTGTACAAAGCATATTGCATGCATTTACCAAGGGTCTTTATTCTGAGCTCGCATATGTTCTACAAAGCTGTCATTTTAAACTGCTCATAGAGTGGTGCTAAGTGGCACATTCCATTTCCTTGTATGGCTATTCACCTTTTCGGGTGGGTAGTGGGTGGGTATTAAACTCTACATGCTGTGATGGGAATCTATACAAAGTTTATACTTCTCTACACATTTTTGAGGTGAAGCAAGTAGAGATGAAAACAGAAAGCCATATTGATTCTCTCCAGGAGTCTTTTGAATTAAAAGGCTATTTAAAACTGGAAGGTGGGGCACCTGAGTGGCTCAGTCATTAAGCGTCTGCCTTTGGCTCAGGTCATGATCCCAGGGTCCTGGGATCGAGCCCCGCATCGGGCTCCTTGCTCTGCAGGAAGCCTGCTTCTCCTCCCACTCCCTCTGCTTGTGTTCCCTCTTTCGCTGTGTCTCTCTCTGTCAAATAAATAAATAAAATCTTAAAAAAAAACCCTGAAAGGTTATTTGATGGTATGTTGGGTAATTGAGTACAGGGTCAATATGTAGGTGGAAAACAACACTGTTGGTGGTTGTGAAATGAGGACCCTCCATCTTCCTGAAGAAGTGAAGGAAGAAATTTAACTACAATCACAATGCTCTGCATTTCATTTCTAGAGTTTATTCATCTTCTAACTGGAAGTTTGTACCCTTGGCCAACATCTCTGTAATTCCCTCACCTCCCAGCCCCAACTATACAGTGGTAATCATATTGCAATACATAAATGTATCAAACCAACATGTTACACACCTTAAACTTACACAATGTTATATGTCAATTACATATCAATTAAAAATTTAACATAAAGCATAGAAAGAGGTATTTAGGTATTTTTTTAAAAACCCAACAACTTGTTAAGATTTGTCAAATAGGATCTTTTTCTGGAGAGCGTAAGAAGAGAAAAATGACCCCCATGCTGTCATATTTGAGACATTAGTCAGAGATAGGCTAGAAAGCATCTCAAACTACTTTTAACCTTTGAGACTTTAGTGCATAGTCATATCAAGGAAGTGATCTTATGAGATCAAATCAGAAATAGTTATTTCAAACAAGTATAACAACCTTGTGTTCACCATTAACTATCTTGCTCTGGGTCTTCCATCATACTTAAAGCAAGTAAAATGATAAAATTGTTTTTTTTAAGATTTTGTTTATTATTTTATTTGAGAGAAAGAGAGAGAGACCTGGGGGAGGAGTAGAGGGAGAGGGACAAGCAGATTCTGCCTGGCACCTAGCCCGAAGTGGGGCTTGATCCCGGGACCCTGAGATCATGACCTGAACTGAAATCAAGAGTTAGGCCATTAACTGACTGAGCCTCCCAGGTGCCCCTAAATTGGCTTTATTTTACAGTAAAATGTATCATGACTCAGTTTTACTTCTTTCTAAAATAACCTATTATACATTTTCTGAATGGAACCACACACTGAAGCTTTCAAAATTTGACAATAAATAATAATATAAAGTAGTAAGAATCATCCAGTACTTGAATTATGATGACAATCATACATATTTTCATAATCACATTTTTTATTATTTTAATTCTCAATCCCTCACACATATATCTATTGGTTTACTTCCTTTCCAATCCTATTTCTGCCTGCTCACTTTCACATTCCCTACTTTCCTGCCCGAGTAACCAAACTCCATTTCTGCTACTGTTGCTCCTTCACTTGAAAGGCTTTCCTTGCATGGCTGCCATCACTCCTTTTCTGCACTTTCATCTTCAGAGCTTTAAATCCTCCTCATCCTTCTAGACTCAGTTTAAATGCACCTCCTTGATAGACTTCCTGACTGAATATAACTTCCCCTTTCGCTACTTATCCATTATCCTTTAACTACACCTTTCTTGTTATACATACTGTATTTGTATTTTGTACCTTTTGTTCATATATGCAATAGTTATTTATTAAATGTCTCTTATGTGCTAGGTGGCATGTGCCAGGGATGACTATAAATAAAACAACTCTGTAGATCTATGTCCTCAGGAAGCTCTCATTCTATAAGGAAATACAGACATTAAGGAAAGAATTACAAAAATGATGAATTCTGTAAAAGAGTGAACACAAGATATATAGCTGTGCCTAAAAGGTTATGTCGTTAACCTAGTCTAATGGGTCAAAAATGTCTGTCCTTGGTCAACAGGGATCAAGTTATATGACTTGAGGGTTGAATTACACTTCACTTGGCTTGAGTCCCATTATATGAAAATGCATTGTTCTGGAAATTCCAGAGCAATCTACTCATATTCACACAGCTTGGGGCTTCAGAAAGCATATTATTCAATTGCAAATAATATTTGTAAAAACTGGATCCACAGTATGCATATGTAAGAGTCCCCCAGAAGTTTACAAAAGTTTGAAGCTGCCCATTCATGGGACCTTTCTTGAACCCTCCCTGCAGGCCAGGCCTGGTGCCAAATGCTAAGGATACATACAGTGCTGCTGATGACATGCTCCCTTCCTTCAAGGAGCTCATGGTGTAGGAGACAGAATCTCTCTGATTGTTCTAATGGTATCTCAAATTGTGTCTGCTGAGACCCTAACAACATTGGGAAAACAGCAAAGGAGGGGATCTCCTAGTCATCTATTTTGTCCTCTTATGCAGTTCCTTTATTTTTAGTCTTAAAGACTCATTTCCATGAAAGAATATGTCATCACTTTTGTTCCAAGGAATATGAAGAAAAGATGGAAGGATGGAACTTTTTCCCTTTTGGGGTTCTGCACATACATGAGAAACAGAATCCCCAATAGTTGTAACATAAAAGCATATGATAGCTCTTTATGTTCATAGAATAGTAAATAATAAATTTCCCATGGACAGACATAGTCTCTTACTCCTTTCTGTATCTCCTGAATCATTCAGCGCAGTGCTTTTTACTCAATTTGCACTCAGCCATAGAGTGAATGCATGAGTAAATCAAAAATTGATGAATGAACAAACAAAGGAATAAACAAATTAGTTGGAAAGCTTAAAGAATAGGACATCAATGACACTTGGGGTTAACTTGGAAAGTGGAACTTGGAGGAATCATGCCATTCCACTATTTTTACTGCAGAAGAATTTTATTATTTGGTCAATATGACTAGTATTCTTATAATTAATTAAGATCAGATTTATCCATGATCTCAAAATAAACATTGATGGTTTTTTGTAAAGTCTTTCTTTCCCTACACACAGGGAAAGAGATCATTCAGGAAATAATGAGTAAGAAATAGAAACAATCTAAACCGCTAACCCCAAGGACTTCTAAGTGCTTCTGATGCCATATCTGAAATGTATAGCTGTAGAACCAAAATAAATTACCATCTCCTTAAATAGGAGTTGAATATGTAAGTTTTCTTTTTCCCTGAATAAATTAATTAGTAACAAAGTGTAATGGAAAGTACCTCTTCCTCCCTAACAAATTTGTCTGTGTTCAAAGTCATATTACTAGTTTTCCTACCCTTCAGAGTTGCCCAAAACAATCTTGCCCTACTTAGCTCTTAAAAATCATGGTCTCCCAAGATATTTATTAAATATAAAGGTAATGATGGCAACTATATAGTGGAGAAACCCAACAGACGCCACTGTAACCAAGTGATCAAGGTTAACATTACTAGTAATGGGACATACTGACATTATGAACCCTTTGACATGAAATAATAAGAAGAGCGTATCATGCTGTGGCATTCTTGCCATAAATGCTAACCTCAATCTAATCATGAGAAAACATCAGACAAAAACAAATTGAGGGGCATTTATAAAATAACTGATCAATGTTCTTCAAAATTGTCAAGGTCATGACGAAAGAGAAGGAAGAACTGTCACAATTTGGAGGAGACTAAGGAAAAAATAACTATAACAGTTAACAATTTAATGATATGTGGGATCCTGTATTGAATACTGGACCATAAAAAGGACTTTAGTGGAAAAAATGGTGAAATTTGAATGAGGTCTACAGTTTAATTAATGGCATTGTACCAATGTTAACTTCCTGGTTTTGATAATTGTGCCATGATTATGTAAGATGTTAACATTAAAGAAAGATGGGTAAGGGTTATATGGGAATACTCTACTATTTTTGTAACTTTTCTGTAAACCTACAATTAGCTCAAAATAAAAACTTAAAAAAAAATCATGTGGCACGTCAACATTAATGGACATCTTTATGAAATAAATAAGTACAGACACATTGTATAGTGGCCAAAATAAGATCAGTCAGGATTGATGTGACTTAAACACTTGAATCCTCTCTAAATTTTCTTTATCCAGTCTTAACTAATGGCATCTACCATTAGTATCACTCCACATATCTATCCAATCAGTCTGCTAGTTGCTATAGTGCTCACTGTCATTACACCATCTGATTTTAGTAATTTTAATTGGTTACATTAAATTAGTTTGAAAAAAGCAAAGAAAAAACTCAAAAAGTTTTTAAAGCACTGCCATCTGCTCCGAAAAGTGCCATATATTCTTTTCTTTCTGGTTTTCAGTGTTACCAGACCAAAAATATGTTTGCCATCATCATGTCATTCTAACTTTGGTGGGAAGGAAGTTTACGACTTATCAAAGAAAAATAGGTCCAAAATTTTTGGTATTTAAATGTGAAATATCAGTTGGTCTGACTCCATACCACAAACAAAAACAAAACACACACCTCCTAACCACCTTTCCCCTAATCTGTTTTATCTACAATCTTGGGGAATAGAATTTTGGGGAACAGTTCTTACCTCAGTGTGGAAAGTATTTCTGGTGTCCAATTACCAGTTGCTAGAGAGTTGAGGGTTTATTCTGTCAGGACTGACTCAGTTTTTACAAAAGCAATTAAGACTTTTCCAGTTTAAGGCTAACATTCTTCAGACTGATTCAGATGTCAAAGCTGAACTGAAAGTCAAACTAAGCAAGAAGTGATTTTCATCTGGACTCCTAAATGGGATTAAATCAGAAAATGTATATGAAGATTCTTAAGTATTTTTAAAACTATAATGTAGTTTACAGTTGTGTGTGTGTATATTTATATATATATATACATAGTTGCATATATATGTATATATATGCATATATATATACATATATATAGTTGTGTGTGGATGGATGGATAGATAGATAGATGATAGATAGATAGATAGATAGATAGATAGATAGATAGATAGATAGATAGACAGACTAATGGTTGCTATTGTAAACAGCCAAACATCAACTTATCTTGAGCTAAGTTAGTCTCTATATTTTAGTAGGGAACTATACAATGTTCAAA
Organism: Mirounga leonina; assembly: GCF_011800145.1. Classification (NCBI taxonomy): domain Eukaryota; kingdom Metazoa; phylum Chordata; class Mammalia; order Carnivora; family Phocidae; genus Mirounga; species Mirounga leonina. The sequence goes on along the minus strand of NW_023270158.1, from coordinate 6,458,214 downwards.
TCTTAGTTATGCATTTGTTGGTTTGGGTTGCCATTGGTATGTTGGAATTCCTTGGGCCATAACCTAATATATAAGAATTGTAAAGTGAATGATATAAAGGAAGTAGGGTTACTAGATATGGAATACTCTTCAAGACACTTCAATAGGATGAAAGGAATGAAATGGCAGAAGAAGGAACTGTTTTGAAATGAGGAACTTGCTGATGAATATGGAGGCACCTTGAAAGGAGGTAACAAGGACTCAATGGAAGAGTGAGCCTTAACTCCCTCAGTGACATGAAGGAAACCTGCTGAGGCAGAAAGGAAAGAAGAAGTTGAAGGTGGATGAAGATGCAGAGAAAGTGTGAGGTAGAGTAGAGGAAAGCTGAAGAAGGTAACAGCATATGATTTCTGTTCTTTCACAGCAAATTCAGATAAGAGTGGATGTGTTAGGTAGACAGGGGTAGTAAGGAAGGGGAAGTACAGGGCTTGAGGGAAATGGACTTAGCCCTGTGGAGATTGACATTGATATTAGTGAAAGACCTGCTGGAAAACAAAGAATGACAGCCCACATTAATTTGTAGTAGAATCATTATCTACACTTTGAGATTTTCTCTAGCTACCCTGGGCATATTATTTATGATTTTCCTACCCTTCTATTATTTCATCTCCAATGAATTTTAAGCAAGTTTACATTTACTCTAAGAAATAACCATTGGCATTTTCTTGCAAAGTCTCAATGAGTTTGTCCAGTCCATTTGGCAGTCTTCCCCATCCTTGTGCTTACCCTAGTTTCACAGCTGTTGGCTATACCTCTCAATTTCTTCCCTGCCAAGAATTGCATTAATGCACTGTTTCAACCTTGTTCTATTCATTCATGAAAACAGGGAAGTTTTCTTTTCTTATCCCTTATAAACAGTAAAAAGGCTTTCCTGTGATGTTAAGGTTTAAGAGTGAATTTTTGTTCATGGAAGACCTGCAATCTGGCAATGAATGTTGAAGGTGGGTGGATTAGGGCAGGGGAGATAGATGGATAGTCATATATAAAGAAATTCAATTTAATTTTGTCTTTTATCTCATAAAATCTTCCTATATAAATTAAGCTTCACAGTATTTCTTCTCTGGCCCTTTGCTTTATACTCTCCTCAGTGAGGTCACCATACTTGGTCAGTTTCCTATTACCCTGTTCCCTATTAGCACTATTCTCTAAACCCCAGTAACCTCCATTTCCATTGCATTTTAGTCATTCACTGTACTTCTGAAATTGTCATTTCTCAACAAGACTCTAAGAACCCAAACCCTTAAATTTCCTCCTTTAGCTCTACAGTTCCCTGTTCTACATCCTCACACATAATGAGCCTGATATTTAATCTCCTCATGAGTATTCCTAGTCTTCTATCCTTTCCAATTCTTCTACCTTACCACCCTAATTTTTAGTTAATAAATTATTAACTAAACATGTCCTAGGTGCAAAATCCCCAAATGTATAATGTCTTATTTTTTAATCTCAGTGTTTTCTGGTTTTCCGACTCCACTAACTGTATTGCTAAAAGGCTCAACACTTCGTCAGTTGTGTCTGCCATAATTCATGGTATCTAGTCTGAGGTAAGCCTTACCTGCTGTCTAGAAGCTTTTTTACTTTTGGCTCATAATGAGAAGTTCTAAAGTGCCTCCACAAAGGTTCAATCCTATCCTATTTCCACCCACACTAGGAATCATACCTTGCGACTGCAAAGGCCAATACTTGAGCACAACATCCTAACTTTCCCTCTCCCACTTCAAACCCTCTTGGTATCTCAACTTCTTTTCTGTTTCTGAGGAGGAAACATCTCTGTTTGCTGCTGCCTCACTTTGCTCCAGTCCATCATGAAAAAAGATTATTTGCCCAAAGGACAACACTAACCCCTTGATCAAAAACTTCCAATGGTTTCCCACTGCCTTTGGAGTAGAGTCCAAACACATTAGCCTGCCATTTAAGACCCTCTAGAAAGTGGCCCAAATTTACCATTCCATAATAGTCTTCTATTATCTCCTTAAATAACATGCCCTAACTGGCATCAAACTGAACTAGTTCTTCTCCAAAAGCATCTTGCATTCCATAATTCCTTGCCTGGAGGAGTCAAGGTATGATCTTTCATTTATATAATCTGACTTTAAATACTAACTCATCCATTCGCCAGCTTGGTGACTTTAGTCATGGTTATAGAATCAGTGATCCTCAAGTTTCTTCCCTAGCTACTTGAGAGAATCAAATAAAACAATGATTATTGCAGTGCTTGAAAAACTGCATAATGCTAGTAAAATGTAAAGTGTTCTTTCATTCAACAAATATTTATTTAGCACCCACTACTTGCCAGGCATGATAGTGCTGCTATTCACTTTCCAAATGAATGTTATATATATACTTAAGGAGATTAAACCAATCTACATCCACCAATCAACATAAACAAAAGCAACCAGCAAAATCAAGACATAAAAAAATAACCCACATAAACCTGAAGTTTGGCAAATATTGTTTTTGGAAAACATCCTTTATGAATGGGTTGATGGCCAGTTTTAGCCCAGAATCATTTTCTTTTAGATTATGCATCTTTGTTCCTGCTTTTCTGGATACCAAAATCAATTCAGATCAATAACCACAACAAAGGAATTCTAAAACTTTTTAGAAATAGGAGTAGAATTTATTCCTTTCACTCCTCAGAACGTGAATCTCTGATTGAAAAAAAAGTATGCTTAAAGTAAACCCATGTCTTGAGTCTCTTCAATCCATGCCAGATGGAATGTTCAGGAGCAGATTGTACAAACAGGCTTGGGAGGGAACATGGTTTTGTAAATATAGCTTCTCTCGTTGATGGCTGTGACTCTACTTGGTACAAGAGAAGACCTTACTGAAAGGATTTTTTCACTATAGTCACCAATACAAAAAGCATACACCAAAAAGTACATTTTATCCAGTACTGACAGACTTGTTTTACTGGTGCCAATAAAATGATTGTTGATTTCCAGAGAGTTGTGGGCAAGGCGAGGCAGGTGGACAAAAAGCCACCCAGTGAACAAGCTGTTTCTCTCTCTCCCCACCCCTTCTTTTAAAAATATCCAAAATAGAAATTTCAAAGCTTGAAAAACTTCAAGGCAATTTAATTTAAGTTGCTTCCCATGACTTTAAATACTAAATGTTCACACCTACGTCAGTACTACATTGAGAACCTCCCACTCAGAGACTGTATTTAGGAAAGAAAGGATGCCGTGGTCTGAGATGAGGCCTAGATTTGAGGGACCTTGAGTTCTTAGACAAGTTCTTCACCAAGACTCCACAGAGTTCAGCAGATTTAATTATTACTCCTCAGTGAAGGGTCAGGTCAATGTTTCTAGGAAGTTTCCCTTTAGGGATAATTATTGGAGATAAAAATATTTATTACAAGATAAATACAGTAAAATCCCTGTATAACCTGCTTCATCATTCACATATATCCTACTCCATGCAATAGCTTTGTTCCTAAGAATCTGGATACACATTGAGTTTCAGCCTTCAGGACTCTCCTAATATAATCCTAAAGGACAGACATTTCTATTTCTCCCCACACTTAGGCACTGACAACAATCCTTGCCCCATTTTCTTTAATAATGGTTGCACCTTTATTAAGTTTTTAATATATAGTGTGAATTTACTGATCATCCCTTTTCTGGGAAAGCAAATTTGAGTTTTAGTGTTTAAGCCACAACAAGGCTAAATTGTATATCTGGCATATTATTTCACACTCCACCATTTTCATGTTTTTTTAGTTTAAGCCAAGCCAGGTGAGTAGGCGTCATCCAAGATAAAATCTTACTGACTTTTTTCCCCCAAAGAAAAGCTGGTGAACAGGAGGTGATAAATGCTATGCTTCCTACTCAGACTCTGTCACATAAGATGTCAGTTTTTTATTTTAATTATATTCTTTGCCAGCTCAAAGAGGCAAGTAATTTTGCTACATATTATCCTACCTTTGTTAGAGTTCCTCGCAAGCAGCAGTGGAAGGCCTTTCATTTGTTGTGCCAGAACTGGTCTTAATATCCAATTCCAAACCAATCTTTTGGCATCCCGGAGAAAGAAACAGATTATTAGTTGTCAAAAAAGCAGACCACACAATTACTAAAATGCAAGTCAGGTATGAAAAATGAGATACTTTTCTGAAACAATATAGCAATTGGAGAGTTTTTCTTTTAAATGAAACCTGTATACTTAATCCACTCAAGTAGTAGCATTGACCAAATGAACTAACATAGTACAGCGTCAAGAAGATGCTGGAAACAAAGGTGAAACTAGGAGATTATATCTTAGTTGGATTTCCAGGAATTAGACCCTGACATCAGGATTGTATTGCCAATTGTGGGGGGAAGGCAACATTTTCAAGAACAGGATCCATTATTAAGCAAGCCACTACAGTGGAAAACTGAAGCTTAATCCTGAGGAAAACACTAAAAAAATGCTATAAAATATATGCCTCAGAATTATCCCACCCAGAGACCAAGGGAGCTGGGGCAATTATACCACAACTTTAGGCAGTCATTGGTTGAAGGATACCGAGGTGGAGGAAGGGCAGAAATTATTTCATCAACATTTATCATCTACCTTGACCATTTTGGAAGAAGCCCTCAGGCCCAGAGATGTAGACATTGGAGCTAGAAGAGGGCTGGAACATACTGTCCAGTCAAGTCCAAGGGAAAGAGCAGCAGAGCACAGCATCTGCTACAGCTCTCCTTGGTACCTAATCATGTATCTTCAGACAGAGAATGTTGTACTAGTCTTTGTCATGGGACCTCTAGTTAGGGTCAACATATTTAGCAAATAAAATACAAGATACCTAGTTAAATTTAAATTTCAGATAAGCAACAAATCATTTGTATATGTTTTGTATTCTTTTATGAGATGGTCAGATGTGGCCACGAGAGGAGACTGAGGAGAGGCTCAGGAAAAAAACAAATTTTATTATACTCACAGATCCTAGAGACAGGAGGCATGGCACACTGTTCAAAGTCGTATGGGAAAGATACCAAAATGGTCAGGAAGCTGAAGTAAGGAGCAAGGGAAAGGTTTGGGCCACTGTCTTTATTGGGGTTTCCATAAGAAAGGCAAGTCAGGGCAGGGTGAACAGTTTAGGACTGGCTAGATTGAATTATTTCATCAGGCTTTGGACTATAGGGGTGCTCCCTAGTTGCCTAGCATCTGGCCTTAGGATGATTAAAACAGCGTAATATGGTCTTGTGGGGTGTACAGGCCAGATAGAGAAAGTGTAGCCCTCGAATGGTTAGTTTGCACATGAAAAACATGTTCTGCTTAAGCCCTTTGCTAATTGCTCTTTAGCCAGAAAGGTTTTGCTTTTATTTTAGGGTGTCAAAATGTCATAATATATAGAAACCTAAAAATATTTACAATCTAGTATAAGTATGTCTATAACAGCAAATGGTTTGTTGTTTATCTAAAATTCAAATTGATCTCAGTGTCTTGTATTTTATCTGGCAACCTTACCTCCAGAAAGACATGACAGAGAGAGGCAACAAGGTCAACATGTCTAGGAGGGAACAGTGTACACTTGTACTCCCCTCTCCTCCCTTCTTACCTACATCTCCCACTTGTCATTTACTTGAGTCAGACACTTTGGCCTTCTGTGTGAAAGATAGAGGTGGTGGGACCCTGTTCAGTTTATTTATGGGAGGATAAGGGACAGGCATTTGATCCTGGAAACAGATAGACATAAGTCTTTTTCATGATGATGTGTATACAGTAAATAATAGAATAGGCTCACATTTATTGAAGCCTTTCTTAAGGCTAAGCACCAATTTATATGATTTACACATATTGTTCAGTTAATCGTCACAGCAAGATTATGAGGTAGGTACTATCATTATCCCAAATCTACAGATAAGGAACCTAAAACAGAAAAATTAAGTAGCCTGTCTATAGCTACATAGCTAGAAACTATTTCCAGAAACTATGCTCTTTTTTTTTATTATGTTATGTTAATCACCATACATTACATCATTAGTTTTTGATGTGGCGTTCCATGATTCATTGTTTGCATATAACACCCAGTGCTCCATGCAGAACGTGCCCTCTTTAATACCCATCACCAAGCTAACCCATCCTCCCACCCCCTCCCCTCTAGAACCCTCAGTTTGTTTTTCAAAGTCTATTATCTCTCATGGTTCGTCTCCCCCCTCCGATTTCCCCCCCCTTCATTCTTCCCCTCCTGCTATCTTCTTCTCAGAAACTATGCTCTTAACCACCACTCTTTTGCTAAAGAGCAAAAGAGGAGATGGTTGATGGGAAACAGAATAAGAGGTTCACAAAGGAATAAATGTGAGAAGAAGGTGGGAAAAGATCTCTGAGCAGTGGATTGGACTTGAGGATTCCAGATATTTTGAACAAACTAAAGAAGAAAATACCTCACAAGAGTGGGGAAAGAGAACGCATAATTATCTAACTGCTTTTCCTGACACCATGAGAAAGGACAAGTTAGGAAGCGAAGCTCCCAGGGCAATGGGATCTAAATAAGTGGTATAAATGAGCTAATGCAGATCTAATTGCCATTATAAACCTTGTTTAAATAAATACAACACCACAAACTTGACAGATACTTCCTAATGTTTTTTTTATTAAACTTACCCCCTTTTTAGTAATGAATTTGCAAATGCAAATAAGATGTCCACCAAAAACAAAAGCAAGATAAAGTGAAGCTTTATAAGAGAACCCTTGAGGATAATAAGGTATTATCTTGCCTTTGAACAGAAAATAATTCTGGCTGGAAGCTAATGAAGGTTCCACACCTTTCAAATAGCCAAACAATGTCCTTGAAATATGATGTTCTCTTGGCAACTAGGAATGTAAGGTAGTGAGATGGCACAGAGTGTTATTTGGTATCCAGCCCTAGACTGGCTGTGAAATGGGGGCAAAGAACAGCAGCAGAAAAAAAACAGCCTGGAAAAGAGTCACTGAGGTCTTTTCTGTAACCAAAGATGTTAGTAAGTCTGGAAGAGAGAGAGGTAAAATTGCAGATAGCAACATCTTCCAGCAGCCAAAGGAGAGAAGAGAGTTCACAAAGGGCACCACACAGAAGCCACACCTGCAAATCCAGTTCTTCTTTTGGTTATCCATCAGAATAATGAAAATGGAAAAATCAAAATGAATTCATTATTTTTTGAAAAAATATCTTTTCTGGCTCTGTCCAATGAAGAGGTCTGGAGACATTGACCCTGAATAGCAGTGAACATACCTAATGCCCAGATTTGGTGTTTAAATACCATTTCTCTCTGAAAGGAAATGGGGTTCCTTAGAGAAATGATTGTTCATAGGTCTGGGGCAGGAAGAGTATGAGAATGAGCCTGAAATATTTTTCCATGCCAGAAAGCAAGAAAGCACTCAAGGAGTACTGGAAGGACATAAGGCCAACCTGAAGGAGGTCCTACTTGGCAAATTTGAGACTAGTTGAACATCAAAAGGAATAATGGCCATAAATTATTACAATGCTGAATAAATAAAAATCCATGGGTCCAAGTGATGCTCAAGGAAAAGAAGAGGGGAATAAAAGAAATGTCCTTTTCTACAGAAAAATATCAACTAATAAATGTGGAAGGACTGACAAAAATAGAAAATCACCCTTTGCAACTATAACATAATTATTGGTTGGTACAAGAATGTTAAAGTCACTGGGTAAAGGGTTATTGGGGGAACAAGATATTTTGATGGTGTCAAAATACGTCCCACTGTATTACTTGGTAATTGCAAAGAGAAAGGTTTTCCTTTCATTGGAGAGATCTGGTAGAACCAATGAAGCAGTCGTCTATAATATGAATATAATAATAGTAGCTACATCAGAGAGTTATTATAAGGATTAAATAAGCCAATCCATGCAAACCACATACCACTGGACCACAGAGTTAGGGCACAATAAGTTAACAGTATAATAATTGTAAAAATAATAATTGTTATTCATATTATTTTATCTAAGCTGAAGGATAACCAAAGGCCTAAAGTCCAAGCAGGTCAAATGATTTACTTTTCTTTATTTTCCACAAAGATCATAGCCAAATCAAAACTTTAGTAGTTGGATGGCCAATATAAAAAAAAAATGGCAAACTTAAGAGCATAGATCTAGAAGCAGAGAGTGCCCCAATATCTAGAGTTTGTGTAGACAGTTCACTCCAGACCTTTCCAGAGTGGGGCTGCTCCTTAGCTGTCTAGCAAAGAGATGCAGGCTTCTTATCCTCCTCCTTTCCCCACAACAAGGAGAGAGGAGGGAGTAAAGAGATTCAAAGAGAGAAAGAGATGGCTAAGTCTTTTCCCAGTTGGCAGCATCCTTAGTCCCCATGACCAGTATTTAAGGAAGAAAATGCTCTTGAAGAGCTGAAGTGGGGATACAAAAACAAAATGATGGTTGAGATTTCCCCTAAAAGAAATGTATTACTCCTGCAAGTTAATTTATTTCCCTCCTGCTAAGACTTCACACTCTAGAAAATGTGTCTTGATGAGAAATTGCACCCCTTTAAGTTGATCAGTCTTCAAAACACTTCATCTTCAGAGTAAGGTGAAGTGGTAATGATAGAGCTAGTAGGAGTTTTCTATGAGCATCTCTTGGCTTAAGTCTAGATTAGCAGGTGTTTTTGACCTTATTCTTTTTTAAAAAAATTTATTTATTTTAGAGAGAGACAGAAGGAGAGAGTGAGAGTGGGAGGGTGGGGGCAGACGGAGAGGGAAATAGCAGTGAATAGCAGTGAACATACCTAATGCCTAGTAGCCTGTCTATAGCTACATAGCTAGAAACTATCTCCATGCTCCATGCTGAGCATGGAGCATGACACAGGGCTTGATCCCATGACCTCAAATCAAGACCCAAGCCAAAAAGCAAGAGTCAGTTGCTCAACTGACTGTACCACCCAGGCACTCCATGGACCTTATTCTTTTAGTGCAATCCTGTCTGAACGGATTCCATTACCAGCACCTGCATCTCTTTGCCAGAGAGCTTTCTCTAGCAATTTGGGCCAGCTCTATCTACTCCACAGCAGATCAGAAGTACTAGAGAATTAATGCCCCTTGGAAAAGTCTTCAGTCCATGATAAACAGGACTTGGAGTATTTATTTCCCAGATCTCTAATACCTTAGGTGGGATGACTCTAAGGTGAACTCTCCAATAGAATGAAGCACTAGTTTCCCACAATGCCATCTTGCTTGATAAAAAACATTTTACTGGCTGCCTTTCCTTCCCTGTCTCACTTCCCTACTTCTTTATTGGTGTTTTCCAAGGCCACTTTCCTAATAAGCTATTTGTGCAAGAATCCTTGTACTTCTGGAGGAACACAAATTATGATGGCTTTCTAAACCAAAATTACCACATGAACTGCATGATCAAGTCAGTCATGAGGACTAGTATAAAAAGCTACACTGACAATGTGTATCTATAATCTGAGAGAGGATGTAGAACCCTGGGAGAAGTCTCCAGGTGCCTCCTGTTGCTATATATGCCTATCTGAATGGCTAAGGATGGTTTATAATCTATCTTGAGCAACATTAGTGTGTGTATATATATATATATATATATATATATATATATATATATATATATACATATAATATATGATATATAAGCAACATATATCCTTGTATGGGATGTTACTGAAACATTTACCTACTGTAACAACATAAACTCTGGAATAGGATCCTGAAAGATGTCAAGAATGTTTCCAGGGCAGCTGTGGAGAGAACAACAGCTGATTTCTGGGCTGAGGTAATTTACTAACCAGTACGGTAATATTTCACTATTTTAATAATCAATACAACCCCACTAGTGTATAATGACTGAATATCAGCCCTGTCTTAAAGGTACTAAAATTATTTTTATGATTTTAGGTTGAATAGGAGACTCCCAAGGTTAAAAAAAATAGCCTCCTTATTGCCAGTACCTCAAAAAGAACTGCAAATGATAGTGCAGTACAATCCGTGGTATAGAATGTGGTCTGAGATTAAGTGATTTGGCATAACAGTTACATCCTGGGTTATCAATTTTAGACGAATTATCCTACAATAAAATACATTGAGTACTAAAACCAAAAATAACATATTTTAACTTTTTCTTCAAAATGACCTCAGGGTCATTATTACAAATAACAATTTTCACTGTTTTGTAGCTATGTTGGAAAAAGCAATTGTAAAACAGTTGACTCCATACTATATACAACAGTTTTTACAGAGTAATTATGATAAAACAGCTGTATAACTTTTGAGTACATTTGTTTTCCTTAGAATATTTACGATCATAAGGAATTTTTTTTTCAAGTCTTAAAGAGCTATTTTAAACACTTCTCTTACAGGGTTACCAGTAAAAATATAAATTCAATTAGAGATGCCATTTCTGTAAGCTCTGTTGGAGCTTATAGACTACTAATAGGGAAATATCAGAATGCCTAATAAAAGATAAACCTGATTCATACTATATGAAGGATAATTGTATGAGTGGTTGGCCTACATGGAAGCCTCAAAAAGCATACCTTCAGCTTCAGGTAACAGTTGGATCCTAAAAAATCCTTTTAAAGTAAATCAGTTTTCAAAAAAATATATAGTTAAAAAATAAAGAGGGGTGCCTGGGTGGCTTAGTCAGTTGAGTGTCTGCCTCCGGCTCAGGTCTTGATCCCAGAGTCCTGGAATCAAGCCCCATATTGGGCTCCCTGTTCAGCGGGAAGTCTTCTTCTCCCTCTCTCTCTGCCCCCCCCCCCCCCCCCCCCCGTTTGTGCTCTCTCTCTCTCAAATAAAGTCTTAAAAAAATAAAAATAATAAAAAAAATTTTTAAATAAAAATTATTTTCCAGTACTTTCTTTTAAAACTGAATATGATGGATATTGAAAGAAAAAGTACCAATAAATATAAAGTAACTATAACCTAATAACTATGTAACTATACAAATGCTCTAAAGACAGTATGAGATTTAAAAAAAATTTTTAAGTAAAGAATAAAGTTGTATCAGAGATTTCCATCAAAAACATGCTCCGCTTCCAGAGAAGATGGCAACATGAGCCCAAGTGTCTAATCCTTATTGTTCCCTATATGTCCCTTATTTTTGATGTTTTTTTCTCTTTCTCACCTTCTTTTATATTGAGTGTTTTTATTCTCTTTCTCTTATTTCTTTTTAGCAATGCATGATTCTCATACTCTGTAGTATTTACCTAGAAATTACAACATATATCCTTGACTTTAATTAAAATCTAATGAAAAGTGGTACCACCTACCAGAAAATGAAAAGACCATGGAACTCTTTTAATTCATTTACCCCTTTTTCACCTTGTTTGTTGTATGTTTTAATTCTAATGGTATTTTAAATCACATCAAACATTACGCTTTCATGGATTTTGGTTTTCAGCAATTTACTATTATATGCCTCAGTATGATTTCTTTGAATTTTTCCTGCTTTGGACTTCTATAGTTTTTTGAATATATAGCCTGATTTTTTTTATCTGTTTTCAAAAATTTTATCTTTTCAAACATTGTTTCAGCTCAATCTGCTTTCTCTTCTCCTTCTGGAAATTCAATCATCTTTATTAATTGAAAATGAAATTAATGAAAAGCCAGACTGTTTCATTGTGTTCCATATATCATCAATGCTCTTGTCTGTATTTTTCATCCTTCTGTTCTCCATGCTTTAGTCTGGATATTTTCTTCTCCAATTTATTATTCTCGTTGTGTCTAATATGCTATTAAATCATGTATTGAATTCTTAATTTCAGAAATTTTATTTTCAATTTCTTGTATTTCCATTGACAATATTTTATATTTTCCAGCTCCCTGTTAAAATTCATGTTGTCATTTAAATTCTTGAAAATATGAATCAGCTATTTTAATGTCCATGCCTGGTTAACTACTTTCTTCAAATTTTCCTGGGTATTTATTTTTCTATCGTCCTTTGATCAATTTATATTGTGTACATGACTGGTTATTTTTCACTGAATGCTAGACATTGTGAAAATTTTAGAGATAATTTGAGGCTCTAGATGATGTTATATTTCTCCAAAGAGTATTTATTCTTGCTTCTGGCAGTCAGTCTAAAAAATATTGTTAATGTTTTAATCCTATCAAAGATTCAGCTGATTCAAAGTGAACTTCTGTCTTAGTGAGAGCTGTTCTATTTCTGGTTCACCCTAACTCTTAGGTAGCCCTTTGGATTTGGAACCAAAGACCAAGAGTATTTATGGGCTATAACTCCATTGCATGTACTAAACTCTATTTTTTGTCCCCCAAACTGCCACAAACTCTACTTCCTCTCTTTTGGCTTCTTTTTTCTCTGGGATATTAACTCTGCATGTCCTTGTTGTCTGGTGACTCTGATTTTTTTTTAAAAATGTTTCATCCAGTTTTGCTAGCTCTTCTCTTCAAAATAGTTCTGAAACAAGCTAGTAAATCATCTTTAGAAAGAGACCTCCTCCCAGTTGGCTTTTTAGTCTCCTATCTTGAAAATGAGTAGACAATGAAAGTTTACCCAATTCTGAAAAGAATTTGAATATAGAAATCAGAACATCAAGCTATTCACCTTAAATATATATATAATTTTTATCTGTCAATTATACCTCAATAAAGCTGAAAAAAATGTGCTAAGACAGTTTAATACCCATATGGAAAAATAATAAAATTAGATCTCCTGTCCACAATCAGTTCCAGATAGCTTATGAATTTAAAATTAAAAAGCCAAAATCTTACACTAAAAAATAAAAGAATATTTTAAAAAATAAAAAAGAATTTGAATATTGAAGATAGACCAAAACTAACAGATTAAAAAGTACAACCAAAAAAAAGTATATGCTATGCAAATAGAAGTTCAGCAAGCTGTCATAAATATCCTTAGAGAAATAAGAGAAGATAGTGTACCCATGAAATAAGAAAGAATGATACAAAATTATTTATAATAAGTCAAATTATAAAATATCAACTTGCAGAATTGAGATTTTGAAAGGAAGTAAACGTACTTGCAAAAGTTTTTCAAATCAAACATCTTGGAAATCCTAAAAAAAAGCAGGATCATATGCATGTATATGGCCTGGAAGCCATGTGACTCAAAGAAAATATTCACCTTGTATTGGTTTTTACAGCCTTGGAGAGAGAATCAGGATAAAATTAAGCAATGGATTTTAGTAGCTAATGATTAGTGATAAAAATATCAAAAGGTTTTCAAGGTATAAACTTCTAACAAATGCTTTATGATAGTAATTAATTATTAAATATTAATCCCTTGTTATTTGGATTTTAGAAATGATATTTTTATAAAAGGCACAAACATATGAAATATATTATCTAATCTTACAATTTAGTTATCAAAGTCATTGAAGATCTGACCCTTTGAATTTTGCTATCCTAGCTGGACATCACTTCTTATGACAACTTGTCCAAATTTTGGTCATTCTAGTGTCTAAGAAAATATAACAGCAACATAAAAGCTAACCTTTAGAGTCCAAACCTATAAAATAAAGACAAATTCCAGAAATGGTACTAATGATTTGTATTCAACCCCATAGTTTTCAATCTGATACTGTCTTGATCACAGCCAAACAGAATGTAAATCCCATGAGATTTTAGGACAATTATTTTCTTCTTCCATTTCAGCTTTCACTATTAATCACAGAACCTGTAGTGTTGAGAAACAATGCAAAGAAACTACTATTTGAAACATACGCTTAACATACAACATTATGAAACCAAGTGACATAATATGGTACTTAGTAAATGTACATTCTGAGCTCTTTAGCAAACCCATACTCGAGAATTAAATTATTTCAAGTTTATGTGCCATATCATATCATAATACATTTCTTTTCTCACAAATGGAAAAGGGAAGAGGAATTGTGTTATATTCACCTATTCCCACCCTCGACAGCCTGTAATAAGCTTTGAGACTCTCCTCCTCCTTTACTACAGAACAGTGACTCACCTAGAGTTACATAACACTCAGTTCCTAGGAATCTAAATTTCTCATTTTCTCTTTAATCTCAAAAGTGCTAAAAAAAAAAGTGCTTATTGCTTAAAGCAAACAACAACAACAAAACAGTTTTAAGGAAATATCCAAGACAGCAAAAAGAAGGGGGAAATTGCAAACAATTGCCAGGCAATGCATTCTGTGATGATTGTCTCTCCATGCACTCACACTCAGAATCATACAAGTATTGATACCCCATTAGCATGAACCTGAGAGTGAGCAGCTCCTTAGTTTGTGCCCTAGGCACCTTGTTTGCCTCACCCTATTTCCTACTACGTATGGAAAAAAAAATTTTTAGGGATTTATTTATTTATTATTTTGAGAGAGAGAGAGAGAGAGAGAGAGAGCGCACATGGGGGGAGGGGCAGAGGGAGAGGGAGAATCTTAAACAGATTCCCTGCTTGAGCACAGAGCCCCATGTGGGCTCAGTCCCACAACCCTGAGATCATGACCTGAGCCAAAATCAAGAGTCAGATGCTTAACCAACTGAGGCACCCAGGTGCCCCAATGCAATATATTCTTGACATATATGTTTGAGGAAATGTATTGCAGCATCGATGGTGAATACTGAAACAAAAGTGCTGTAGAGGATAGGTTAAATAAATTTTGGTACATCCATGTCATAAAATTAGTAGAATACTATGCAGTTGTTCAAAGGAATGAGTGAGCTCTCTATGTACTGGTATAGAAAGATCTCTAATGTCTGTCATTATATGAAAACATCAGAAGAGCAGAACAGTGTTTTTCATATGCTCCAATTTATGATTTAAAAAAAACTTAAAGACTATTTTACTCAATTTTGCATAAAATGCCTTTAGAAGGAAACAAACAAACAAAAAAACCTTCTAGCTAATAGCTATTGCTTCTTGAAAAGGTAACTAAGCTGGAAAACGTGGGTTGGAAACAGAGACTTCCTTTTTACTCTACCTGTTTGAACTTTTAAAATATTGTTTCATGTGTATATAGTACCTATTGAAAATTATAGGAACAAATAAAATGAAAGCTTTTCAATGTATTGAGCAAAAAAAGGTTGCAAATAACCTTAGTAGTGGCTGCTTCAGAGACATGGTAGGCATAGGAACCATATTGCAGTGGATTAAAGAATAATGCTGAAGTAAATGGAGACATTCTAGTGACATATTAAAGCTCTTTGGCCCTGGATAGGAGAAGAGTAATAGGATAGTAGCCAGAGGTGGACTGAAGGTCATGAAATTGAGGGGCTAAATATCTACATGAATATTGATGTCACTCAACAGAGCAGAATACAGTGGGTAACTTACATAAACAGTCTCCACCCTTTATGGTTCTCTATCTAAATAAAGGTTAATGGCATATCCAGTGCTTTGCAGGATCCAAGAATGATTGTCTATAAGTTCTTTACTGGAATTGGACAACCTGACTTCAATTGGACAATTGGCTTCTGACTCTGCTAAACTGTGTAGGATTGGCAAGTTATTTTATTTCCCTGTATTTTATTTCCTCATCTGCCAATTTCATATAGATGCTGTAAGGATTAAATGAGTTAATAGAGGTAAAGCACTTAAAACAATGTCTGGCACATAATAAATACTGTGTGTATTAGTTTGCTAGGGCTGCCATAACAAAATGTTAAACACTGGGTGGCTCAAATCACAGAAATATTTTCTCATGATCTTGTAGGCTAAAAGTCTGAGATTAAGGTGTCAGCAAGGTTGGCTTCTTCTGAGACTTCTCTCCTTGGCTTGTAGATAGCTGTCTTGTCCATGTCGTCACATGATTTTCTTCCTATGTGTGTCTATGTCCTAATCTCTTCTTCTTATAAAGGCACCAGTAATATTAGATTAGGGATCACCCTAATGCCCTCATTTAACCTTACATACCTCTTTAAAGTCCCTATTTTCTAATAAAGTCACATTCTGAAGTACTGAAGGTTAGGACTTCAACATATGAATTTTGGGTGGACATAGTTCAGCCCATAACACTGATGTTATGGATACACAATACAGATGTTTGGATACACAAGAAATCAGTGATACTTTGTATTAATGTCTTAAATGGATTAAGGGGAGGACCAGGGATTTGGTAGATGACA
This sequence comes from Mirounga leonina, assembly GCF_011800145.1. Taxonomy (NCBI): domain Eukaryota; kingdom Metazoa; phylum Chordata; class Mammalia; order Carnivora; family Phocidae; genus Mirounga; species Mirounga leonina. The sequence goes on along the minus strand of NW_023270158.1, from coordinate 6,442,177 downwards.
GCAATGAGCAAGGGGAAAGAATGGTTTAACCTCTGGAAATTAAAATGAATATAATTTTTGCATTAACTTGATTCAGGCTGTATAAAATTATTCTCTAAGTCCTTAGAACCTCTTAATGGAAAACTTTAAGAAAAGAACCTGTGGACACAAGTAGTTTGTGCAGACAATGCACTAGCTTAGCCCTTAGCTTTTATTTGGATAGGGAATAATGAAGGTTGGGGAAGAGTAACATACCAGCTAGCAAAAAATTTGAGTTAAATCTGTATGTATGCAATATATTCTTATCATGAAGTTAAATTTCTGTCTAGTTCTAATTACTAAAAATGTCAGAGAAGATTTCTTTAACATAGAGAGATTTTTAAAAGATAGTTCTAAGAACTGTTGACTTGTAACTTTGAGATTATCAATGTTTATTATCAGAAACCACATTTGTTAAGATGTTAGCACAGAAAGAGGTGTATTTGGTGCCTACATTTTATTCTTCTACTCTTTAGCTCCCTGCAATTTGGCTTTCATAACTGTGGGAAATAGTCCTTAATTCATTTGGGGAGGTGGATGGGAAGATGAGTAAAATAGATAAAGGAGATTAAGAAGTATAAGCTTCCAGTTATAAAATAAGTAAGTCATGGAGATGAAAAGGACAGCATAGGGAATATAGTCAGTAATATTGTTGGGATGCCTGGGTGGCTCAGTCAGTTGAGCGTCCGACTCTTGGTTTTGGCTCGGGTCATGATCTCAGGGTCATGAGATGAAGCTCTACAATCGGGCTCTCTGCTTCTCTCCCTCTCCTTCTGCCCTTCCCCTGCTTGTATGCTCACTCTCTTTCTCTCAAATAAATAAATCTTTTAAAAAATAAGTAATATTGTAATAACATACAGATGTACAAGTGACAGATGGTAACTACACTTACCATGGTGAGCACTGGATAATGTACAGAATTGTCAAATCAATATATTGTATACCTAAAACTAATATGACATTATATGTCAGTTATACTTCAAAAAAATGTAAAAAATTCTCTCTGATGACAAGCTAATTTTCAACTAATTGCCAATTACAAGTAGTCATCCTGCTGACCTCTTGGCAGCATTCAATATTGTTGAGTACACTCCTTATTGATTCTCTTTTCTAGCCCTTGGCTGCTTTTCTTCCTCATTTTTCTCCCTTCCCTTCTCTCTAAGCTTCACTAGATTCTCTTACCTGGTTTTATCTTAAAGTTAGATATTCTGTGTATTCTGTCTGTTGGATGCTTCATCAACCTAAAATCATGAGGAGGGTGGCTACCTGAAGGCCTTGGGGAGCTCAGGGACACATTCAACCATTGCCATCATCAGTGTCACTTTAAGGACTCACCACCACCACCTGCTGCCACAACCATCAACAGAAGGAGAAGCAGGAAGGTTTTTATGCGGGTTTTCACCTAATATTCAAATGGCTAAAAACATGTCACTAAAATAGGAGAGTCACAGAATGCTACCTACTACTTAGCATTCTGCAACTCTCAGCTCCAAGCTCCCAAAGCTGATTAAATGCACCACTTGCATTGCCCTGTATTGTGACCTCTACTACATTCCTTCAAGCAAAGGTGATTTCTGACAGGGTGTTGAGAATTGGCACCAGTTATCACCAAACCTACCCTCCTTTGTCCCTCTTATGTGTTGTCAGTATGATGGAAGTCTGAAGGATTAAGACATGAGGGCATTTAGGGTTTTATGAAAGTGAGCAGGTCATTTTTTGGTGTTTAGAAGGTTTACACATTTGCTCTGACTCTCAAACTTGGTGTAAGCTATCAGGTCTGAGATCCCTGGTATAGCACTGCCTTTTAGCCTCTTATCTCTCACTTTACTTATTTTCTCAGGCCACCTAATCTTTATCTCTAGCCCTGATTCCCTTCCTGGTCACTCTCAAGTGATCCGTATCCATACTTCCAAGTGCTGATTGGATAACTCCACATAGATGTCCTGCAGGCAGCTTGACCTCATTTATAACTGAACCTATTTCCTGCCCCCACAACCCTTCATTCCCTTTCCCCAATAAAAGTATACCTGTGGTCTCTACCTTTGCAAATAGCAACTCTCCTCAACTCCTTATCTCTTTCCAACCCCAGCACACATTTCCCTTGATATTGACTTTGATGTTTCTCCCATCTGTTAACTCCCTCACACCCACTTCCACTGCCCTAGTTTCATGCCTCATCACTTACTGCCTGGACTTGTAATAGCCTCCAGATACTCCCCTTTCCAATCTGTCTTTGACAGTTTTGTCAGAAATGTGTCCCTTTAAAAATAAATATATTCAGTTCCTGGTTAAAAATCTCCATTGGGGGTGCCTGGGTGTCTCAGTCAGTTAAATGTCTGCCTTTGGCTCAGGTCATAATCCCAGGGTCCTGGGATTGAGCCCCATGAATATTGAATTTATTGGGATGAATTTGTACATAACATTGCCATAGTATCCTCTTAACATCTTTAATATTTTTAGTGATATCCTTTTTTCTCATTCATAGTATTAATAATTTGTTTCCCTTTGTCTTGATCATCGTCCTAGAGTTTTCCAATTTTATTTATTCAAAGAATCAACTTTTGGCTTTGTTGATTTTCTATTGTTTCTCTGTTTTCTCTTTTATTGATTTTTTCCTCATCCTTATGATTTCCTTCCTTCAATTTATTTTTTATTTAGTTTATTCTTCTTATTTTAGCATTTTAAGGAGGAAACTTAATTTGGTTTTAAACTTTTCTCATTTTAAATATAAGCATTTAAAACAATGAACTCTCCACCGAATACTGTTTGGTAGTATGCCACAAAATTTGGTATATTTTAAATTTCACTCAGTTCTAAATAATTTCTAATCTCCCTTGGGATTTCTTTTTTGACCCACACTTTGTTTAAAAATGTGTTTTGTTTAATTTCCTAATATTTAAGGACTTTCCAGATGTCATGTTGTTATTGATTTCTAATTTTCTTCTGTTATAATCAGAGAATATACAATGTAGGATTTTGGTCTTTTAAAATAAATTAAGACTCATTGTTTTGACCTGGCATATAGTTTATCTTGGTGAATATTTCACAGACACTTGAAAAGAATGTGTATTCTGTACTTTTGAGGTATAATATTCTATAAATATTAATTACGTCAAGTTCATTGATCATCTTGTTCAAATATTCTATATCCCTAGTAGTTTTTGTTTGTTTGTTTGTCTACTTGGTGTATTAATTCCTGAAAAAGGAGTCTTAAATTCTCCACCTATGATTGTGAATTTGTCTCTTTGCCTCTTTGTTTTGTCAGTTCTGAATTTATGCATTTTAAAGCAATGTTATTTATGAGTTTCTTATGTATGTTCTTCTGGTGAATTGACCTTATCATTTTGAAATAATCTTCTTTATTTTCATTAATGTACCATGTTTTGAACTTTATTGTCAGAAATTAATATAGCTACATCAGCTTCCTGTTGCTTACTGTCTGTGTGATATATCTTTTTCCATTCTTTTATTTTCTGTATATAAAATGTGTTTCTTTAGAGTGCCTATAGTTGGATCTTGCTTTTTTTATACAGTCTGTAATTTTCTGCCTTCTATTTGAAGTGTTGAATTAATTTACATTTAATATAATTATTGATAAAATTTAGTGGAACCCTACCCTCTTGTTACTTGTTTTCTAATTGTCCTATTCATGTTTTGTTCCTCTATTCCTCCCTTCCTGACTTCTTTTGTATAAACAAATATTTTTTATCATTCCATTTTAATTCCTGTATAATACCTCTTTGCATTTTTTTGTGCTTGTTTTAGAGCAGGGTTTCTTGGGGCACCTGCATAGTGAAGTCAGTTGAACATCCAACTCTTGTTTTTGGCTCAGGTCAAGATCTCTGGGTGGTAAGATTGAGCCCCACATGGGGTTCTGCACTCAGTGCAGAGTGTGTTTGAGATTCTCTCTCCCTCTCCTTCTGCCCCTCCCACTCATGCTCTCTCTCTCTCTAGAATAAATAAATGAACCTTTAAAAAAAAAATAGAGCAGGATTTCTCAACCTCAGCACTATTGACATCTTGTGTCAAATATTATCTGTTTTGGGGGCTGTCCTGTGCATTGTAGGATGTTTAGCAGCATCCCTAGCTGATACTTACTATTTGCCGGTACCATCTCCTTCCGGTTTTGTCAATGAACATGTCTCCATACATTGTCCAATGTCCCCTGGGAGGCAAAATCATCCCTGGATGTGAACCATTGATTTAGGAATATAATATGCATTTTAACTTATCATAATATAATCAAAATAACATTGTAGCTCTTAATATAAAATGTGAGATCATTTCAACAGCAAAATTCCATCTTCCCCATCTTTATGATATTATCATGTATTTTACATTTATATAAATATAATAAAACCCATAATATAGGGTATTATTTTTGCCTTAAATAGTCAGTTATCTTTCTAAGAAATTCAGAGTAGAAAAATATATGGAATTTTATACTTACCTGTTTGTCATTTTTGGTAACTCCTTGAAAATTTGAGTTTCTGTCTAATGTCCTTTCTCTTCAGCTTAAAGAACTTCCTTTAGTGTTTCTTTTAGTGCAGGTCTGCTAGCAACAAATTCTCCAAACTTTTTCTTATCGGAAAATGTCTTCATTTTGCCCTGTGTTTGAAGATGTTTTCCCTAGATGTTTAATTCTTCTTTGTTTTTTCTTTCATCACTTTAAAGATACCATTTCATAGAATTATAACCTCCACTGTTTCTACTGAGAATGCACCAGTTTGACTATGATGTGCACAAATATAGTTTTCTTTGCGTTTATTCCATTTGGAGTTCAGATATCTTAGATCAGAAGGGTGATTGTTTTTCAACAAATTTGGGGAAATTTTAGCCATGCTTTCTTTAAATACCATTTTCTTTCTCTTTTCTGTCTCCAGTTTCAACCATGTTAGACCACTTGATACTGTTCCACATGTCACTGAAACTTAGTTATTTTAGTCTTCCCCCATCTTTCTTTCAGATGAGGAATTTTATTGATCTAGCTTCAACAATCTTTTCTTCTGCAGTCTCCATTTTGCTGTTAATCTCATCCAGTGATTTTTTTCATGTTGGATATTGTACTTTTCATTTATAAAATAATTGGTTTATATTTATAATTTCTATTTATCTGCTGAAATTTCCCAACTATTCACTCATTATGACCATAATTTTCCTTTAGGCTTTAAAAATGTATTTATAACACCTGCTTTAAATTTCTTGTCTGCTAATTCCGACAGCCATACCCTCTCTTGTGTTTCTATTGACTGCTATTCTTCTTGACTGCAGGGCACATTTTTCTGCCCTTTTGCATGCCTAGGTTTATTTTATTTTGTATGCCGAATATCATAAATGGTAAATAGTACAGAGTCTGTATTATTTCATCTTCTTTTAAAAGACATCAAGTTTTGTTTTGAAAACCTCTTTAATTACTGGTGGATACTTTAGGTCCTGTTTGGCTTAGTTTTATTCTGTTAGATGGGTCTTTAATTTTTTGTTCTTTACTGTAAAACATGGTCCTTATTCCTGAAGTGCAGGCTTCTCAAATGAATGCCTGAGGTGTTCAGTGGGACCTCTCCTCTGTGGCTAGGCCAGAATATTAATATATTTTAGCACTACATAACCTATGGTATTTCCATTTAGCAATCAACCTCATAATATACAATCTCTGATAAGCCTAGCATAGTCAAGCCCTGACTGTGTGCAGCTCAGTTGTCATCTTAGGACCATGCAGATATCTGATGCCACCCTTTTTCACAGGTTCATTTTCTCTACTCTTCAGCCCCATAAAGTCCAATCTCTTCAGCAGCCCAGAACTCCAGTATCTGGCTCTTTAAGGACAATTTTCTGCTTGAGCACCACTTCCCAGTGTGAATCAAGAGAGTATTCATAGACAAAAATCTGGGTGATTGTGGGGTTTACTTTCTGTATTTTCTTTCTCTCAAGGATTACAGTACTATACTGCCTATTAATCGCCTGAAAATTGTTGCCACATATATTTTGTCCAATGTGAATTTGTTGTTGATAGGAGAGTAAGTCAAAAGTCAGTTACTTTGTAATGGCCCAAAGTGGAAGTTTTATAGTTGTGACTGTTTAATTAAAATTGAAAACACATCATCTCTCTCTTGTCATTAGTAACTGAACTAGGAGTCAATATATTGGGGAAAAATGGAGAGGGTGGTATGATTTTGAAATTATGTTAGCTAGACTGGTTTATTAAGGTTAATTCTGAACCTGAAGATTCTAGCTCCAAATTTGTGGGTTTTTTGGAATTTAATAGCCAAGACACAACGTTATCAGAGAAGCATCCCCTTATCTATCTCATGCCTCTAATCTTTTCTTACCTGTCATAAATTTATACCTTAAAACTGCCATTGGTTCTTTGAGGCTCTCTGAATTTAGACAGTTGCATATAGCCTGCCCCCAAGGAATTGCATCATTAGCTGGCTGATCTTTGCTGCGATGAAATCTTCTTTCTTCCTGTTCCTGACCTCTAGTTCTCCCCTTTCTCTGAACTTCCTCATGGGATATCAGTATATGAAGTGAGATTTTTCTTTCTTGTGTTGGCCATGTTTATTTCCAGGGCCATCCTGTCCAGAAAGGTTTTTTCCTAAACAATTCTATCAGTTTCCCAAGAAATCTATTTATATTTTCTCCCCCAAGCATCACATGCTGAAAAGCTTGAGACCCAAATAATAAAGGTTTTTATTATATTCAATTCCCTTCCTAGATGAACTGGGACCCTGATTTTGTCAGATCTACCTCTTTTTTTAAATTTTTATTTAAATTCAAGTTAAATAACATAGTTTTATATTGGTTTCAGGTGTACAATATAATGATTCAAGACTTCCATACAACACTCTGTGTTAATCTCAAGTGCCCTCCTTAATCCCCATCACCTATTTCATCCATCCCCCCACCCGCCTCCCTTCTGGTAACCATCAGTTTGTTGTCTGTAGTTAAGAGTCTCTTTCTGGGGCACCTGGGTGGCTCAGTCGTTAAGCGTCTGCCTTTGACTCAGGTCATGATCCCAGGGTCCTGGGATCGAGCCCCGCGTCCTGGGATCGAGCCCCGCATCAGGCTCCCTGCTCAGCGGGAAGCCTGCTTCTCCCTCTCCTGCTCCCCCTGCTTGTGTTCCTGCTCTCTCTGTGTCTCTCTCTGTCAAATAAATAAAATCTTTTAAAAAAAGGTCTCTTTCTTAGTTTCTCTTTCTCTCTTTTCCCTTTGCTCCTTTGGTTTCTTAAATTCCATGTATGAGTGAAATCATTAGCTATTTGTCTTTCTCTGACTGACTTACCTCACTTAGCATTATACTCTAGCTCTATCCATGTCTTTGCAAATGGCAGGATTTCATTCTTTTTTATGGCTGAGTAATATTCATATTCATATATATATATGCATGCCACATCTTCTTTTATCCACTCATCAATCAATCCATGGACACTTGGGTTGTTTACATAATTTGGTTATTATACATAATGCTCCTATAAACATAGGATGCATTGTTCCCTCTGAACTAGTACTTTGTATTCTTTCGGTAAATACCTAGTTGTGTGATTGCTGAACCATAAGGTAATTCTATTTTAATGTTTTGAGGAACCTCCATACTGTTTTCCACAGTGGCTGCACCAGTTTGCATCCCCACCAACAGTGCAAGAAAGTTCCTCTTTCACCACATCTCGACAACACATGTTGCTTGTTTCTTGTGTTGTTGATTTAGCCATTCTGACAGGTGTGAGGTGATATCTCACTGTAGTTTTGATTTGCATTTCCTTGATGATGAATGATGTTGAGCATCTTTTCATGTGTCTGTTGGTCATCTGTATGTCTTCTTTGGAGAAATGTCTTCTGCCCAGTTTTTAATTGGATTATTTGTTTTTGGGTGCTGAGTTGTATAAGGTATTTATATTTTTTTGATACAAATCCATGATTGGATATGTCATTTGTAAATATCTTCTCCAATTCAGCATGTTGTCTTTTAGTTTTCTTCATTGTTTCCTTCACTGTGCAGAAGCTTTTTATTTTGATGTAATCCCAATAATTTATTTTTGCTTTTGTTTCTCTTGCCTCAGGAGACATATCTAGAAAGGTATTGCTACTGCCAATGTCAGAAAAATTACTGCTTGTGCTCTCTTCTAGGATTTTTATGGTTTCAGGTCTCACACATAGGTCTTTAATCCCTTTTGAGTGTACTTTTGTGTAAGGTGTAAGGAAATGGTCCAGTTTCATTCTTTGCATGTTGTCCTGTTTTCCCAGCACTATTTGTTGAAGACTCTGTCTTTTTTCCATTGGATATTCATTCCTGCTTTCTTGAAGATTAATTGACCATATAGTTGTGGGTTCATTTCTGAGCTTTCTTTTTTTAAAAGATATTATTTCTTTATTTGACAGAGAGAGAGAGGGAGAGAGAGAGAGAGCACAAGCAGGGGAAGCAGCAGATGGAGAAGCAGGCTCCTCTCTGAACAGGGAGCCCGACATGATCTCGATCCCAGGACCCTGGGATCATGACCTGAGCTGAAGGCAGATGCTTAACTGACTGAGCCACCCAGACACCCCATGGGTTTTCTATTCTGTTCATTGTTCTATGTGTCTGTTTTTGTGCCAGTACCATACTGTCTTGATCACTACAGCTTTGTAATATAACTTGAAATCTGGAATATTGGTGCCTCCAGATTTGCTTTTCTTTATCAAGATTGCTTTGGCTATTCAGGGTCTTTGTGGTTCCATACAAATTTTAGGATTGTTCGTTCTACCTCTGTGAGAAGTGCTGTTGGTATTTTGATAGGGATTGCAATAAATGTGTAGATTGCTTTTGGTGGTATAGACATTTTAACAGTATCTGTTCTTCTAATCCATGAGCATGGAATGTTTTCCAATTTCTTTGTGTCCTCTTCAATTTCTTTCATCAGTGTTTTATAGTTTTCAGAGTATGGATCTTTTACCTCTTTGGTTAGGTTTATTCCTAGATACCTTATGGTTTTTACTCTAACTGTAAATGGGATCAATTCCTTGATTTCTCTTCCTGCTGCTTCATTATTGGTGTATAGAAATGCAACAGATTTCTGTATGTTGATTTTGTATCCTGCAACTTTACTGAGTTTGTGTATCAGTTCTAGCAATTTTTTGGTGGAGTCTTTTGAGTTATCTATTATGGAGTATCGTGTCATCTGCAAATACTGAAAGTTTGACTTCTTCCTTACTGATGCCTTTTATTTCTTTTTGTTGTCTGATTGCTGGGTCTAGGACTTCCAGTACTACATTAAATAAGAGTGGTGAGAGTGGACATCCCTGTCTTCTTCCTGACCTTAGAGGATAATCTCCCAGTTTTTCCCCATTGAGGATGATTTTGGCTGTGTGTTTTTCATAGATGTCCTTTATGATGTTGAGGTATGTTCCCTCTATCCCTACTTTGTGGAGGGCTTTTATCATGAATGGATGGTGTACTTTGTCAAATGCTTTTTCTGCATCTATTGAAATGATCATATGGTTCTTCTCCTTTCTTCTATTAATGAGGTGTATCATGTTGATTGATTTGCAAATATTGAATCACCCTTGCAACCCAGGAATAAATCCCACTTGATCATGGTGAATGCTTTTTTTTAATGTATTGTTGGATTCAGTTTGCTAGTATTTTATTGAGGATTTTTACACCTATGTTTGTCAGAGATAGTGGCCTATAGTCCTCTTTTTTGTGTGTGGTGTCCTTATCTGGTTTTGGAATCAGGGTAATGCTGGCCTCATAGAATGAATTTGGAAGTTTCCCTTCCTCTTGAATTTTTGGAATAATTTGCAAAGGATAGGTATTAACTCTTCTTTAAATGTTTGGTAGAATTCTGGGCCTACCTCTTTCATACTTTTTATGAATCCCACATACTTACTCCATCGCTGTTTCTTCTGGAATGACTATCACTGGATGCACTCCAGATCATTGCCTCTGGGCAATGTTGTCAATGTCTTGTTACTAGTCTTTTAAAAAAAATCTCCAGGTTTGAATCTCACTTTCATTTCTGTAGTGTTTTCATTTGCAGAAATTAAAGAATGCACAGTTTAATGTTGAAAAAGCTTTCAGCAGTGGTCCTACTCAGGAAAAAACCAGAGGTGTCCTGGAGCAGGAAATGCTTGGGTATTGTGAGTAGAGCATATTCTTTAGACATATCTAAGTTTTTCTACAGGAACTACAATATGGCAGTTATTGCCTCCTGAAGAGTTTCTTGATCTAAGTATATTCTGGGTGTAGGTAGGGGGTAGCTAACAAAACCCCCTTATGTCTTTACTGCTTAGGAAACCTCATAAAAATTGTGCTTCTATGTTGTACCTCAAGACCCCAGGATTCCCCAAGGTAAAGTTATAAACTAGATTTTAAAATGATCCTAGGTGCACTGGGTATTATACACAACCAATGACTCTTTGAACACTACATCAAAAAAAAATGATATACTGTATGTTGGCTAACTGAACATAAGAAAAAAAATTGTATGTGAAAAAAAAATGATCCTAGATTACATGTTTAAATCAGTGTTCCAATGTTTTATATATGCATTTTTAATATCACACTCTGTCTACTATATTGCAACATCCTTGAGGACAGTGATTGAATTTATTCTTTAACTAACAGGTTTCTGTTCTCTCTGTCAGCCTCTTTGGCCCCTGATATTAAACTATATACCCAAGCAATGTAAGTTGCCTTGCTCTGAACCAAATGATTTCTCTACATTTATATTGTAAACCATTAGAAAAGCAACACAGTCATTCAAATTGGTTTCTAGATCAAAAATGACTCTTAAAATGAAAGCATTGCCAGTAGAACTATATTTTTAGAATGACATTTATTTATTGTCATTCAGTCATTCATCATTGTAAAAGGATTATATATCTATGAAATATAGATCCCAAGATGAAAAATTTTCAATGATTAACTGATGGTGGAATAGAAATGGGCATTCAAACATGCAGGTAGGACTTAACTATTTCCATGCAGGTCAAATCCCAGGTTTATTTCTTACTAGCTAGATGCCATTGGGAATGATAAGAATGTCTGGAATACCTCAATTTTCCCATCCTCAAGATGAGGACAATATTTAATTTTCAGGTTTGTTTTGAGGATTAATTAAGATGTGCCTCAAATATAGTGTAATCTTCAGTTAGATTATAAGCCTCTAATAAAGTATGTCACCTGCAATCACCTGATTCAGCTACCTGACATTAGGAACTATGAATTATAGGCATTATATTGGGGGAAAGTGGAGAGGATGGTATGATTTTGATACTATGTCTATGAGACTGGTTTAATAGATAAAACTAATTCTGAACCTCAGGATAATAAGAATTGGACATGCCTTTGATTTAAAAATCATCCATGGGTTCTAGTTTTTAAATTAGGAAAGAGATTAATAGTTGAATTGATTGAAAAGGTAATTGTGAAAAACTGTATTTCTCCAAGGTTTGTAAAGCTAAATCTCTTCTTTAAAAAAAATCTGATTTCAAAATTTGGAGCTCACATTTACCTTCCTTATCAATTAGTGTTAGCAAGAGTAATTTCTCTCTTCTTGCCAGTGATAATGGAAATGAATCCAACAATCATAAACAGTTATCACTGCAGTGGCATTGTGTGAAATAATTCAAATTTCTGGGCTGAAACCAACTGCTGAAACATCAGATAGAGAAGATAAACCTCTGAAGCCTTGATAAAGAAATAAACATAGTAATTTTTAAATGTGTATATGACTATACATTTTATTATTACACTCAAGGATAGCTGCATTAATGCAATTTCCTCCAATGTTCAAAAGATGGAAAATTAACACTCAGAGGCTTCACTCAAAAAACGGGTTCTCTCAATGGAACTAAAACAATAAAAGTTATTTTAACTTCTGTCTATATTAACATTTCTGAGCTGCAAGGAATATATAAAATTGAATAAATTCTAAACCTGTTGTGTAAATCCCATCTATTGAATTCCTAATTTCAGGGTTTATATTTTTTAGATTTATAATTTCTGATTGATTCTTACAGCTTCCCATTTTCTGCTGAAATTCCTCATCTTGTCATGTAATTTATTGAACATATTAATGAGTTAAAATATATGGCTAATAATTCAATATCTGAATCTCTGGTAGGACTTGATTTTTTTCCTTTTCATTTTTAAATAAACTGTGTCTTTGTCTTGGTTGGTTTCAGTTTTACTAACTGAACACTGGACATCATGTTTAAAAAAATGGTAAAAGTTAATATGAGGCTTTAAATAATAATTATCTTCCTCCAGAGATGAGCTACTTTTGCTTCTGGCAGAAAGTTAGGGTAGGGGCAGATTGTCTTATTTTGGCTGGGATTGAGCTGACCTGAAGCTTTGTTTAAATTTTTGTGAGAGCTGGTCCATCACCAGTTCACTCATTCTTTGTTGTTGTGGCAAAATTCATGTAACATAAAACTTACTATCTTAACCATTTTTAAGTGTATGGTTCAGTGGTATTAAGTACATTTATATTGTTGTGTGACCATAACCACCATCCATCTCCAGAACTCTTTTCATTTTACAAAAATGAAACTGTACCCATTAAACAATAACTCCCCATCACTCCTTTCTTTCTTTTTTCTTTCCTCCTTTCTTTCTTTCTCTCTCTCTCTTTCTTTTTTTCCTTCCTTCCTTCCTTCCTTCCTTCCTTCCTTCCGTCCTTCCTTCTCTCTCTCTCTCTCTCTCTCTCTCTCTCTCTCTCTCTCTCTCTCTCTCGTAAATCTCCCCTTTTCCCACTACCCCAGCCTCTGGTAACCATTATTCTATTTTCTATTACTATGAGTTTGGCAATATATATATTACATATTTCACCCGTAAGTGAGATCATGAAATATTTTTCTTTCTATATCTGTCTTATTTCACTTAGCATAATGAACCTTTAGGTTCAAATGGCAGGATGCATGTGTGCACACATGTGTGTTTGTATGTGTATGCCATTCTCTTTGTACATTCATCTGTTGACAGACATTTAGGTTGTTTCCCTATCTTGGCTATTGTGACTAATGCTGCAATGAACATGGGAATGCAGATATCTCAAGATAGTTATTTTTCCTTTGGATACATCCTAGCCAACACATCATCTTTTCACTTTTTAGTAATAGCTATCCTCACAGGTATGACGTGATATCTCATTGTGGTTTTGATTTTCACTTCCCTGATGATTAGTGATGTTGAGCATTTTTTCACATACCCATTAGTTGTTTGTATGTCTTCTTTGGAAAAATGTCTATTCAGATCCATTTTTAAATTTGGATTGTTTGGTTTTTTGCTACTGAGTTGTATGAGTTCCTTATACGTTATGCGTATACCCCCTTATCATATAGATGGTTTGCAAATATTTTTTCCTATTCCATAGGTTGCCTTTTCATTTTCTTATTTCTTCTGTTTTGCAGCTTTTTAGTTTCATATACTCCCACTTACTTATTTTTACTTTTGTCACTTGTGACATGGTGTCATATCCAAAAAATCACTGCCAAGACTCGTGTCAAGGAGGTTTACCCTGTTTTTTCCCATGGTTTTTGGTTTTATGCTTTCAAGTCTTATATTTAAATCTTTAAGCCATTTCAAGTTGGTTTTTGTGACTGGTGTAAAATAGGAGTCCAATTTCATTCTTCTACATATGATTATCCATTTTTCCCAACACCATTTGTTGAAGAGACTATCTTTTCCTCTCTGGGGTATTTTTGACTTCCTTGCCAAATATTGATTGACTATATCAGTGTGGGTTTATTTCTGGGCTCTTGGTTCTTTTCTATTGGTTTATATGTCTGTTTTTATGACATTGTTTTTATTACTATAGCTTTGTAATATACTGTGAAATCAGGAAGTATGATGCCTCCAGCATTACTCTTCTTGTTCAAGATTGCTCTAGCTATTTGAGGTCCTTTATGGTTCCACATGAATTTTAGGATTTTTTTTTCTATTTCTGTCAAAAACACCATTGGAGTTTTAGTAGGGATTGCACTGAGTTTGTAGATCACGTTGAGTAGTATGGCCATTTTGACAATGTTAATTATTCCAACCATGAGCACAGGATATTCTTTTACTTATTTAGGTTTCTTTAATTTCTCCCATTAATGTTTTATACTTTTCTGTGTACAGGTCTTTTACCTCCTTCATTAAATTCATTCCTATTTTATTCTTTCTGATGCTGTTGGAAAGGGGATTTTTTCCTAATTTCTTTTTTGCATAGCTCATTTTTAGTGTGTAGAAATTGAACTGATTTTTGTATGTCGATTTTGTAATTTTACTGAAATTGTTTATCAGTTCTAAGAGTTTTTTGTTAGAGTCTTTAGGGGTTCCTATATATAAAGTCGTGTCATCTGCAAAAAGAGATGATTTTACTTCTTCCTTTCCAATTTGTGTGCCTTTTATTTCTTTTTCTTATCTAATTGTTCTGGCTAGGACTTCCAGTGCTTTGTTGAATAGAAGTGATGAGAGTGGGCATCCTTGTCTTATTCCCAATCTTCGAGGAAAAGCTTACAAATTTTCCACATTGAGAGTGATGTCAGGTGTGGGCTTTTTTGTATATGGCCTTTTCTATGTTGAGATGCATTCCTTCTATACCTAATTTGTTGAGAGGTTTTATCATGAAAGGATATTGAATTCTGTCAAATACCTTTTCTGTATCTGCGTTACTCATATAATTTTTATACTTTGTTTCATTAATGTGGTGTCTCACATTGATTAATTTGCATATGTTGAACCATCCTTGCTTCCTAGGGATGAACCCCTCTTGATCATGGGGTTTAATCAAGTATATGACCAATATATGATCCCTTTAATGATCTGTTGAATTAATTTGCTAATATTCTGTTGAGGAATTTTGCTTCTTTGCTCATCAGTGATACTGGCCTGTAGTTTTCTTTTCTTGTAGTCTCCTTGTTTGGCTTTGGTACCAGGATAATTAATACTGGCTTTGTAAAATTAGTTTGAAAAAATTCTCTCTTCAGTTTTTTGGAGGAGTTTAAGAAAAATTGGTATTAATTCTTCTTTAAATATCTGGTGTATTTCACCAGTAAAACCATCTGGTCCCAGACTTTTCTTTATTGGGAGATTTTTTATTACTAATTCAATCTTACTCATTATTGCTATGTTCAGATTTTCTTTCTTCATCATTCAGCCTTAGTAGGCTGTGTATTTCTAGGAATTCATGCATTTCTTCTAGGTTATCCAATTTGTTGGCACATAATTGTTCATAGTAATCATTTATGATCCTTTGTATTTCTGTGGTGTTGGTTTTGTAATGTCTACTCTTCATTTATGATTTTATTTATTTGAGTATTCTTTTTTTCTTAGTCTATCTAAAGTTTTGTGAATTTTGTTTACCTTATTTAAAAAACCAACTCTTATTTTCCTTGGTCTTTTATATTGTCTTTCTAGTCTATTTTTCATTTATTTTTGCTCTGATCATTATTTCCATCCTATTAACGTCAGGCTTAGTTTGTTCTTTTTCTGTTTCCTTGAGGGGTAAAGTTAGATTGCTTTTTGGGATCTTTCTTTTTTCTTTTTTTTCTTTTTCTTTTATTTATTTATTTATTTATTTATTTATTTATTTATTTATTTGACAGAGAGAGACACAGCGAGAGAGGGAACACAAGCAGGGGGGAGTGGGAGAGGGAGAAGCAGGCTTCCCGCCGAGCAGGGAGCCCGATGTGGGGCTTGATCCCAGGACCCTGGGATCATGACCTGAGCCGAAGGCAGACGCTTAACGACTGAGCCACCCAGGGGCCCCTTTCTTTTT
Source organism: Mirounga leonina (assembly GCF_011800145.1). Lineage (NCBI taxonomy): Eukaryota > Metazoa > Chordata > Mammalia > Carnivora > Phocidae > Mirounga > Mirounga leonina. Next base: position 6,426,422 of record NW_023270158.1, on the reverse strand, counting down.
TTTCTTAATATAGAATTTATCACCATAAATTTATTTTTCAGCACTGCTTTTGTTATATCCCACGTTTTTGTATGTTACATTTTCATTTTAGTTTGTCTTGTGATATTTTTTTATTTCCTTTTTCATTTCTTCTTTGACCCATTGATAGTTCAGGAGTGTGTTGTTTGATTTCCACACATTTGTGAATTTTCCAGTTTTCATCCTGTTACTGATTTCTAGTTCACACCATTGTGGTCAGAAAAGATGCTTAATATGATTTCAATCTTACATTTGTTAAGATTTATTTTATGGCTTAACATATGATCTATCCTGGATAATGTTCCATGTGTACTTGAGAAGAATGTATATTCTGCTGCCTTTGGATAGAATGCTTTGTATATATTTATTAGGTCCATTTGATCTAAATTGTAGTTCAAGTCCAATATTTCTTTATTGGTTTTCTGTCTAGATGATCTATCCATTTTTTGAAGCAGGGTATTGAAGTCCCTTACTGTTCTTGTAATGCTGTCAATTTCTTTCTTAGGTGTTTTTATTTGCTTTATATATGTAGGTGCCCTGATGTTGGGTACATAAGTGTTTGCAATTGCTATATCCTCTTGATGAATTGACCCCTTCATCATTATATAATGACCTTTTTTGTCTCTTGTGACTATTTTTGACTTAAAGTCTATTTTCTCTGACATAAGTATAGCTGCCCCTGCTCTCTCTTGGTTTTCATTTGCATGGAATATATTTTTAATTCCTCTTTTCAATCTATGTGTGTCCTTAAAGCTGAAGTGAGTCTCTTATAGGCAGCAAATAGTTGGGTCTTTTTTTTTTCTTCATTCAGCCACTCTGTGTCCTTTGAGAATTTAGTCCTTTTACATTTAGTGATTATTGATTGATAAGAGCCTACTATTGCCATTTTGTTCATTGTTTTCTGGGTATTTTGTAGATTTTTTTCTTTCTTCATCTCTTGTTGTATTCCTTTGTTATTTGATCATTTTCTGCTTTAATTTCTCCTTCTCTTTCATGTATCTACTATAGGTTTTTGCTTTGCCATTACCACAAGGCTTATATAAAATGACTTACAACAGTCTTTTTTAAGTTGATAACAATTTAACTTCCACTGTATACAATAGCTCTATACTTTCACTCCCCCTGACATTTTATGTTTTTGGTGTCACAATTTATATCTTTTTATATTGTGCACCATTAACAAATTATTGTAGCTATAGTTATTTTTAATACTTTCATCTTTTAACCCTTATACTAGAGTTATGTGTTACACACCACCATTACTATAGTAGAGAATTTGACTGTATATTTACTTTTTCCCATGAGTTTTATACTTTCATATGTTCTTATGTTGTTATTTAGTGGCCTTTTGTTTTAGCTTGAAGAACTCCCTTTAACACTTCTTGTAAGGCTGGTCTAGTGATGAACTCCTGCAGCTTTTGTTTGTTTTAGAATATATTCATCTATCCTTCACTTCGGAAGCACAACTTTACTGGGCCAAGTATTCTTGGTTGGCAGAATTTTACTTTCAGCACTTTGAATATATCATCTCACCCCCTTCTGACCAGCAAGGTTTCTGTTGAAAAATTTGCTTATAGTCTTATGGAAGTTGCCTTGTACATAAAAAGTTATTTTTCTCTTGCTGCTTTCAAAATTCTTCAGTCTTTAACTTTTGACAATTTGATTACAATGTATGTATGTATCTTGGTATGAATGTATCTTGTATCTTGGTATGAATATATCTTGGTATGAATGTATCTTGGTATGAATATCTTTGAATTCATCTAATTTAGCATTCTTGGGCCCCCTGGATCTGGATGTCTTTTTCTTTTCATAGATTTGGGGAAGGTTTTCCCAACCATTATTTTTTAATAAGCTTTCTGTCCCCATTTCTCCCGTTTCTCTTTCTGCAACTCCCATGATGTGTATATTGTCCTTTTGATGGTGTCCCAAAAGTCTCTTAAGCTATCTTAACTTTTTTCATTCATTCTTTTTTTTTTACTTCTCTGATTAGGTTATTTCCACTGACCTATTTTTGAGTTTGATGATCTTTTCTTTCATTTGAGTTAGTCTGCTGTCATATCCCTCAGTTGAATATTTTTGGTTCAATTATTGTATTCTTCAGATATATTATTTGTACTTGGTACTTTTTAATATTTTCTATCTCTGTTAAAATTGTCACATTGTTCATGAATTGCTTTTCTGACCTCAGGGAGCATATTTATGACATTATTTTGAATTCTCTGTTGGGTAAATCACTTAGTTCTGTTTCATTATGGTCAGTGTTTAAAGATTTATCTTGTTCTTTTCTTTGGAACATATTACCCTGTTTCTTCAATTTCCTTGATTCTCTGTGTGGTTTTTGCACATTAGATAAAACAACCACCCATCCAAGTCTTGACAGACTAAACTCATGTAGGATATGAAACTCACCACTCAAACTGGCCCAAAATTCTGGGTGTCTGTCAAACTTGTGCTTGTCTATACCACCATTTTTTTCTTAGTGCTCCTAGGAGATTAAGGTGTGTGAAGTCCCATCAGGGCCACAGAAGTGGGGGAGAGGGAGGAGGAGCAAGATGGCAAAGGAGTAGGAGACCTAAATTTTGTCTGGTCCCAGGAATTCAGCTAGATAAGTATCAAACCATTCTGAACACCTACAAACTCAACAGGAGATCAAAGAAAAGAATAGCAGCAACTCTCTGAACAGAAAAGCAACCACTTTCTGGAAGCAGGGACACAACAAGTGGCAGATCCAGGGAGACTCCCCTTCCTCCCCTGGGAGGAGTGGTGCGGGAGCACACTGCAGGAATCTGCTGGGTTTGGAGACTACAAACAGGGTCATGTGCCAGAGATAGAAATGCTCAGTCACAGGCCGGAGTGTGACTGGAGACCAGGGAGACAGGAGTGATTGATTGCTCTTCTCTGAGCACTCACTGAGGAGTGGGGCCCCTAGTTCTCGGCTCCTCTGGGGTGGAGATTGGGAGGCTACCATTTTCTTTCTCATCCTCCAAAGCTATACAGAAAGGTTTCAGGGAATAAAAGCTACCGAGAGCAAACCCGAGCAGATTACTTAGTCCAGCTCCTGGCAAGGGCGGGGCAATTCCGCCTCAGGCAAAGACATTTGAGCATCACTGCAACAGGCCCCTCCCCCAGAAGATCAGCAAGAACAGCCAGCCAAGACCAAGTTTAATGATCAATGAGAACGGCAGAAGTCGAGCACTAGAGGAATACAGCACATAGAATTCATGGCTTTTTTCCCCATGATTCTTTAGTCTTTCAAAGTTAATATTTTTAATTTTCTTTCTCTATTTTTTTGAACTTTTCTTTTTCCCTTTTTCAACCAACATCTTATCTTATCAATCCCTTTTTTAAAAATCTTATTTTTCATTTTTAGAGTCATATTCTATCCCTTCATTGTAGTTAACCTTATTTTTTGTATATATATAAGCTGTTCTCTCTTTAAAATTTTGGGATACAGTTTTCTCTAACAGACCAAAATATACCCTAAATCTCTAGTGTATGGCTTTGTTCTAGTCTCCTGCCTAAACACATTCTTTCCCATTTTTTAATAAATTTCTATTCTTTCTTTTTTCAACCAACATCTTATCAATTCTTTTTAAAAAATCTTTTATAATTTTCATCTTTACAGTCATATTCCATCCCTTCATCATATGTACCCTTATTTTTGTATATATTTAAGTTTTTCTTTCTTTAAAATTTTGGGAGGCAGTTTCTTCTAACAGACCAAAATACACCCCAAATCTAGTGTGTGGCACTAATCTATTCACCAGCCTGATCATATTTGATCATATTCTTTTTTTTTTCTTTCTTTCTTTCCCTTTCTGTTCCCCCTGGTTTCAGGTCTCTTCTGATTTGTTTAGTGTATATTTTTCTGGGGTCGTTGTTATTTTGTTAGCATTTTGTTCTCTCATTCATCTATTCTCCTCTGAATAAAATGACAAGACAGAAAAACTCACCTCAAAAAAAAAGAACAAGAAGGAGTACAAACTGCCAGGGACCTAATCAATACAGACAGTAATAAGATGTTGGGACTAGAGTTCAGAATGATGATTATAAAGATACTAGCTGGGCTTGAAAAAAGCATGTAAGATACTAGAGAAACCCTTTCTGGGGAAATAAAAGAACTAAAATCTAACCAAGTCAAAATCAAAAGAGCTATTAATGAGGTGCAATAAAAAATGAGGCTCTAACTGCTAGGATAAATGAGGCAGAAGAGAGAATTAGTGATATAGAAGACCAAATAATCGAAAATAAAGAAGCTGAGAAAAAGAGAGATAAAAAACTACTGGATGACGAGGGCAGAATTTGAGAGATAAGTGATACCATAAGATGAAACAATATTAGAATAATTGGGATCCCAGAAGAAGGAGATAGGTCAACATCCCCACATCTAATAGTAAAACTTACAAGTCTCAGAGACAGAGAGAAAATCCTGAAAGCAGGTCGGGAGAAGAGGTCTGTAACCTACAATGGTAGAAACATCAGACTGGCGGCAGACCTATCCACAGAGACCTGGCAGACCAGAAAGGACTGGCATGATATATTCAGAGCACTAAACGAGAAAAATATGCAGCCAAGAATACTATATCCAGCTTGGCTGTCATTGAAAATTGAAGGAGAGATAAAAAGTTTCCAGGACAAACAAAAACTAAAAGACTTTGTGAACACCAAAGCAGCCCTACAAGAAATCTTGAAAGGGGTCCTCTAAGCAAAGAGAGAGCCTAAAAGTAACATAGGCCAGAAAGGAATAGAGACAATATACAGTAACAGTCACCTTACAGGCAATACAGTGGCACTAAATTTATATCTTTCAATAGTTACCCTGAATGTAAATGGGCTAAATGCCCCAATCAAAAGACACAGGGTATCAGATTGGATTAAAAAACAAGACCCATTGATATGCTGTCTGCAAGAGACTCATTTTAGACCCAAAGACACCTCCAGATTGAAACTGAGAGGGTGGAAAAAAATATACCACCCTAATGGACACCAAAAGAAAGCTGGGGTGGCAATCCTTATATCAGACAAATTAGATTTTAAACCAAAGACTATAAGAGATGAGGAAGGACACTACATCCTACTTAAAGGCTTTATCCAACAAGAAGATCTAACAGTTGTAAATATCTATGCCCCTAACATGGGAGCAGCCAATTATATAAGGCAATTAATAACAAAATCAAAGAAACACATCAACAATAATACAATAATAGTAGGGGACTTTAACACACCCTTCACTGAAATGGACAGATCATCTAAGCAAAAGATAAACAAGGAAATAAAGGCTTTAAATGACACACTGGACCAAATGGACTTCACAGATATATTCAGAACATTTCATACCAAAGCAACAGAATACATATTCTTCTCTAGTCCCCATGGAACATTCTCCAGAATAGATCACATCCTAGGTCACAAATCAAGTCTCAACCAGTACCAAAAGATTGGGATCATTCCCTGCATATTTTCAGACCACAATGCTTTGAAACTAGAACTCAATCACAGGAGGAAAGTCAGAAAGAACTCAAATACATGGAGGCTAAAGAGCATCCTACTAAAGAATGAATGGGTCAACCAGGAAATTAAAGAAGAATTTAAAAAATTCATAGAAACAAATGAAAATGAAAACACAACTGTTCAAAATCTTTGGGATGCAGCAAAGGAGGTCCTAAGTGGAAAGTATATACCAATACAAGGAGAACACAGGCAGCAACCACTTGGACCTCAGCCACAGCAACTTCTTCCTAGAAACATCGCCAAAGGCAAGGGAAGCAAGGGAAAAATGGACTACTGGGACTTCATCAAGATAAAAAGCTTTTGCACAGCAAAGGAAACAGTCAACAAAACCAAAAGACAACTGACAGAATGGAAGAAGATATTTGCAAATGACATATCAGATAAAGGGCTAGTATCCAAAATCTGTAAAGAACTTATCAAACTCAACACCCAAAGAACAAATAATCCTATCAAGAAATGGGCAGAAGACATGAACAGACATTCCTGTAAAGAAGACATCCAGATGGCCAACAGACACATGAAAAAGTGCTGAACATCACTCGGCATCAGGGAAATCCAAATCAAAACCTTAATGAGATACCACCTCACACCAGTCAGAATGGCTAAAATTAACAAGTCAGGAAATGACAGATGTTGGTGAGGATGTGAGAAAGGGGAACCCTCCTACACTGTTGGTGGGAATGCAAGCTGGTGCAGGCACTCTGGGAAACAGTATGGAGGTTCCTCAAAAAGTTGAAAATTGAGCTACCCTATGACCCAGCAATTGCACTACTGGATATTTACCCCAAAGATACAAATGTAGTGATCCAAAGGGATACATGTACCCCACTGTTTATAGCAGCAAAATCCACAATAGCCAAACTATGGAAAGAGCCAAGATGTCCAGCAACAGAAGAATGGATAAAGAAGATGTGGTATATATATACAATGGAATATTTTGCAGCTATCAGAAAAAAAACGGAATCTTGCCATTTGCAACGACATGGATGGAACTAGAGGGTATTATGCTAAGCAAAATAAGTTAATCAGAGAAAGACACGTATCATATGATTTCACTGATATGAGGAATTCTTAATCTCAGGAAACAAACTGAGGGTTGCTGGAGTGGTGGAGGTGTGGGAGGGATGGAGTGGCTGGGTGATAGACATTGGGGAGGGTATATGCTATGGTAAGCACTGTGAATTGTGTAAGAATGATAAATCACAGACCTGTACCTCTGAAACAAATAATACATTATATGTTAAAAAAAAAAAAAAGAAGAAGAAGAAGAAGATAGGAGAAAGGGAAAAATGTAGGTGGGGAAATCGGAGGGGGAGACAAACCATGAGAGACTATGGACTGAGAAACAAACTGAGGGTTTTAGAGGGGAGGGGTAGGGGAATGGGTTAGCCTAGTGATGGGTATTAAGGAGGGCACATAGTGAATGGAGCACTGGGTGTTATACACAAACAATGAATCATGGAACACTACATCAAAAGCTAATGATGTAATGTATGGGGACTAACATAACATAATAAAATAAAATTTAAATAAAATGTGGGGGAAATGCTCACATGCCTATTCAGGCTCCTGGAGAACTATTAATTGCTTTGTCAGGCCCTAGATGTGACCTTCAGGCAGCTTCTGGAAGGGTTGGGGTGTTAGATATGTGGTATATCCCCTATCAGGAAGATTAAGGAAGATAAGGAGCGGGTAGTTTTGCCTACTGGCTCTGTACTGATCCAGGAGGAATAGCCTCTGGGAGTACTTGTACACCCATAAAAAGCAGCTCTTTGTTCTCTATGGTCCTGGTGGACTCACAAATTGCTGAGTCCTGTCAGTTCCCAGAGCTAGATAGTTCAGGAGCCCATCCCTCAGATAGCAGCTGTAAAAGTTAGGGTGCTAGATGTGTCAACTAGCTCCTTAAGAGAGAAGTTGGGGACTTGGTTTTGCTGTTGGAGTGAGCTGGGGGAAAAAGGTGGAGGTAGTGCCCACAAACCCTTTCGAGTTCCAAGAGGAGCCTAGTCAGCTCCCAGGTGCAACCTGATTAGAAGCCTGACTCTTGGGCAGCAGCTGGGAAAGTATCCCTTCCAGAGAGAAACTGGAAGCTGGGCATTTTTGCCTGCTCCCTCTACACTGAGCCCAGGGGAATAGCTGTGGGAAGTGTTTGTGAACCTGTTTAAAAACTCCCTCTTTGTTTATTGTGGTCCTGAGAGACATGCAAATGCCAAGCTTCTTCAGCTTTTTAAGCTAGGTGATTTGGGAGCTAGTCACTTAGGAGGTAGCCATAAAAGTTAGAGGGCTAGATGTGTGGCCAAAATTCTCCCCTCCTCAAGGAGAAGCTGAAAGTTGGGAGTTTTGTCTCAGTTTTAAGGCACTGTGCCAAGAGGGGGGTTTATGGCAAGAGTGTGTCTCAGCTTTTCCCACCATTTTGATGTGAGTATTTTCTCAGTTTTCTGATGTGTACAGATATAGCTACATATCCATGTGTAGCTATATATTCAACATAACCATTGGAGGAGGGAAAATTAGGAGCCTCCATCTTGCTAATGTACCAGTTCATACTTATACATAAGGTATAGTCCTTCAAGAGTTCCAACTGAAACTCATGAGTATTCACAAGGGCTCATCCTCATTGTAGAGCCCTGTACTCCAGTTTTTGTTCTCCAAACCCATGAGATTCCTAAATCCTCTGTTCAGTTTCTCAGCCTCTCAACTGCTGCCCTCAAATTAGCAAATGTGTCAGGAGCTTTTGATAAGTACCTTGACTTGTCTGAACCACAGTTTCCTTACCTGTAAAATGGGGTTAATACTACAAACCTTACAGTGTTGGAACACTTGAATGCAAAAACTTTTGTGAAATAAATGACATGATGTTTCATACTTAATAATTGCTCAGTACATGTCATTTTTCTTTTGTGGATTTTACCCTTCCTCTCAAAATGTTTAAGGAGAAACTACACTGACAGTCATATGGCAGTTGTTCTAGATAGGATTTGAAAGGAAGAAAAGCATTATTTCAACTGTCTTTTCCTAGCATCTGAAGCACAAATACCCTATGCTTATATGTGAATCCAGCATCACTGTTCACCTTTTTTTCAAAATAAACCATAAAAAAGCACAAGTTATTTAGGGTAAAGTATCTAATTCAGAATGCAATATTTATGGACTAATTTGAAATTCATATGGGAAGAATTCTAGCATTCTTCTTACCCTTGGGAAAATAAAAATGTATAGCATATGTATAAAAGAGGTCAAAGGACACACATGTGTGTGGGGACATTTGAAATCAGTTCTCTCTCACATGCACAAAAAGGGTATAAAAATGGAAACATTGTGCACTACTTTACAGAACCATGAATCATATCACAGAAAATGCCTCTTTTGTTTTCCTGTTTACTTATAAAGATAAGCTTCCTTATCAGAAGCTGGAGACTTCTTTGAGGCAGGCATCTGAAAAAAAAAATGCCATAATGCAAAATACCTCCTTAACTCCATGAAATTGGCATCCTTAGTCTACATGAGAGTAGCAATGGCCCTGCCACAGTTTACCACCATAATGCATTGGAATACATGGTCAATACTGGGCTCCTGAGATGCTTTTTAAAAAACAATATTATTGAGTTATTATTTACATACAATAAACTGCACCCATTTAAAGTGTATATTTTCATGAATTTCCATAATACATATGTATGAAACTACCAACATGATGAAAATTTCCACATCCCCACCCAGAGATTCTTTGTGCCCCTTTACAGTACATCTTTCCTTCCATGCTGTTCCCAAACACCCACTGATGTGCAGCTACTATAGATCAATTTAAATTTCTATATTAGCTTACATTTTCTGGAATTTTATATAAATGTAACCATACAGTGTAACTCTTTTTTATCTATATTTTCTCACTTACCATAAGTATTTGAGGCTCATCATATTGTCACATGAATCAATAGTTCATTCCTTTGTATTGCTGCATAGTATTTCATTATGTACATATACTAAAATTTGCTTACCTTTTCACCTATTTTTAAATTTTAATTTTAATTCTAGTATAGTTAACATGCAGTGTTATATCAGATTGAAGTGTACAATATAGTGATACACCAATTCTATATATTACTCAGTCCTTATCAAGATGAGTGTACTCTTAATCCTCTTCACCTATTTCACCCATCCCCCTACCCACCTCCCCTCTGGTAACCATCTGTTTGTTCTCTATACTTAAGAGTCTGTTTTTTGGGCTGCCTGGATAGCTCAGTCAGTTAAGCATCTGACTCCTGATTTTGGCTCATGTCATGATCTCAGGGTCGTGAGATTGAGCCCCACATCAGGCTCCATGCTGGGATAGAGTCTGCTTAAAATTCTCTCTCTCCAAGTCCCTCTGCCCCTCCCCACTGATCATGCACTCACTCGCTCTCTCAAAAAAATAATACAAATTTAAACTTAAAAAAGAGTCTGTTTTTTGATATGTCTCTTTTTTCCCTTTGTTTGTTTTGTTTCTTATATTCCACATATGAGGGAAATCATATGGTATTTGTCTTTTTCTGACTGAAAAATCAGTCAGATTTTTGTTCTGACTGACTTACTTTGCTTAGCATTATACTCTACTTCCATTGATACTGTTGCAATTGGCAAGGTTTCATTTTTTATGGCTGAGTAATACTCCATTATAAATAAATAAAAAATATATATGTATTTCACTGATATAGATATAGATATGGATATAGATATAGATATCTCACATCTCCTTTATCCATTCATCTATCAATGGTTACTTGGGCTGCTTTCAAATGTGACTATTGTAAATAATGCTGCAATAAACATAGGAGTGCATATATCTTTTCAAATTAGTGTTTTCATAGTCTTTGGGTAAATACAGAATAGTGGAATTACTGGACCCTATGGTAATTCTATTTTTAATTTTTTGAGTCATCTCCATACTGTTTTGCACTGTGGCTGCACAAGTTTGCTCTTCCACCAACAATGCCTTCATCATGAATTCCTTTAACTTTTATTTTTCTGAGAAATTCTTTATCTCTTCTTCTATTCTGAATGATAGCCTTTCTGGATAGAGTATTCTTGGCTGCAGATTTTTCCCATTCATCACTTTGAATATATCATGCCACTTTCTTCTGGCCTGCAAAGTTTCTGTTGAAAGATCAGCTAGATAGCCTTATGAGGGTTCCCTTGTATGTAACTATTTTCTTTTCTCTTGCTGCTTTTATTTATTTTTAATGAAAAAAATTTAAAGATTTTATTTATTTGTCAGAGAGAGAGTGAGCACAAGCAAAGGCAGTGGCAGGCAGGGGGAGAAGCAGGCTCCCCACTGAGCAAGGAGCCCAACATGGGACTCGATGCCAGGACCCTGGGATCATGACTTGAGTGGAAGGCAGATGCTTTACTGACTGAGCCACCCATGCATCCCTCTCTTGCTACTTTTAAAATTCTCTCTTAATCACTACTTTATTTGCCATTTTAATGACTATGTGTCTTGGTGTGGACCCCCTTGGGTTGATTTTGTTGGGGGCTTCTTATGCCTCCTGGATCTGGATTTCTGTTTTCTTCCCCCAATTCAAGATATTATTTCAGATATTATTTCTTCAAATAAATTTTCTGCCCCTTTTCTCTTTCTTTTCCTTCTGGGATCCTGAACATGAAAATGTTATTATGCTTGATGGTGTTGCTGATTTCCCTCAATCTATTTTACTTTATTTTTTTTCTTTCTCATGTTCAGTGTAATTGCTTTCCATTACTCTGTCATCCAGGTCCCTGATCCATTCTTCTGCTTCCTCTAGTCTACTATTAATTCCCTCTAATATATTTTTAATTTTAGTTATCGAGTTCTTCATCTCTGATAGTTTCTTTTTTATGTGTTCTATCTTTTTGTAGGGTCTCACTGAGGTCCTCTACTCTTTTCTCAATTTCAGTGAGTATCTTTTTGCCATTACTTTAAATTCTCTATCAGGTTATTACCTGTCTCTGTTTTGTTTAGATATCCTGTTGTGATTTTGTCCTGTACTTTCATTTGGGACATATTCCTCTGTCTCCTCATTTTGTCTAACTCTCTGTGTCTTGTTTTCATGTTAGGAAAGTCAGCTATGTCTCCTGCTCTTGAAAGTAATGACCTTATGAAGTAGTGATCCTATAGTGCCCTGCAATGCAATGCCCCTGTAAATCAGAACCTGGCACTTCAGGGCTATCTCCTATGTGTGTTGCATGTGTTCTGCTGTTGTGTCTTATCTGCTTTTCTCAGTCCACTCATCATCAGTGGCTCTCTTTGCCTGTTATGGGCAGTGTTTGGTCCCTGTGCTATTAGTTGGCCAGTCTGGGCCCACCTTGGGCTTGAGTTAAATCCGACCAGGCATTTGCCAGAGATGCAGTAACACCAAACTGCAGAGCACTTTCCCTGTGTTGTTCTCTGACACCTTTCATTGGTGGGCAGGGCCTGCAATCAGACAAGCTGTCTTCCCCCCACCCACTGCTGGGGCTGTAGTCTGACTGGTGTGTAGTTATCTTTCTCTCTCCCCATGGCAGGAGTCACTTTAGAGTGGTGCTGGTCCCTATAGGGGCTGCTTGTACACTGCCTGGCCTGTGGTACACAGCAATGAAACAAACAAATCATGTCTATATAAAAATACATAACATATATGTGCAAAAAAAATCACAGAAATGTAATAATGAGCAAAAGAAACCAGACCTAAAAGAGTACATACAGCATATTCAATTTATATAAAGTTCAAAAACAGGCAAAAATAGTCTATGGTATTTATTTATTTTTTTTTATTTTTTTTTTAAAGATTTTATTTATTTGACAGAGCACAAGCAGAGGGAGAGAGAGGGAGAAGAAGGTTCCCTACCGAGCAAGGAGCCCAATATGGGACTTGATCCCAGGACCCTGGGATCATGACCTGGGCCGAAGGCAGCCACTTAACCAACTGAGCCACCCAGGCGTCCCTAGTCTATGGTATTTAAAGTCAGATAACAGTTACCCTTGTTGGTTGAGGTCAAAGGGTGGGATATGGTGTAAGTGAATGGAAGTGGACATGAGCAAGGTTTCTGGGAGTAGTGGTAATGTTCTATCTATATGGATGTTGGTTACATTATTGGTGTTCAATTTGTGAAAATTCATCAAGCCACATACTTGTTTATTTTTGTGCTTCCCCATGTTTTACTTCAATTTTAAAATTCAAAAGAAATTTACCCCTTACTCTCTCCTCCTACCCCAAAATTCAAAACTCTTTCCAAGGTTACTGATAATATAGCTTTCTTTCATTGATTATTTTCAAGCATCTACTTAAAAATTTCTTCATGAGAAACTGGGATAAAACCATTTTTTTCCAACAATAAGAATTTAGGAAAATCCCCTCTTCCACAACTAGATGGTTATCTCCCTTCTTGTTGCCCCATATGAGAACAGAAATTGACAATAAAAATGAGAGACTTGCACTTCACAGTGTCTTTAGGTAAAAATGAGTACCTCTGGCAAGTTAATTCTAAGGGGTAGTCTTTGAGAATGAGTCACTCAGCAAGTCACACAGTCAGCATAAAGCAAAGAAGCAAACAATGTGAGTATTAAAAGGATTTTTTTTACGTCAATTGGTTTAGGAAAAATAATCAGTGATCTTGGCCTGCTTCTACTAATAAGTAGTACTCTCCATATTGAACTACAGTTTCCAAAAACCAGCAGCTACCACAGCCATCAAAACAGTCCAAAAATTTAGATACACTGAAACCAGAGACCAGCTGCTTAAAATAAATGAAATGTGTTGGTCTTCGAGTACATGTTCATATTCATTAATTAAGCAACTTAAATCATAAAACAAGAGAATAGCCAGCTGCATAACCAATTTTTCTCTTTGGGTGCTTTAGGCAATTATGGTTTCTTTGACTTACATGGCCAAGCAGTCTCTTGTGGGATTGTAACCTACCCATCATTGTTTATCATTCAGCTTTACTATTTGCTAAATTTCCTAGGTACAGCAAAATTTGCAAAAATCTGTGATACTCCTTTGCTTATGCTTATCAAAGGAAATGCATTTGTTTTCTCCTTAAGACACATGTGAATACTGCATCTAATGTGAGCTGTCTGATCTCAAAGTAAAACATAACTGGATACTAACAAAAGAAGTACTTAGTGTCTGGCTAACCATAGTGTGGTTCCTGGATAGCAAAGTTGGCATTTCCCAGGAGATTGTTAGAAATGCAGACTCTCTAAGTCAGGCTGAGAAAGACAAATACCATATAATTTTACTCATATGTGGAATCTAAAAAAATGAATAAACAAACAAAAGTAGAACCATACCTATAAATACAGAGAACAAACTGATGGTTGCCAAAGGGGAGGGGGTAGGAGATAGGCAAAATAGGTGAAGGGGAGCGGGAGATATAGGCTTCCAGTCATAGAATGAATCAGTCATGGGAATAAAAGGCACAGCATAAGGAATATAATCAATCATATTGTAATAGTGATATATGGTGACAGATGGTAGCTACACTTGTGGTGAACACAGCATAACGTATAAACTTGTTGAATCACTATGTTGTACACCTGAAACTAATGTAATGTTGTGTATCAACTATACTAAAAAAAAAAAAAAAGAAATATAGACACTCAGGCCCTGCCCACACCTACTGAATTAGAATCTGCATTTTAACCACATTTCCAGATGATGCCTATACACATCCATCTTTGAGAAGTACTGCGGTAGGGTATATAGAAAGTACTGATTTTGAATAATAGAATTTTCCCCATTTTGTATTAAACATAGAATGTTCTTTTTTCTATCATGTAAAATAGGTACCAATTTGGAGATTGTGGTCCAACTCTCTCCAAGCATTGAAAAAAGATGCTCCTGTAGATGTTCCTGATGGTTTATGAGTAGAGGCAGCCTATAAAAATTACCTATATGGCTGAAAGCCTTATCTGGTTAAATCTTAGTTTCTGTTAAAGGAAAAAATGAATTGCTTACAGGGAATCTAGGAGTGCTGTGACCATGGGTTAGGATGGTCAGTATAGCCCACCCATAAGTCCAGGGCAGCAGATGCTTAGAAGTGCACATGCTGTTGACCACGTGTCCGTCTGTGAAAGACTTGTGTTTTGCGGGCAGATGAACCACTGTAATGTGGAATGCAATGCCACTATTCCTATGTGTGGCAAAGACTGCCTATCATCCCCCAGTACCCATTCTCCCTTTATTCCTTTTAATAAGAACCTCCCCACACATATGGAGTTTTATCAAGGCATATAGCTGGCTAGCTAGTGACTACATTTTTCATCCTGCCGTAGAGGTAAGTGTGGCCATGATACTGAATTATCCCAATGGAATGTGAGCAAGAAGATATATATACACACACACACATACACCCGTGTACTTAAAAGGAAACCGTTTGGCTTACCTCCCTCTCTACTCTTTCCTAAGGGCAGAAATGTACATGTGGTGCTGAGAAAACAGCTTTGCCCATCTCTATAAGAGCAACTCCCTAGAACGGAAACCTGAAACTAGGTGTCTACAAAGAGAAATGCCAACAGGAAATAAGCTAATTTTCCCTGTAGAATCCCAGAAAAGCTGAGAAACCAGACACACAAATACCTCAGAAGGTTAAGTGAAAGATAAGAAAACTGATTGGAAGTGTATAAAGCCCCCCACCCCAGGTTCTCTCTATAACTCTGCCCAGCCAGCTGCCACTCTGCAACTCAAAAGGAACCTGGAGCAAATGAGCCTGAGAGGCTTCAGAGCCTGGCTCAATAAAGGGTATGGAAGAGAAGCAGGTGAAATTTTTAAAGTTCCTTTCCTTTTTTTAACTTCTAAAACCCTAGCAATTAGGCTTCTAATACTCCAGGCAGGAAATTGAGAGTCTTTTCTGAAGACACAATCCCAAGAGAAAAACACTTATAGATGCTTATATTTGAGGGTTCTCCAATAAAATAGTTGAGTCCCATCCAATCATGCAGAGCTATATAAATGGAATATTACTAAACCATAACAAAGAATGAAATCTTGCCATTTGCAACAACATGGATGTATCTAGAGGGTATAATGCTAAGTTTAATAAGTCAGTCAGAGAAAGACAAATACCATATTATTTCACTCATGTGTCTAATTTAGAAAACATGACAAACAAAGAAAAAAAAAGACAAACTAAAAACCAGACTCTTAAATATAGAGAACAAACTTTTGTTCTTTCAACCTACCAGAAAGGAGGTAGGTTGGTGGATGGGTGGAATATATGAAGGGGATTAAGACTACACTCATCATGATGAGCACTGAGTAATGCACAAAATTGTTGAATCACTATATTGTACACTTGAAACTAATATGACACTGTACATTAATTAAACTGTAATCTTTAAAAATAAATAAATACACTTATAAAAAAGAGTTTCAAACTAAAAATAGTTAAAAGAAGGTGAAGAAATTATAAAAGAGGAGATAGGACACTTCCCAGAAATTATAGAAATGAGTTTCCAGAGTGTAAGAACTCACCAAATGCCAAGGAAAATATAGAAAGTAAGAACTATACATCCACCAGGCACATCATTTTGAGTGCTAGAATAATAGGGAGATACAGAAAACCCTAAAAATTCCTAGAAGAAAAAAAAGTTTCCTCACTACAAATCAGGAATCAATTTATCATCAGACTTTCCAGCAGCAACACTGGAAGCTGGAGCAAGGCCCATAACATTTCGATTAAAGTTTATTTCCATTCTGGAATTCTACATGCAACCAAACTAACATTAAAGAGTGAGAGGAGAACATTTTTAGGCATGAAAGAAATCTAAAATGTATTTCCAGGAAGCTACTCCAGAATGTGCTTTACTAACACAAGGGAGTGAACCTAAAAATTAGAAGACTTAGGATCCAGGAGACAGGGAAGTCAACACAGGAGAGAAAAAAGAATTCCTTTATTAACAGAGGAAATTGTGGCAGGGCAGCCATGAAGCTGGTCTAAAGAACAACTAATTCATATTGAATCAAGATAACAGGAGACTCTAGGACTGATGTCTCATAGGGAAAGAGTGCGGAGATGGAACTAATAAGAATACCAGATGTGTTTAATGGTATTGAGAAGCATCCCTAACTCTGTGGGAGAGTTGGGGAAGAATTAGTGATTGGTTCACAGAAAACTAAACAAACATAAAGAAAAGGCAATTATTACCTGGAGAAAAAGATGTACAATAAAGGAAATGGAATTATTGCATACTATATGCCCAAAATGTGAACAGTTTTACATAGTCATATTAGTGTTTGACACAGGATATTCATTTAACCAAAAATTATGATACAACTATATTGGAAAGATTGAGAGAGAGACATATGGGTGTGTGTAAGTGTACTAAATTCTAATCTTCCACTGTAGGAAGTCAATAAATAATGTACAAAATAGATAAATAAGAAATCACAGTATAAACATTTTGTGTATAATTATGTAGGTAAATAGAATAAATAGCTAAAAGAATTGAAGGTAGTTTTCTCTGAGGAGTGGTTTTTGGGGAGTAGGAAAGAGTGGAGCAGTGGCTGTATTTTCTTATAAGTTTTTTAGTGCTAATTGTGCTTTTAAAAATTAAGTACCTCTATTAATTTGCTAAAAATAAAAATATAGGCAAATCAACAACAAAATAGTTCTCCCAGAAGTATTCTTTTACAATTTGGATTCTCCCCCACAGCCCCCTCAAATGATTTATTTCTTGTCAAGAAATTTCAGGCTGTGGGAAGCAATTAAGTACTACACATTTGTGGTGAGCCCAGCATCCCTGAGATCACATGATAGCATTCCACTTACATGAGGACTGGTCCTAGTCGACTATTAGTATGTACATTTGGTAACATTGCGACTGTAATTTCTAAACAGGGTCAGCATTCTTGAGTAAACAGTATGACAGCATGATTAAATGATAAAAATCAAACCCAAGGGCATTTTAACAGGAGTCATAGTCCTGAAAGTAGAGTGAGGATCAGAAGGCCTGGATAAAGGAGTGTCAGATATCAACTTGGGCCTCACTATCCTAATCATTCAGGAATCTTACTTTGACTATGTAAAACTGTTCACATATGGGGCATATAGTATGCAATAATTCCATTTCCTTTATTGTACATCTTTTTCTCCAGGTAATAATTGCCTTTTCTTTGTTTGTTTAGTTTTCTGAATCATCATCAGTTTCATCTGACATGAGCGGCAGTCTTCCTCCAGGCAATGCTAGATAGATGAGGCAGAATGGCTCAGATCCAGAGCAGAGTTACACAGGGCCAATAGCCGCCTGGGCATAAGGGAAGCCAGGCTGAAAAGAGCCCTTCAGTTTTTATTACTCATTATCCTGACTTAGTGGTTCCTCAGCCATCTTTGTGACAGCCGGGAGCAGTGACCACTGGAGCATTCAGTCAACAAATGTTATCATCACTGCAATAATAATCATGTTATCACCCATGATAATGGTGTTTGTTCTGAGAGAAGACTTGAGGTTTCCATTTGGGAAAAACTTAGAGAAGAAAGGTGATGTAAGCAGGATGGGTATGCCAGTAGGGGAGGGAAAAAAAACAGAGCATGTGGAATTGGAACAAAGGGATAAAAGAGAAGTGGCAGTGAGGAAAGTAACACAATAAGAGCTACACAATAAAAGCTAGAAACTAACAAAAAAAAAACTGGTTTTACAGTGTTGGGAATAAGAGGTTTTTCGCCACAGTCACATTATATCCACTCTGTAATGTGTTCATTAGTCAGATATAAAATTGGGGACATTTTCAATAATATAGTAGATACTGTCAATGTTCCTCCTCTGTCCTCTTTGATCTCCTTACAATGTCCCTTGCATACCAGCCTGTCCTCCAATAGCCAGTGCATCTGTCTTTGCCAGAAGGCTGACCTGGGGCTGCTAGAACCAAGTTTGTTCACACACACAACAGTGCCTGGGACCAATATTCCTCCAGGGACAGCCTTGAAAAAACGGCTAATGGGTATGGAGGTACAAATGTCTTGGATACCTGGCTCCTTGGGTGGGTTATGCTACAATGTATGTTTGACCACAGTTCCAATGTTTCCCAATGGGAATAAACTTTAGTTGTCTACTTTTTTAAAAAGCACCTTTTATTGACTGTCTTCCCTTCCATGTATCACCTCCCATTTCTATCCAGTGTTCTTATACCTCCCTAACATACATTCAATTTTTGTCTGATAGTATGCCTCTGGGAAAAACCCAACCAAGACAAACTTCTACTCACTTTCACACATGGCCAGCATCAAAGGTTGACCTGTGGTATGTTCTTCCTGCTAACTGAAACAGGGCCAGGGACAACCCAGATAGCAGACAAAGGATGACTAGTAGCTACAGCTCCTTCCCAAGATGCACCTCTTCCACAGAAAAAATACTTTTTCTATCTAATGGGGCCCAGCAGCCCAGGGTAAACAATGGAGGAAATTCAATACAAAGAAGAAGATCTCTAAATATAATATATCGAAGGAAGACTGTATTTGTAACAGTCTTAGGCTGGAAGAAGCAATGATAATTTATTTTTTAATGTAAGATTATATTCCTTTCACACAATTCAAAGCAACATGCTGCATGCCAACCAAGGTTTGGTATTTGTTATATGTGGGAACAATCATAGAGTTAACACTGGCCTTACTCTATAGAAGATAAATATAATTATGATATATATTAACACCTATAATATGATATTTATTTGTAATATATAATTAATATCATAGGCCTATGACATATAATCATTATCATGTAGGTAGTTGTGTTAATATGTGAAGTATCAGTGGAGGGGGCCACTTTGTCTTTGTTTGAGGCCCTGGAGATTCTCATGGCAGGACAGTGATTGAAAAGTAGTCTGGTGGACATTTCTCACCCCTCTTGCAAAGGTACCAAACACCAAGAATGATCCCTTAAACCCCCAGACTGAGTGTTTTCCAGAAGAAAAAAAAAAAACAAGGAAAGATGATGAAAGAGAGTTGAGGAATGTCCTTGGCCCAAGAACACTGTAGCCAGGTGGAAGGAGAGATGGGATATCCCTAGCCAACTAATCCTCAAAATGCCTTCTAGGTTGGATCCCACATTGGGTACCGGACCAGGATTCCATGCAAAGGACACCTTAAAGGATAGTAAATGAGACAAAAGTGTTCTCTGGTGTGATTCTAAAATCCTCAGAGAACAACGCAGAGCTATCTTAAGACATAATAAAAATATAACCTAAGTGGGAGACAGTTCTTGCTCCCAATACAACTCAATGAGTGATTAAATGCAAGAGTGGCTATAGCCACATCAGACAGCGGAGAATTTAGTCCCTGAAATAATTCAATAAATATTTACTGAACATATGCACACAGCAGCAGGATACTGTGCTAAATAACAAAGATACAGTGCTCAATAACAAAAAGAATGAATTCTTACATGGTGCTGACAATGCACCAGGCACTATTCTACTTTGTAAGAGTCACACAACACCCTATTAGATACATATCCTTGTCATCCCCCTTTTAAAGGTAGGGACACAGGTTAGGTGGCTGGACCATGACCATACAAATAGTGCTAGAGCTGGGATTTGAACTCTACTATGTGCTGCCTTCCAGGTAGTCCTAGTCTCTATTGGTCTCTTTTCTTGGAGTTTACATTCTGGTGAGCAAAAAAAGCCTCATATAAAACATTAATCATATTTGCAATCATTTAATTTCAATCTTAATCTAGACATTGTAGGAGGTGCTATGTACAGAGTGCCCTGAGCATATTCAGCAGGTTATTCACTCCATAAATACATATCGGTAGCCTACTCTGTGCCAGTTTCTGTGGGGGATACTAGAAATTTCATGACAGCAAAACAGATACTTCCTCTGCTGTCTTATGGAGGGAAAGGAATGTCAGACATTATTTGACTAATGACACACATTTATATGTGATTACAAAGGTGGTAAATGCTTTGAAGCAAAGTACTGAACATATAATAGGAGGACGTGACATTTAAAATGAGATCAAATGAGATCTGAAGGATGAGTAACAGTAACCTTGGCAAAGAGAAGAGGAAAACACATTTCAGAGAGGTATGTGCCAAGGCTCTGAGGTTAAAAAAAAAAAAGGAAAATCTAAGGCAGTGAGAGAAGGCTGGTGAAGCTGGAGCCCAGTGAGTGGGAGGGAGAGTGGCATGCAATGAGGTGGGGTGGTGGGCAAGGGTCACATGACTTATCAGGAATCAGCATACTTTTGAAAGTGAAATGAGTGCTGATAATAATTAAACCAGGAGAACAGCCATAAACAGATATTGAATTGGGTAAACTAGGGCAGATGGTGACTAATTTG
Source organism: Mirounga leonina (assembly GCF_011800145.1). Classification (NCBI taxonomy): domain Eukaryota; kingdom Metazoa; phylum Chordata; class Mammalia; order Carnivora; family Phocidae; genus Mirounga; species Mirounga leonina. The sequence goes on along the minus strand of NW_023270158.1, from coordinate 6,405,619 downwards.
TAAGGCCTTATAAAGGATTCATTCTCTAGCCTAAGAACAAAAAGGAGTCATTGAATGATTTTAAATTAAGTGTGGGGAAATGTATAATTATATTTTATTATGATTATTTTTAATAACACTCTAGCTGTTATGTAGAGAATAAATAAGAGAACAATAGTGAATGCAGGGGGACAAGTATTATAACAATAATACAGGTGATGGTGCTTTTGAAAGTAATGGAGATGGTAAGAAGGAGAAGGAACCTAGTGATCATGAGTAGTAAAATCAACACAACTTGGAACTGATTGAATTTGAGGAATAGATGATGACACTGGAGCAACCCAGAAACTGCTTAATGAGGTCAGGAGAAGTGAGAAAGAAATGGCCAAATAAAGAATGAAAAATGAAAGAAATGATCAAACAAAATGATCAAACAAAAGATTGTCTTCCTTGTTTCCTTCTGGAAATTTTAGATATTTAGGTTTTATATTCATGTCCCTGAACCTTTGAGTTAATATATTTACAAGTTTTTCTTCTTTTCTTTTTCTTTGTTTGCATATGGATAGCTAAGAGTCATAGCCTTTGTTAAAAAATACTTTCTCCAATAAAACACCTTTTCACTTTGGAAAAAAAATGGCTGCCATGGGCATTTGACTCCTCAGGAGGAATTTAAAGGGGTCTAAGAAACCTGCCATCCCAGTGTTGGGGGCTACTTTTCATAGCCCCAGTGTTCTCTACCATGGCTCATAGATACAAACCAATTTTTTGCTGCCTGGACATATATGCACAATTAGAGAATGTATGTATATTTGAAAGATCTACAACTAAGTGAGTGACAGAAGCAGGGAGATGATGTTCAAGGTTGGCAATGTGATTTCAGAGAGGAAAGGTATCTTGAGAAATATTTGGAAGATAAGAAAGGAACATGTTTGTAAAGGAAATAAGTATTCCAGATATAAGAAAAGTTATGTGAAGAAATCCATTTGGGTTGTGTGTTAAGAGTATGTTAGTGAGTTTCCAAAATTGTAATTATTTAATGTTTGAGGATGTCTTTTGGGTTTTGTTTTTAAAATATAATTAACATACAGTGTTATATTACTTTCAGGTGTACAATATAATGATTCAACAGTTCTTTACATTTCTCAGGGCTCATCAAGATAAGTGTACTCTTAATTCCCTTTATCTATTTCACTCATCCCTCCACCCACTTCCCCTCTGGTAACCACCATTTTGTTCTCTGTATTTAAGAGTATGCTTTTTTGTTCATCTCTTTTTTTTCTTTGTGTGTTTGTTTTGTTACTTAAATTCTGCATATGAGCGAAATCATATGGTATTTGTCTTTCTCTGACTGACTTATTTCACTTTTGGAAAAAATTTTTTTAAATAAACACAGAAAATAAGGAACCTACCCCAAAGCAGTTTCCCTTCCAAATTAATCATTTTCTCTTTCTGAACTACTGTCAAATGCCATCAGATTCTGTCCCAACTGAAACAACCAAATTGAGGGGTGGGAGGTGGGGAATCCCTTCAAGGGAGTGTGTCCAAAGCATACTGATTTTCCCTGTGGATAAGTGAAGTCAGAATATAAACTTCTCTTAGCTAGCCTATCTTTTTTGTATTTGTTGATTTTACTTATGCTGATCAAAGTAAACCATGCTTAAAACAGCTCTCAATCGAATTCAAGTTTCTCTTACTGCTTTTAATAAAAATAGAAATGTTATCCTTTCCAAAATTATAATCCTAATTCTCATTTGATGTGGACATAAGAGTGCAAGTATAAGCAGAAATTCTAATTATTAATGATATTTCTATAATGGCTCCATTTTTGTATTCAGCTGCATTATGTCAGGCTGCTATTTCACTCTTTCTACCAAGAGTTCTGAAGGAAAAGAAAGATGGTGATGCTTCATAACAGTTTGTCTTTACCAAGTAACAAATAATTCAAAGTTAAAGATTTAGTATTGGGATGAAGTAGCTAATCTAGATTAGCTACTCCTATTCTCATATTTTTAAAACTTAGAAAGTGAATCTCAGAAAAATCACTTGCCCAAAATTGCATTGTAGAGTCAGAATGAGAGCTTAACTTCCTGATGTCCAGGCCATACTCTCTTCACCACATTGCATAATCCTCAAGATTTGTTGGACTTAATGTCTCATGAAGTTTCTAACAAGCTAATAGTGTGAGAAGAAATAATGGCTTATTTAATTAGTATATTCCAGAAGGAAAATATTCATCTCTTTTAATATTAGTGTTCAATATCTTTTTTTTAGAGAAATATAAAATATTTATTTATATGTAAATATAAAGCAGCAAAACTTCATAGGATTACTGTTTTATATACTGTATGTTTTTTTTCCTGAACTTTTTTTTTAATTTCATTTTTATTTATTTATTTTTTTTATTCTTATGTTAATCCCCATACATTACATCATTAGTTTTAGATGAAGTGTTCCATGATTCATTGTTTGTGCATAACACCCAGTGCTCCGAATGTGCCCTCCTCAATACCCACCACCAGGCTAACCCATCCTCCCACCCCCCCCCAGAACTCTGTTTGTTTTTCAGAGTCCATCATCTCTCATGCTTCATCTACCCCTCCAATTTCCCCCGCTTCATTCTTCCCCTCCCGCTACCTTCTTCTTCTCTTTTGTTTTTCTTAACATATATTGCATTATTTGTTTCAGAGGTACAGATCTGAAATTCAACAGTCTTGCACAATTCACAGCGCTTACCAGAGCACATACCCTCCCCAGTGTCTATCACCCAGTCACCCCATCCCTCCCACCACACCCCCCACACCAGCAAACCTCAGTTTGTTTCCTGCAATTAAGAATTCCTCATATCAGTGAGATCATATGATACATGTCTTTCTCTGTTTGACTTATTTCACTCAACATAATACCCTCCAGTTCCATCCATGTCGTTGCAAATGGCAAGATCTCATTCCTTTTGATGGCTGCATAATATTCCATTGTATATATATACCACTTCTTCTTTATCCATTCATCTGTTGATGGACATCTTGGCTCTTTCCACAGTTTGGCTATTGTGGACATTGCTGCTATAAACATCGGGGTGCACGTACCCTTTCGGATCCCTACTTTTGTATCTTTGGGGTAAATACCCAGTAGTGCAATTGCTGGATCATATGGTAGCTCTATTTTCAACTTTTTGAGGAACCTCCATACAGTTTTCCAGAGTGGCTGCACCACCTTGCATTCCCACCAACAGTGTAGGAGGGTTCCCCTTTCTCCGCATCCCCGCCAACATCTGTCGTTTCCTGACTTGTTAATTTTAGGCATTCTGACTGGTGTGAGGTGGTATCTCATTGAGGTTTTGATTTGGATTTCCCTGATGCCGAGCGATATTGAGCACTTTTTCATGTGTCTGTTGGCCATTTGGATGTCTTCTTTGGAAAAATGTCTGTTCATGTCTTCTGCCCATTTCTTGATTGGATTCTTTGTTCTTTGGGTGTTGAGTTTGATGAGTTCTTTATAGATTTTGGATACTAGCCCTTTATCTGATATGTCATTTGCAAATATCTTCTCCCATTCTGTCGGTTGTCTTTTGGTTTTGTTGACTGTTCCCTTTGCTGTGCAAAAGCTTTTTATCTTGATGAAGTCCCAATAGTTCATTTTTGCCCTTGCTTCCCTTGCCTTTGGCAATGTTTCTAGGAAGAAGTTGCTTTGGCTGAGGTCAAAGAGGTTGCTGCCTGTGTTCTCCTTTAGGATGTTGATGGACTCCTGCCTCACATTGAGGTCTTTCAACCATTTGGAGTCTATTTTTGTGTGTGGTGTAAGGAAATGGTCCAGTTTCATTCTTCTGCAGGTGGCTATCCAATTTTCCCAACACCATTTGTTGAAGAGACTGTCTTTTTTCCATTGGACATTCTTTCCTGCTTTGTCAAAGATGAGTTGACCATAGAGTTGAGGGTCCATTTCTGGGCTCTCTATTCTGTTCCATTGATCTATGTGTCTGTTTTTGTGCCAGGACCATGCTGTCTTGATGATGACAGCTTTGTAATAGAGCTGGAAGTCCAGAATTGTGATGCCGCCAGCTTTGCTTTTCTTTTTCAACATTCCTCTGGCTATGCACGGTCTTTTCTGGTTCCACACAAATTTTAGGATTATTTGTTCCATTTCTTTGAAAAAAAGTGGATGGTATTTTGACGGGGATTGCATTGAATGTGTAGATTGCTCTAGGTAACATTGACATCTTCACAATATTTGTTCTTCCAATCCATGAGCATGGAACGTTTTTCCATTTCTTTGTGTCTTCCTCAATTTCTTTCATGAGTATTTTATAGTTTTCTGAGTACAGATCCTTTGTCTCTTTGGTTAGATTTATTCCTAGGTATCTTATGGTTTGGGGTGCAATTGTAAATGGGATCGACTCCTTAATTTCTCTTTCTTCTGTCTTGTTGTTGGTGTATAGGAATGCCACTGACTTCTGTGCATTGATTTTATATCCTGCCACTTTACTGAATTCCTGTATGAGTTCTAGCAGTTTTGGGGTGGAGTCTTTTGGGTTTTCCACATAAAGTATCATATCATCTGCAAAGAATGAGAGTTTGACTTCTTCTTTGCCAATTTGGATGCCTTTGATTTCTTTTTGTTGTCTGATTGCTGTGGCTAGGACTTCCAATACTATGTTGAATAGCAGTGGTGATAGTGGACATCCCTGCCGCGTTCCTGACCTTAGGGGGAAAGCTCTCAGTTTTTCCCCATTGAGAATGATATTCGCTGTAGCTTTTTCATAGATGGCTTTTATGATATTGAGGTATGTACCCTCTATGCCTATACTCTGAAGAGTTTTGATCAAGAAAGGATGCTGTACTTTCTCAAATGCTTTTTCTGCATCTATTGAGAGGATCATATGATTCTTGTTCTTTCTTTTGTTAATGTATTGTATCACATTGATTGATTTGCGGATGTTGAACCAACCTTGCAGCCCAGGGATAAATCCCACTTGGTCATGGTGAATAATCCTTTTAATGTCCTGTTGGATCCTATTGGCTAGTATTTTGGTGAGAATTTTGGCATCCATGTTCATCAGGGATATTGGTCTGTAATTCTCCTTTTTGATGGTGTCTTTGTCTGGTTTTGGGATCAAGGTAATGCTGGCCTCATAAAATGAGTTTGGAAGTTTTCCTTCCATTTCTATTTTTTGGAACAGTTTCAGAAGAATAGGTATTAATTCTTCTTGAAATGTTTGGTAGAATTCCCCTGGGAAGCCATCTGGCCCTGGGCTTTTGTGTTTTGGGAGATTTTTGATGACTGCTTCAATTTCCTTAGTGGTTATAAGTCTGTTCAGGTTTTCTATTTCATCCTGGTTCAGTTTTGGTAGTTGATACATCTCTAGGAATGCATCCATTTCTTCCAGGTTATCGAATTTGCTGGCATAGAGTTGCTCATCATATGTTCTTATAATTGTTTGTATTTCTTTGGTGTTGGTTGTGATCTCTCCTCTTTCATTCATGATTTTGTTGATTTGGGTCATTTCTCTTCTCTTTTTGATAAGTCTGGCCAGGGGTTTATCAATCTTGTTAATTCTTTCAAAGAACCAGCTCCTAGTTTCGTTGATCTGTTCTACTGTTCTTTTAGTTTCTATTTCATTGATTTCTGCTCTGATCTTTATGATTTCTCTTCTCCTGCTGGGTTTAGGCTTTATTTGCTGTTCTTTCTCCAGCTCCTTTAGGTGTAGGGTTAGGTTGTGTACTTGAGACCTTTCTTGTTTCTTGAGAAAGGCTTGTATTGCTATATACTTTCCTCTTAGGACTGCCTTTGCTGCATCCCAAAGATTTTGAATAGTTGCGTTTTCATTTTCATTGGTTTCCATGTATTTTTTTTAATTCTTCTTTAATTTCCTGGTTGACCCATTCATTCTTCAGTAGGATGCTCTTTAGCCTCCATGTATTTGAGTTCTTTCCGACTTTCCTCTTGGGATTGAGTTCTAGTTTCAAAGCATTGTGGTCTGAATATATGCAGGGAATGATCCCAATCTTTTGGTACTGGTTGAGACCTGATTTATGACCTAGGATGTGATCGATTCTGGAGAATGTTCCATGGGCACTAGAGAAGAATGTGTATTCTGTTGCTTTGGGGTGGAATGTTCTGAATATGTCTGTGAAGTCCATTTGGTCCAGTGTGTCATTTAAAGTCTTTATTTCCTTGTTGATCTTTTGTTTAGATGATCTGTCCATTTCAGTGAGGGGGGTGTTAAAGTCCCCCACTATTATTGTATTGTTGTCGATGTGTTTCTTTGCTTTTGTTATTAATTGCCTTATATAATTGCTGCTCCCATGTTAGGGGCATAGATATTTACAATTGTTAGATCTTCTTGTTGGATAGATCCTTTAAGTAGGATATAATGTCCTTCCTCATGTCTTATTACAGTCTTTGGTTTAAAATCTAATTTGTCTGATAGAAGGATTGCCACCCCAGCTTTCTTTTGGTGTCCATTAGCATGGTAAATGGTTTTCCACCCCCTCACTTTCAATCTGGGGGTGTCTTTGGGTCTAAAATGAGTCTCTTGCAGACAGCATATCGATGGGTCTTGTTTTTTAATCCAGTCTGATAGCCTGTGTCTTTTGATTGGGGCATTTAGCCCATTTACATTCAGGGTAACTATTGAAAGATAGGAATTTAGTGCCATTGTATTGCCTGTAAGGTGACTGTTACCGTATATTGTCTGTGTTCCTTTCTGGTCTATGTTGCCTTTAGGCTCTCTCTTTGCTTAGAGGACCCCTTTCAAGATTTCCTGTAGGGCTGGTTTTGTGTTTGCAAATTCCTTTAGTTTTTGTTTGTCCTGGAAGCTTTTTATCTCTCCTTCAATTTTCAATGACAGCCTAGCTGTATAGAGTATTCTTGGCTGCATATTTTTCTCGTTTAGTGCTCTGAATATATCATGCCAGTCCTTTCTGGCCTGCCAGGTCTCTGTGGATAGTTCTGTTGCCAATCTAATGTTTCTACCATTGTAGGTTACATATCTCTTCTCCCGAGCTGCTTTCAGGATTTTCTCTTTGTCTCTGAGACTCATAAGTTTTACTATTAGATGTCGGGGTGTTGACCTATTTTTATTGATTTTGAGAGGGGTTCTCTGTGCTTCCTGGATTTTGATGGCTGTTTCCTTCCCCAAATTAGGGAAGTTCTCTGCTATAATTTGCTCCATTATACCTTCTGCCCCTCTCTCTCTTTCTTCTTCTTCTGGGATCCCAATTATTCTAATGTTGTTTCGTCTTATGGTATCGCTTATCTCTCGAATTCTGCCCTCGTGATCCAGTAGTTGTTTATCTCTCTTTTTCTCAGCTTCTTTATTTTCCATCATTTCATCTTCTATATTACTGATTCTCTCTTCTGCCTCATTTATTCTAGCAGTTAGCGCCCCCATTTTTGATTGCACCTCATTAATAGCCTTTTTGATTTCTACTTGGTTGGATTTTAGCTCTTTTACTTCTCCAGAAAGGGTTTCTCTAATAACTTCCATATTTTTTTTCAAGCCCATCTAGTATCTTTAAAGTGATGATTCTGAACTCTAGATCTGACATCGTACTAATGTCCATATTGAGTAGGTCCCTGGCAGTCGGTACTACCTCTTGTTCTTTTTGTTGAGGTGATTTTTTCCGTCTTGTCATTTTGTGCAGAGGAGAATAGATTAATGAGAGAACAAAATGCTAGCAGAGTAACAATGTCCCCAGAAAATATACTCTAAACAAATCAGAAAAGACCTGAAGCAGTGGGATAAGAAAGGGAAAGAGAGAAAAAAGAAAAAGAAAAAAAAGAAAAAGATAAAGATAAAAACAAAAACAAACAAAACAAAACAACAACAACAAAAACCAGAATGTGATCAAATATGATCAGGCTGGTATATAGATCAGTGCCACACACTAGATTTGGGATGTATTTTGGTCTTTTTGAAGAAAGTGCCTCCCAAAATTTTAAAGAAAGAAAAACTTATATATGTACAAAAATAAGGGTTGATATGATGAAGGGATGGAATATGACTGTAAAGATGGAAATTATAAAAAATTTTATAAAAGGAATTGATAAGAAGTTGTTAGAAAAAGGAAAGAAGAGGATTTAAAAAAAGAAAAAAGAAAAAAAAGGGAGAGGATGTGATCAGGCAGGGGAATAGAAAACACCATATACTAGAGATTTAGGGTATATTTTAATCTGTTAGAAGAAACTCTCTCAAAATTTTAAAGAGAGAACAACTTATATATATATATACCAAAAATACGGGTAACTACTATGAAGGGATAGAATATGACTCTAAAAATGAAAAATAAAAGTTTTTTTTAAAAGAAAGGGATTGATAAGATGTTGGTTGAAAAAGGGAAAAAGAAAAATTCAAAAAGAAAAAAAAAGAAAAAAGACAGTTAAAAAAAAATTAACTTTGAAAGACTAAAGAATCATGGTAAAAAAGCCATGAATTCTGTGTGCTCTATTCCCCTAGCGCTGGAGTTCTGCCGTTCTCATTGATCGGTAAACTTGGTCTTGGCTGGCTGTTCTTGCTGATCTTCTGGGGAGGGGCCTGTTGCCGTGGTTTCCAAATGTCTTTGCCGGAGGTGGAATTGCCCTGCCCTTGCCTGGTCCGGGCTAAGTCATCTGCTCGGGTTTGCTCTCCGGGGCTTTTGTTCCCTGCGAGCTTTCCGTACAGCTTTGGAGGCGGAGAGTGAAAATGGCGGCCTCCCAATCTCCGCCCCGGAGGAGCCGAGAACTTGGGGCCCCGCTCCTCAGTGAGCCCCCAGAGAAAAGCCATCAGTCACTCCCGTCTCCCCGGTCTCCGGCCGCACTCCCTGCTCACCCGGCCTGTGACCGCGCGTTTCTATCTCTGGCACCCGACCCCGGGTGGAGTCTCCAAACCCAGCAGATCCCTGTGGTGCACTCCTGCGTGGCTCCTCCCAGGGGAGGAAGGTGAGTCTCCCCGGATCTGCCGCTTGTTGTGTCCCTGCTGGAGGAGCAGGGGCCTGACTGTGCCGCGGATCATGGTTTATGGCAACCCTGAGCTGAGAGCCCGCTCCTCCGCTCCGTCTCTGCAGCCGGCTTCCCTGCTCCCATACCTGGGAGCTCCACTGCCCTCAGGCACCCCCGGTCTTTCTGTGACCCCGAGGGTCCTGAGACCACCCTGTCCCACGAGGGTTCCACCCCCTGCTTAGCCACCGGAGCGACGTCCCTCAGTGGAGCTGACTTCTAAAAGTTCCGATTTTGTGCTCCGCGGCTCTATCACTTGCCAGAAGTGGCCGACGGAGGCCCCTCCCCCGCCGTCTATCCTCCCGAATATCGCCTCGGATTCACTTCTCCGCACTTCCTACCTTCCAGAAAGTGGTCACTTTTCTGTTCAGAGAACTGTTGCTATTCCTTTCTTCGATCTCCTGTTGGGTTTGTAGGTGTTCAGAATGGTTTGATCCCTATCCAGCTGAATTCCTGAGAGGAGACGAAATCCAGGTCTTCTACTCCTCCGCCATCTTGCTCCACCCCGCAATATTAGTGTTCAATATCTTTTAACATGAATGTTTAATCAATGTTCTTCTCTCTTAATGTGAAGGCAACTATAACTTCTTTTGGCCATTATATTGTACTAAGAGATTTTCTGTGGTAGAATACAGCTAATTTGATGAAAACCTCACAAATTCAATCTTAGGTTGCATTCTCATTTAATCGTCACTCAGATTTAAATCAGAGGAACCAACTTCCTTTGAAACAGTAAAAAATAATAAACATGGTATTTATTTGTGTTTTCTTCAAGTATAAAGCCAACAAAAAATGGCAAGATTAATTTGTACTTGATTTTGTTTAAAACTTTTGAAGAGGAATTACATCTGTTATGTGTGTTCAAATAAATATCTTTGTGTTACCTCAGTCCTTCATTGTTGAAAACAGACATGGAGTTCTGTAAAGGTTAAGAGATGGAAATGTTTTAATTCAAGTCTTCTTTTACATAGGAAATAAACATTAACCACATCTGATTTAAAATGTTCTGATATTTGTATTTCATAAGAAACAATACACAAAATATTAGTGACCCAAATTACTTCATCTTGAGACTCAATCAGTTCCCCCTTATTCTGCGGTTATCAAGTGTGTTAAAGTTTTCAGTTACATAATTGGCTAATATTTATAAAACGTGATTTTAACTGTCCTGAAAAAAATCTTTGAGCTGTCTTATTACAACCTTAAGCTACTATCCTGACTCATTTATTTGTGAACATCAAACATCTCAGAAGAGTATCTTCTCCCCTTGGCTTCCACTTCTCTCTCAGTCAATTTTTAATCCCAACCTCCATTGAAACTGCACTCCTAAAGGTCATTAATGAATGGCTGGCTTTTCTAGCCACTAACAAGATCTTTTGGTCTTCTTTTCAATCATCATTCTTATTGACATTTACCCACAACATTTGACACTGTTGACATTGATATTGTTTCTTATCATCTAGACTGTTAAACTATCCTGGGTCTTTCATCCTACTGCATCAGCAGCACTGCTGGTTAGAGTATAGAGCAATGGGGGCCTCTCATTTTGATGAAGGGGAAAACAGTAATGTTAGTTAGAATTAAAATGAGATAAAATAGTACATTTAGGAGGGAATGTGTTTTGGTGATTGAATTGTTGCAGACTGACAAACCAAAGGAAGAAAAACAGAGTGGGAGTTTAACCAAGTAAAGTTAGGTCCCAGTGGAAGCTGAAACTGTATATGTACCAACCCCAGATACCTTGGCATTGGAGCCACCTACCTAGTGCCATCATACTGACTTTTGAAAAATGCAAATAGTAAGATAATTAGAGGTAAAGCCGTTGGTGGTCCTGAAGCAGTTTGGGTAAGGTGTTGCCTCAGACAAAGAATGAGATAGATCACAAGAGGAAAAATTGGGGTTAAGTGCATAAAGATTACCTTGGACCTACACATTTGTAATATCTCCTGGGACCAGTACATTGTTGCTGTTTCTACTTCTGTGTTGGTAAAGTTAGTGTAGGTTAAGTATTATCTGGTCGCATATTCATATGTTTGTTCATTGGCCTAGCTGCCTATAAGGAATCTTGGTCTGGAAAAAAAAAAAAAAGAGCATTTTCCCAGACTGGCATCAGAGCAACTGGAGAACCTGCTTTTCCGACTGCTCCCCTGCCTGCCCTGAAAACCACCCATTGAGTTGGCTCAGCTAGAGTGAGGAGTGAGAGAACTGACATTCAACACCTTCTTCCCTTCCTCATCTCTTCCCCCTGGCCTTCTCCCATCCTTCAATAAACATGTATTGAGAACTTAACAAATGCCAAATACTTTGTTAGACACTGAGGACACAAAAACTGAAGCAGCTTATGGTCTTAAGGGAAAATGTATATCCTACAAGCCCCTTAAGTCAACAGGAAAAAAATTCATGTATTCTAATCCTCATGTTGCTCCCAACTCCTACCCATCCTAGCCCCTCTTCCTGATTTCCCTATTTCTACTACAGGTAATCAGCAGTCACCCAAGCTTAAAATTCTAGATGTATTATTCAGTTTCTAAAATATGCATCCCTCCCTTCCTTTTCTATTGCCATGCCCTTGGTTCAGATCCTCATTAATGTCCCCCTGGACTAATGTTCTTGCTAGCCCCCCTGCTTCTAGCTTCTCCCCAGCTCAATTCATCCTGCTCAAGTCCACCAAATTAGTTTTCCTCAAGCATGTGCTCACTTCGGCAGCACATATACTAGTTTTCCTCAAGCATGACACTAAGTGTATCCATCTCCTCGATAAAACCATTGTGGACTCCAAGCACCTCCCAGCTAACTCCAATTTATTTTTCCAGCATTTTTTCCACCATTCCAAATGCATACTTTATTCTCCAATTATATTAGTGTGGTAGGCTGAATAATGGCCCCTAAAGATGTCTACGTCATAATCCCCGGAATGTGTGAATATGTTACCTTACATAATGAAAGGGACTTTGCATGTATGATTAAGTTAAGGATCCTGAGATGCAAAGATTATCATGGATTATCCAGGTGGGTCCAGTGTAATCGCAAGGATCCTTATAAGGAGGAAACAGGAAGTCAGGGGCAGGTTAAGGCAATGTGACAACAGAATCAGAGATTGGAGTGATGCAGCCATGAATCAAGGAATGCCAACAGTCTCTAGAAACTGGAAGAAGCAATTAACAGATTCTTCCCTGGAGCATCTAGAAGAAACCAGCCCTGCTGACATCTTGTTTTACCTCTATATGGTTCATCTTGGACTTTTAATCTCCAGAACTATATAAGAATAAATTTGTATTGTTTCAAACTACTAAAATTGTGGTAATTTATTATAGCAGTAATACAAATCTAACACAATTCATTAGCAATTACTCCATAAATGACAGCTACAAAATCTCAGTTGCATACAAACATAAGCATTTACTTCTGTCTCATATGTCTATAGGTCAGCTGGGCTCTGCTGATCTTAGATGGTTTCTGCTGGCTCCCCACTATTGGTTCGGTTCACCTCTACTCCATTTATGTCTCATTGTTCCAGAAACATCAAGTTGCTTAGAAACTATCCTTCTCATGTTGAAAGAATGGGATGCAAAAGCACAAGTCTAAGTAGGCAATTGCATTTTGAGCACTTGATCATGTCACATCTGTTGACATTCCATTGGTCATAGCAGCTAATCTGACCAAACCCAAGATCAGCAAGGCAGTAAAATATCACCTAACTCTAGTGGGAAGAACTTCAAAGTCTCAAGGCAAAGGGCATAGATTTAAGGAGAGTTGAGATAATAATAGCACAATATACCCAGTAGTGTGCTGATAGACCAGCTTTCAAATAACAGGAACAAAACAAACAAAAAGAACCCTGATTTGCTGATTTCCATGGTGTAAATATTCCCACTATGGTTGATTTTAAGCTACCAACATGACACCACAGAACATGAAGTTGGGAGGAAATGCACACAGTATGATCTTATTGCCAGTACCAGTCAGCTCCAGCATAGCATTAAATCTAAACATCGATCAAATCAGTCATTACATATTCCTCCCTGAACAATGTCTCATGCCATTCTATCTGACTGAAATTCCTCCACCTTTCAAATGCCACCTTTTACACAAAACTTTTCTGTTTTCCTAATGAGAAGTAATTCCTCCCTGCTTGGCATTTTCACAGCAACTTCCTTGTAAGTATTTTTTTATTCATTTTTCTGGAATACATAGTGTGCATATAGACATATGCCACTGGGTTTCAAAGTACTAGAAGGTAAGGACTGTATCTAATACATCTTGAGATCCTGCTGCCCTTTGCACACAGTAGGTATTAATAACCACCTAGTGGGTAAATGGATGAATGAATGAATGAAGCACATAAAAAGACAAAAAATATCACTTAGATTTAATTGGGCAGGTGATGTGCTGGCAGAACAATGTCATCTCAAAGAAACAGGCCAGCTAAGAATTCCAAGGAGCCATAACTTAAACCCAGAGATCACAGAATTCTGAGCATGTGCAGTGGGTGAAAAGTTTTGTTTTCTTAACAAAATTCAGAAATGAGTATTTGAAAAATGCCACAAAAGCTAATCTGACAAGACAAAACATTCTCTCCTCTACCATTAGGAGACAGAAGTTCTAACACCCACAGAGAATTTGGAATCCCTCAATGACAGAAGTGGAAAACGAGTCTGCTTCATAATCCAAAACAGTTTTTCAGAAATGCTCCATTTTTATTGTCAGGAGGAAGCCACAGCTGTTACCACCTGGCAGCTGTCAAGACCTGGGATTCAAATTGGTAGAACCAGACTGGGTTCCTGTGGAAATACCTTTTTCAATCCTATCATCAAATGCATTCCTGTGAATGAGGCTCTCTTCCAACCTCAATGCAAAGCATAGAGATGAATTCTACTTGAAATTGAGGTTGTTACTGAGTCACTTTTTAGAGGTTGTGATTCAAACACATTCATAAGTTGGGTAAGAAAGTATATAGGCATTTTGGCTGTCCCATGCTGTAGTGTTTATGAAATGAAAAATAAGACTTTTGTTTTTATTGCTTTTTGTCTTTTCTAAAGTTCTTGCATACTAGGAGGAATATAAAATTTATAAATTTATAAAAAATAATGAAAAACAGAGTCCTTTTTCTTTCAAACAAAGCATCTTTGGTATAGATAACAGAGCCTTGGTGTACAAAATACACACAAGGGCCATCTTTCCTTTGTTCATTAAGAGTCAGGGATAGCTCTTTATGTGTAGGGAGAAAACTTACAGATCTAGACAATATTCTTTCTAGAGTGAGGCAAATCTATCCTGTGGAAATGTATATCCCTCCCTTGGTTTGTCATGTCAATAATCACCCTTTCTGCATAGCATGAAATGCCCACCATTAAAGTAGCTTCTCTGGATTAAACAGTAAGGCTGGACATTCTCTCAAATGGTGCCAATTAAAATGTGCTCATTTGTTCATTCAATTAACCATTTATTGTATAGCTACTGCATTCCTGACACAGTGTTGGACACTAAGAATACCAAAAATAATTTTAAAAAAAGAAAAAAGAGAAAAAAAGAATCCCTATTTTTAAAGAGCTAAGAGACAAGTAGAGAAAATAAATATAAGCAGTTGGGAGCTTAGGTGTCCCTATGTCTGATCGGACACATACATTGAAAATCTGTTATTAAAGAATGAAGCCAGTGTTCAAAGGGAGTCATATTAACAATGGTACAGATTCCACTGAATCTTATCCCCACATACTCAGTGAAAACCTCAGACTTTTTTTTTTGCAATTTAACAGGCATTTGCTTTATTTTTTTTTTTTAGTTTTTAAATTTAAATTCAATTAATTAACATATAGTGTATCATTAGTTTCAGAGGTACAGTTCAGTTATTCTTCAGTTGCCTATAACATCCACTACTCATTACATCACATGCCCTCCTTAATGCCCATCACCCAGTTACCCCATTCCCCAAAACGCCCCTCCAGAAACCCTCAGTTTGTTTCCTATAGTTAAGAGTCTCTTATGGTTCATCTTCCTCTCTGATTTCATCTTATTTTATTTTTCCCTCCCTTCCCCTATGATCCTCTGTTTCTTAAATTCCACATGAGTGAAATCATATGATAATTGTCTTTCTCTGACTAACTTATTTTGCTTAGCATAATACCCTCTAGTTCCATCCATGTCATTGCAAATAGTAAGAGTTCTCTTTTTTGATGGCTGAGTAATATCCCATTGTATCTATATACCACATCTTCTTTATCCACTCATCTGTCGATGGACATCTGGGCTCTTTCCATAGTTTGGCTATTGTGGACATTGCTGCTATACACATTGGGGTGCAGGTGCCCCTTCAGATCACTATGTTTGTATCCTTTGGGTAAATACCTAGTAGTGCAATTGCTGGGTCATAGGGTAACTCTATTTTTAACTTTTTGAGGAACCTCAACTGTTTTCCAGAATGGCTGCACCAGTTTGCATTCCCACCAACAGTGTAAGAGAGTTCCCCTTTCTCTGCATCCTTGCCAACATTTGTTGTTTCCTGACTTGTTAATTTTAGCCATTCTGACCGGTGTGAGGTGGTAGCTCATTGTGGAAAACCTCAGACTTTTTAGAAGTATGCCTTGACAATCTCTGGAAGTCCCCATTTAGTATTTCATGTATATTTGTGAAGATATGCACTTTCACCAAGAATCACTGTGTCTGGCCCGGTGGACTGCAGTATTCATGGGAGGTGCTCAATAGTACATCCCTTCTGGGTAACATTCTGTTGAGTTTGATCCTGAGTTTTCAAATATCCTACAGATATTTAAGGATTCTATTTTTTAATTGCCGTATGATCCCTCTTCTCCCTATGGTCCTATACTGGTACAGGGGACAAATTGGAATGACAAATACCATGCTGTACTCAAAATCCCCATGCCCTTGGAATTTCTAAGCTTTTACTTATTAAACTACCCTTATTGGGCCTTTCTCTTTCTTCAGGGTGATCTGGCTCACAAAAGGGCCTTTTCACTATACGGGAAGTTATGATCAAGCTTATGTACAAAATTCTAAGACTCAAGCTGGAACCCTTGTTATTCTTCTAATATTTAAGCAGTTTGATTGGTGCAGCCTAGTGGAAAAAACAGAAAGCATCCTATAGGAAATCACACATGGGTTGAGGGTTAACAGATGAATCAAGAGTATCCCAAGTAAAGATGCAGAATGATAATGTAATCAATGAGGTAGAATAAGCAAAGTACTCTGTTTCATTTTAACATTGCATCATATAAGCTATTATCATTGTTATGTAATGGACATGGTGTGTGTGTGTCCCATTTCTAGTTTTACACATTAACAGATCACTGATCTAGTCAGTGTCAATGGACTGATACAATTTGAACACACCAATGTATCATGGTGATGCTTATTTGAATATTTTATGCAGACACCACGAGTTACTGTAATACCTATGAAAGTCATTGGTAATCAAAATTGAAATATTTATTTTAATTATAATGAAATTACTCTTCTAGTTTCAAAAAACATGGACAAAATTTTTTTAATTTAAAATGAAGGCAAAGAACAGATACAGAATTGAGAGCAGATGTAGAAATTAGTACTATGACCAGAACAGGAAAAAACAAATTGGAAGAAGGTATGTCACAAATTTCACAATGAATGTCAATTATAATTTGCGACAGCAGAACAAAATGAAAAAGCTATTTGTGTATAAAACACTTTAGAAAAAAATTAAATGGAAAATATTAAGAGACATTTTCAGCAGATACATAGTGAATTTTATAAGAAGTTTTGTATCAATAATAAAAAAAACCAAATCAGTCACTGGAAATCATAATGAAATGTCCAACAAATTTTTAAAAAAGAATTCATTACTTTGGCTAGCTATAAAATGAGTGGCTTAGATTCCTGAACACAAAAATAAAACCATGCTTAGATAGAGAAACAGTAAAAGATTTATCATTCCAGTTGTGAAAATTGTGTTAGAAAATTATAAGGAGAGGCACCTGGGTGGCTCAGTCAGTTAAGCGTCTGACTCTTGATTTCCACTCAGGTCATGATCTCAGGGTCATGAGATCAAGCCCCGCGTTGGGCTCTATGCTGGCCATGGTGCCTGCTTAACATTCTCTCTCTCCCTCTGCCCCTCTCTTCCCACCTCAAAAAAGGAAAGTTATAAGGAAAAGATTTTAAATGATATTTTACAAAAAGTGAAAGAATGTCAGTTATGTCACCAATCACCTGTGACATACAAGAAATTTCAAACAATTTCAAAGGTCAATTGATTCAAAATTTGAAAAATTGCATGTACTTTTCTATAGCTTTAGATGAGTTATGCAATGTAAGTGACACTGCCCAATAATACTTTGAGTACATTTTGTCTCAAAGGACTTATAAATTTATAAAGAAATTATGTCAATTAGCAGCCTAAAAATCAAATTTGTTGTGTAGATATTTTTTTAATCTTTTACATCTGTCAAAGAAGAATTTCAGCTAGATATAAAAAAATTCATTTTATCTTAACAGTTGATGCTTCAGCTATGTTAGTTTAAAAAAATACAGATTTATTGAATTTTTAAACAAAAGACTGATGTTTCCCTTATTGCTTTGTTCCACTGTATAATACACATTGAAAATATTTGTGCTCAGTTTTCTGAAGCAAACCTAAGAAAAGTGTCATGGATACAGTTATTAAAATTGTTTGGTACACATGCAAATGCTATGAATCATTGCCAGTTTATGGAACTGTTGACAGAAATAGAAGACAATGATTGTCTGGTCTTTGCCAATACTTATTGGCTGAGTTGCAGAAGAGCTTTGAAAAGATTTATTGTACAGTACTTTTAAATAAAATTCAATATTTTCTTAAAGTGAAAGGAATACTTGCCAAATAGTCAATAACCAAAGACAAAAATGGCAGTGAGATTTACATTTCTTCACTGATATCAAACTACACATGTGAAAACTAAAGTTTTTATACCAGCTTTATTGAAATATAATTCACATACCATACAATTCACCCATGTAAAGGGTACCATTCAATGTTTTTTTAGCATATTCACAGAATTATGTAGCCATCACCACAATTTTAGAACATTTTCATCACCCCAAAAGAAATCCCATATCCATTAGCAGTTATTGCCCAATTCCCTCCCAGTTTCTCCCTTTCCCCTGCTGCCGGCAGCCACCAGTTTACTTTCTATCTTTATGGATTTGCTTATTTTGTAAATTTCATATAAATGGAATTATACAGTATGTGGTCCTTTATGGCATATTTCTTTCAATCATCATAATGTTTTCAACATTCATCCATGGTGTAAAATGTATCAAGCACTTCATTTCTTTTTATTGCTGGATATTATTCCATTACATAAATATGCAACATTTTATTTATCCATTCCTCAGTTGGTAATATTTGTATTGTTTCCACATTATGGCTATTATAAATAATGCTGCAGTGGACATTCATGTACAAGTTTTTGTGTAGACATGTTTTCATTTCTCTTGCATATACACTTAGAAGTGGAATTGCTAGGCCATACAGTAACTTTATGTTTAACTTTATGAGGAACTGCAAAACTCTTTTCCAAAGTGGTTGCACTATTTTAAGTTCTTAACAGTATATGAGGGGTCTAATTCTCCACATTCTTGCCAACATTGTTTTCTTTTAGGTTTTAATTTAAATTCCAGTTAGTTAATATACAGTGTAATATTAGTTTCAGGTGTACAATATACTGATTCAACGCTTCCATACAACACCCAGTGCTTATCACAAGATACTCCTTACTCCCATCACCTATTTAACCCATCCCCCCACCCACCTCCCTTCTGGAAATTACCAGTTTCTTCTCTAAAGCTAAGAGTCTGTTTCTTGGTTTGTCTCTCTTTTTCCCCTTTGCTTATTTGTTTTGTTTCTTAAATTCTACATATGAATATTTGTCTTTCTCTGACTGACTTACCTCACTGAGCATAATACTCTCTAGCTCCACCTACATCATTGTAAATGGCAAGATTTCATTCTTTTTTAGTGGCTAAGGAATATTCCATTGTATAAATATGCCACCTCTTCTTTATCCATTCATCGGTTGATGGATACTTGGACGGTTTCTATTGTAGATAATGCTGCTATATAAACATAGAGGTGCATGTATCCATTCAAATAAGTAGTTTTGTATCCTTTAGGTAAATACCTAGTAGTGCACTTGCTGGATCATAGGGTCATCCTATTTTTAACTTTTTGAGGAACCTCCGTATTGTTTTCCAGAGAGGCTTCTCCAGTTTGCCTTCCCACCAACAGGACAAGAGTGTTCCTTTTTCTCCACATCCTCACCAACACCTGTTGTTTCTTGAGTTTTTTATTTTAGGCATTCTGACAGGTGTGAGGTGGTAGTTTTGATTTGTATTTCTCTGATAATTAGTGATGTTGAGCATCTTTTCATGTGTCTGTTGACTATCTGTATGACTTCTTTGGAAAAATGTCTATTTATGTGTTCTGCCCATTTTTAATTGGATTATTCATTTTGGGGGTGTTGAGATGTTCTTTGTATATTTTGGGATTATAGACCTATAATAATAAGGGATTAAAGGCCTATGTGTGAGGACTGAAACTATAAGTTTATTTTTGCTTTTCCTCCCCTTGCCTCAGGAGACATATCTAGAAAGGTGTTGCTACAGCCAATGTCAGAAAAATTACTGCTTGTGCTCTCTTCTAGGATTTTTATGGTTTCAGGTCTCACACATAGGTCTTTAATTCCTTTTGAGTGTACTTTTGTGTAAGGTGTAGGTAAATGGTCCAGTTTCATTCTTTGCATGTTGATGTCCTGTTTTCCCAGCACAATTTATTGAAGACACCTTTTTTCCATTGGATATTATTTCCTGCTTTGTTGAAGATTAACTGACCATATAGTTGTGGGTTCATTTCTAGGTTTTCTATTCTGTTCATTGATCTATGTGTCTGTATTTTTGCCAGTACCATACTGTCTTGATCACTATAGCTTTGTAATATAACTTGAAATCTGGAATATTGGTGCCTCCAGATTTGCATTTCTTTTTCAAGATTGCTTTGGCTATTTGGGGTCTTTTGTGGTTCCATACAAATTTTAGGATTGTTTGTTCTACCTCTGTGAGAAGTGCTGTTGGTATTTTGATAGGGATTGCAATAAATGTGTAGATTGCTTTTGGTAGTATAGGCATTTTTTTAATTTTATTTTATTATGTTATGTTAGTCACCATACAATATGCATCATTAGTTTTTGATGTGGTGATCCATGATTCATTGTTTGCGTATAACACCCAGTGCTCCATGCAATACATGCCCTCCTTAATACCCATCACTGGGCTAACCCATCCCCCCACCCCCTCCCCTCTAAAACCCTCAGTTTGTTTCTCAGAGTCCATAGTCTCTCATGGTTCATTTCTCCCTCTGATTTCCCCCCCTTCATTTTTCCCTTCCTTCTCCTAATGTCCTCCATGCTATTCCTTATGTTCCACAAATAAGTGAAACCATATGATAATTGACTTTCTCTGCTTGACTTATTTCACTGTATCTATTCTTCCAATCCATGAGCATGGAATGTTTCCCAATTTCTTTGTGTCCTCTTCAATTTCTTTCATCAGTGTTTTATAGTTTTCAGAATATGGATCTTTTACCTCTTTGGATAGGTTTATTCCTAGGTACTTATGGTTTTTGCTTTAACTGTAAATGGGATCAATTCTTTGATTTCTCTTCCTGCTGCTTCATTATTGGTGTATAGAAATGCAACAGATTTCTGTATGTTGATTTTGTATCCTGCAACTTTACTGAGTTCGTGTATCAGTTCTAGCAATTTTTTGGTGGAGTCTTTTGAGTTATCTATTATGGAGTATCGTGTCATCTGCAAATACTGAAAGTTTGACTTCTTCCTTACTGATGCCTTTTATTTCTTTTTGTTGTCTGATTGCTGGGTCTAGGACTTCCAGTACTACATTAAATAAGAGTGGTGAGAGTGGACATCCCTGTCTTCTTCCTGACCTTAGAGGATAACCTCCCAGTTTTTCCCCATTGAGGATGATTTTGGCTGTGTGTTTTTCATAGATGTCCTTTATGATGTTGAGGTATGTTCCCTCTATCCCTACTTTGTGGAGGGCTTTTATCATGAATGGATGGTGTACTTTGTCAAATGCTTTTTCTGCATCTACTGAAATGATCATATGGTTCTTCTCCTTTCTTCTATTAATGGGGTGTATCATGTTGATTGATTTGCAAATATTGAATCACCCTTGCAACCCAGGAATAAATCCCACTTGATTGTGGTGAATGCTTTTTTTAACACATTGTTGGATTCAGTTTGCTAATATTTTATTGAGGATTTTTACACCTATGTTTGTCAGAGATATTGGCCTATAATTCTCTCTCTCTCTCTTTTTTTTTTTTTTTTTTGTGATGTCCTTATCTGGTTTTGGAATCAGGGTAATGCTGGCCTCATAGAATGAATTTGGAAGTTTCCCTTCCTCTTGAATTTTTGGAATAGCTTGCAAAGGATAGGTATTAACTCTTCTTTTTTTTTTTTTTTTTTTTTTTTTGGTATTAACTCTTCTTTAAATGTTTGGTAGAATTCCCCTGTGAAGCCATCTGTCCCTGGACTTTTGTTTGCTGGGAGATTTTTGATTACTAATTCAATTTCTTTGCTGGTTATTGGTCTGTTCAAGTTTTCTATTTCTTCTTGTTTCAGTTTTAGTAGTTTATATGTTTCTAAGAATTTATCCATTTCTTCCAGGTTGTCCAATGTGTTGGCATATAATTTTTCATAATATTTTCTTATACTTGTATTTCTGTGATGGTTGTTGTTATCTCTCCCCTTTCATTTGTGATTTTATATGTTTGAGTGCTTTCTCTTTTCTTCTTGGTAAGTCTGGCTAGAGGTTTATCAGTTTTATTAATTTTTTCAGAGAACCAACTCCAGGTTCAATGATCTGATCTACTGTTTTGTTGTGTTTTGTTTTAGTTTCTATATCATTTATTTCTGCTCTAGGTTTTATAATTTCCCTTCTCCCACTGGCTTTAGCCTTCATTTTTGTTTTTTTCTAGCTTCTTATGTGTAAGATTATGTTGTTTATTTGAGATTTTTTTCCTGCTTTGATGTAGGCCTGTTTATTTGAGATTTTTCCTGCTTTGAGGTAGGCCTGTATAAACTTCCCCTAGGGACTCCTTTTGCTGTATACCAAAGCTTTTGGGCTGTCATGTTTTCATATTCATTTGTTTCCATGTATTTTTTATTTCTTCTTTGATTTCCCGGCTGACCCATTCATTCTTTAGGAGCATGTTGTTTAACCTCTATGTATTTGTGGTCTTTCTAAACTTTTTCTTGTGCTTGACATCTAGATTCACAGCATTGTGGTCAGAAAGGTGCATCGTATGATTTCAAACTTTTCTGTATTTGTGGGGCTGATTTGTGACCTCGTATGTGATTTATTCTATTGCATGTCCCATGTACACTTGAAAAGAATGTGTATTGGGCTGCTTTAGGATGAAATGCTCTGAATGTATCTATTAAGTCCATCTGGTCCAGTGTGTCATTCAAAGCCCTTGTTTCCTTGTTGATTTTCTGTTTAGATTATCTGTCCCATTGATGTGAGTGGGGTGTTAAAGTCCCCTACTATTATTGTATTATTATCAATGAGTCCTTTTATGTTTGTTATTGTTTTTTTATATATCTGAGTGTTCCCATGTTGGGTGCATAAATATTTATAACTGAGCATTTAGTCCTTTTACATTCAAAGAAATTATTGATGGATATGTATTTATTGCCAATTTATTACTTGTTTTGTCATTATTTCTGGATATTTTCTGTGATCCTTTCTTATCTTTGTCACTTTTTTTTAATTTTATTTTATTATGTTATGTTAGTCACCATTCAATACATCATTACTTTTTGATGTAGTGATCCACGCTTCATTGTTTTCGTTTTTTTTTTTTTTTAAAGATTTTATTTATTTGACAGAGAGAGACAGCGAGAGAGGGAACACAAGTAGGGGGAGTGGGAGAGGGAGAAGCAGGCTTCCCGCTGAGCAGGGAGCCCGATGCGGGGCTCGATCCCAGGACCCTGGGATCATGACCTGAGCCGAAGGCAGCCGCTTAACCGACTGAGCCACCCAGGGGCCCCACGCTTCATTGTTTTCGTATAACACACAGTGCTCCATACAATACATGCCCGCCTTAATACCCATCACCAGGCTAACCCATCCCCCCACCTCTCTCCCCTCTAACACCCTCAGTTTGTTTCTCAGAGTCTATAGTCTCTCAGGATTCATCTCTCCCTCTGATTTCCCCCCCTTCATTTTTCCCTTCCTTCTCCTAATGTCCTCCATGCTATTCCTTATGTTCCACAAATAAGTGAAACCATATGATAATTGACTTTCTCTGCTTGACTTATTTCACTTAGCACAATCTCCTCCAGTCCCATCCATGTTGATGTAAAAGTTGGGTATTCATCCTTTCTGATGGCTGAGTAATATTCCATTGTATATATGGACCACATCTTCTTTATCCATTCATCTGTTGAAGGGCATCTCGGCTCTTTCCACAGTTTGGCTATTGCAGACATTGCTGCTATGAACACTGGGGTGCATATGGCCCTTCTTTTCACTACATCTGTGTCTTTGGGGTAAACACCCAGGAGTGCAACTGCTGGGTCATAGGGTAGCTCTATTTTTAATTTTTTGAGGCACCTCTACACTGGTTTCCAAAGTGGCTGTACCAGCTTGCATTCCCACCAACAGTGTAAGAGGGTTCCCCTCTCTCCACAACCTCCCCAACATTTGTTGTTTCTTGCCTTGTCAATTTTTGCCATTCTAACTGGTTTAAGGTGGTATCTCTGTGGTTTTGATTTAAATTTCCCTGATGGCTAATGATGATGAACATTTTTTCATGTGTCTGTTAGCCATTTGTATGTCTTCTTTGGAGAAGTCTCTGTTCATGTCTTCTGCCCATTTTTTGACTGGATTATTTGTTTTTTGGGTGTTGAATTTGAGAAGTTCTTTATAGATCTTGGATACCAGCCCTTTATCTGTAGTGTCATTGCAAATATCTTCTCCCATTCTGTGGGTTGCCTCTTTGTTTTGTTGACTATTTCCTTTGCTGTTCAGAAGCTTTTTAACTGGATGAAGTCCCAAAAGTTCATTTTTGCTTTTGTTTCTCTAGCTTTTGGAGATGAATCTTGAAAGAAGTTGCTGTGGCTGATGTCAAAGAGGTTACTGCCTATGTTCTCCTCTAGGATTTGGATGGATTCCTGTCTCACATTGAGGTCTTTCATCCACTTTGAATTTATCTTTGTGTATGGTGCTAGTGAATGGTTGAGTTTTATTCTTCTGTATATAGCTGTCCAATTTTCCCAACACCATTTATTGAAGAGACTGTCTTTTTTCCATTGCATATTTTTTCCTGCTTTGTCGAAGAGTATTTGACAATAGAATTGAGGGTCCATATCTGGGCTCTCTATTCTGTTCCATTGGTCTATGTGTCTGTTTTTCTGCCAGTACCATGCTGTCTTGGTGATCACGGCTTTGTAATATAGCTTGAAATCGGGCGACGTGATGCCCCCAGCTTTGTTTTTCTTTATCAACATTTCCTTGGTGAGTCAGGGTCTTTTCTGATTCCATATAAATTGTAGGATTGTTTGTTCCAGCACTTTGAAAAATGTCTTTGGAATTTTGATTGGGATGGCATTGAAGGTATAGATTGCTCTGGGTAGCATAGACATTTTAACAATGTTTATTCTTCCAATCCATGAGCATGGAATGTTTTTCCATCTTTTTGTGTCTTCTTCAATTTCTTTCATGAGTGTTCTGTAGTTCCTAGAGTAAAGATCCTTTACCTCTTTGGTCTCTCCTTTACATTCAAAGAGTACTCTTTAATATTTCTTGCAGGGCTGATTTAGTGGTCATGAGCTCCTTTCATATTTGTTTGTCTGGGAAGCTCTTTATCTCTCCTTCTACTCTGAATGTAGCCTTGTTGGATACAGTATTCTTGGCTACAGTTTTTTCCCATTCAGCACTTTGAATTTATCATGCCACTCCTTCTGGCTTGCCAGGTTTCTGTTGAGTAATCTCCTGCAGGCCTTATGCATGTTCCCTTGCAAGTTAAGGACTCCTTTTGTCTTGCTGCTTTTAAGATTTTTTTCTTTATCACTATATTTTGCAGTTTAATTACAGTATGTCTTGGTGTTGGCCTGTTTTTGTTGATTTTGATGGAAGTTCTCTGTGCCTCCTGGATCTGGATGTCTGTTTCCTTCCTCAGATTAGGGAAGTTTTCTGCTGTTATTTCTTGAGATGAATTTTCTGCACCCCTTTCTCTCTCTTTTTCTTCTGAGATTCCTATAATATTAATGTTATTATGTTTGATGGAGTCACTGAGTTCCCTAAGTCTGTGCTTGCGTCACATAATTCTTTCTCTATTTTGTTCAGCTTCATTAGTGTCCATTATTTTACCTTCTAGGTCATTGATTCATTCCTCTGCTTTTTCTAGCCTGCTATTCATTGCATCAAGCCTGTTTCCAATCTTGTTTATTGCATTCTTCATCTCTGATTCTTTTTTTTAACTCTTTTATCTCCTTGGTAAGGGTCTCACTGGTGTCTTCTATTCTTTTCTCAAGCCCACTGAGTATCCTTAGGATTGTTGCTTTAAATTCTCCATCAGGCATGTTATTTATATCTGTTTTGCTTAGATCTCTGGCCATAGTCTTATCTTGTTCTTTCATTTAGGATAAATTCCTCCATCTTGGCATTTTATCTAAGTCTCTGCCTTCTTCTCTGTGTTAGGAAAGTTGGCTATATCTTCTGCTGTTGAAACTAATGACTTTATGAAGCAGTGGTTCTATGGTACCCTTCACTGCAATGCCCCTGTTCATCAGAACCGGCTACTTCAGGTGTGTCTCCTATGTGTGTTTCATGTGCCCAGCTGTTGTGTCTTAGCTGCTTTTCTCAGTCCACTTATCTTCATTGGCTCCCTTTGCCTATTGTGGGCAGTGTTTGGTTCCTGTACTATTAGTTGGCCTGTCTGGGCTTACTTTGGACTTGAGTTGAGTCAGACCAGCCATCTGCCAGAGACGCAGTAGCACCAAACTTCAGGGCACGTTCCCTCTGTTTTCTAATATGAAACATTATGTAGAGAATGTACTTATAATTGATAGAATTATATAAGTTGGCTATAAAAATACTCCAGGAAAAAATTTTAAAATTCTTTTTTTATTTTGACTAATTGAGTTGTTATTGAATTTATATAATATCTCTTTGAACCTATTAATCACACTGAGCTGACACAAGAGTTGGTGAATTTAGTTAACTTGGACAGATGTAGTTTTGAAACAGATATGCTTTTCATTGAAATAAAATCAGTGGTTCTAAAAACAATAAACCAGTTTTGTCAATGTGGATGCAAATAGTAAAGGCATGTGGGGTTTTTTTGTTTGTTTGTTTTTTTGTTTGTTTGGGGGGTTTTTTTGGTACTTACTTGATTCAAGTTATGGAAAAACTGTTAAATATGTTTGGAAAACTTAGGTATGTGAATCTGTTTTTTCAACTGAAAATTATATGACATCTAAATCCAGTTTAAGAATTTCAATAAAAATTTAGCTCACAAATTGAGATATACTGTAAGTATAAAACACATGCCAATTTTCAATGACTAATATGAAAAATATATATAAAATATCTCAACAATGTACTTTTCATCTTGATTATATGTAGAAATGATATTTGCATTTTGGGTTAAATAAATTATGTCATTTAAATTCATTTGACTTATTTCATTTTCCCCTTTATAATGATTAATTTCAGTGTTTGATCTATATTGTGAGGGGAATATTAGGAGCAAAATTCTGCATATAAAAAGAAATACAATGAAATGAAATAGGAGGGTAGGTATGTTATCATGAAATTAAGTTGCCCAAACTGGAACTTACCTGCTGATTCACTGTTTGTTTAGGCTCAATGCACCCCCAAATAGAGAAATCTTTGTGAAGATCAGAAGTGGGTAATCTTGACCCGGGGGGATTAAGGGTTTAAGACCAATTTAAGTTGTGGTGCTTTGGTACTTTTGAAAATTCTTGTCCATCTATATGTTTCTTCATTCTCTGGGATATCGTATCATGCTTGGGATATGCAGACAATTATTGAAGCAAATCTATATAAGCAACCAAGAAATACACATGACTAGTATATGATATTATTTCCACTTTGCAGCCAGCAAGATGTAACCAGAAGAACTGGACAGAAATAATACTTACTACAGGGAACAATTTAGAAATTTTAGTATAGGAGATAAACTGATTGTTAAAGGGAAGTTTACAAAAGAAGTAGCAAAGAATTATTTTTATAATATATATATATACTACCTTTAAGTATAAATACATTTAAAGTATGTATTTTAAAAATTTTTTTTAAAGATTTTATTTATTTATTTGACAGAGAGAGACAAAGAGAGAGTGAGAGAAGTGCATAAGCAGGGGGAGTGGGAGAGGGAGAAGCAGGCTTCCTGCAGAGCAGGGAGCCCAATGCGGGGCTCGATCCCAGGACTCTGGGATCATGACCTGAGCCGAAGGCAGACGCTTAATGACTGAGCCACCCAGGCGCCCCTAAAGTATGTATTTTAAAGTATGTATGTATATATGAAAACATATACATATATCCATATGGAATGATATATAACACAACATTCACAATATTAATAGTGGTTATCTCTGGGAAACAGAATTACATGTGATTTTTATTCTTTTCTTTTTGCTTGACTGTGTCTTATAAATTATCTACAATGAACATGTATCCCTTTTATTCTGAGAAAAAAAAAGAGTCTTTTAAAAAATAATCTGAAGACCTCTTACCTATGTAATTGAAAGCTGCAGTCTTCTGAGCACAGCATAACTAGAAATGGAAGAAATAACACAGAATAAAAAATCATCACCTCCCCTGAACACACAGCATAAAGGTGAAAAGGCCTTCCAACAAATTAAGTCCCAGTGAAATTCTCCAACAACCACTTTCGGCTCAGCAGGAAAGCACACATTTTTTTCTTTGTTGCTTGGCTTAAGATGTCTGGTCACAGGCTCACTGGAGCGAGGTGATACCAGCCAGCCTCTCCCAAGCTCACCCAGTACATGGTTATCTGTGCAGTGCAGTGTAGCAGGGAAGGTTAAGCTTTGCAGGACACCACCCACTGACTCTGTTCCTGAGAACACATGAAAACCCCATTAACAAATTCTCAAAGTTTGATACTGTGTGCTGATTTTGCACATTGCTCTCATTCTCTTAAAATGCAAAGAGAATGGGTTGATTTGGGGGAGTAAAATGTACAGAAAATGATTTAAGGTAATGAGTGAGGGCTGGGATTCAGTTTAAGTGTCTGGAAAGTTTAGATTTCCATGGTCAACTGCACACTAAAGAATTTTCCCAAGTGATTCTCTTGGTTATAACGCTTTTCTCTCTCAGTTCCAAACCCACCCTGCCCTGCTGTATTCTTTTCTATGATCCATGGGCTGTCAGCCAGCCAGTTTGCTTGGCCAGCTTTGCCCTGTTAGACTCTGCCAATAAGGGGCTCAGGAGAGAGTCTATGAGGAAGGTGGAGGGAGAAGGGACTTATCCCCATTTGCTCACTGTTTCTGTCAGCATCACTTTCCTCACCCTGGCAGTGACATTTGCTCCCTGAAAGATATCAGTACCAGCTGAGCAGCACCCCCTCCTCCAAGCTACTAAATTTTAATAATCCCACCTCTTCTCTGTATTCTCCAGTCCTGGGGATAGGAGCAGCTTACTACATTTGGAACCTTGCAAGATCTGTGTTTCCCTTTTGCCTTTCTGGATCTCCAATATCTGGTTAACAATTTGTTATATTGAATTCTCTGTTGAAACAACTAATGTGGTTTTTGTCTCCTGACTAAAACTGACAGATTCAGTCTTGAAAAGGGTGAGGGACACATTAATAGGACATACTAGGCCACTTTCTTTTGTTCTAACAGTTAGCCCTCTAATTGAGGAAATGCAACAAATAAATGAAACCATGTGTATTTATAAAATATACATATTACTAAGGGCAGCTATACAGACATTAGTAATTGGGACCAGCTGTGGCTAGAGTAATCTAAGCCATGTAGTTAGTTCAAGAAAACTTCAAGAAGGAAATGAATTTTAGGGATGAATGATATAATCCCTCAGAGAGGAGGAAGGTCATTCTGGTATGGGCAATGTCATTTGTATAGGGTTGAATAGGAAAACAAATGAGTCACGTGTACAAGGAAACTAGGACAGTCTTCCATCATCAACCTCCTTCCCAGAACTTACCACTTAGCCTGGAACATCAGAGATGATCAATAAACATTTGCTTAATTATTGAACTCAATAATTGAATTGTTTTGTTCTGTTGGTGTAGAGACATTAGGTTATCTTACTCTTGGAAGTCTTACTTATGCATGACAATTCAGAATTATACCAAGTTCACAATAATAGTAGCCAGGAAGAAGATACCTAGGAAGTATGGTAGGAGGATGGGAAGTTTGGAGACAACCGAGAACTATTGCCTCAGTGCAGAAACAACCTCTGGACTTCAGCATTGATGACAAAAATGGTAAGGAAATGGAAGAAGGCAAGAGTAGAAGGAAGAATCTACCTGGAGATCAATTTAACAACAAAGGAGAGGGGAAAAGCTATCACTCCAGTGTTATGAAACTGAGAAAGGAGAAGAACTGCACAGGATTTGGGGAATGTCCAAATGGATATTGCCTGTGGGCAGACGGGGAAAATGATAATAAAAGAAAGGAGAAAATTTCAGGCCTGGAAATGAAGATGTATAACCCATATATACATATAAATTGTGACTGAATGGATAGTCAGCAGTGTGAAAAAGAGAGGGGACTCCAAAGGCAGAAGAAACAACTATGTACCTAGAGGATTTTTAATATAATTTACAATGACCAGTTATTCTGCTTGAAGAATGGGAACAAACAAACATAAATGGGTTTTACTAGAGCTTGAGGGATTTAGATCAAATGCAATATTTGCTGACAATGAGAGAGATTACAAAATATCCTTCTCTAGCCCTTTTTAAAAATAACATTGATTCTTATTTGTCTATGGCAGTATGACTGTGGACCTGCATAAACTTATTGGAATATAATTTGTTATTTGCTTTCCCTTCTATCATTATGCTTGCCTAGATCTTTTAATGGTTGGTTAATTCACTCAAGGTCATGTACAGTGAGAGGCAAATAGTAAACAGTTTGCCAAGTCTGAAGTGGGTTTCATCTCAAATGATCATGCTGTATCTGTTCCCTTCAAAGAAATAATGAACAGAAAGAGTTCAGTCTCTTGGATGTCTGGTGATTCCCACCTAGACAGAAGTGTCCCACTGTCTCACTGACTTGGAGTAGCAGAAAGGGTAGACAGTTAAGGTTGAGGAAAAAGATGCCAGCTAGCTTATTTTTCTCAAACTGACTAAACCTTTATACTTTCTGCCATCTTCAAAGAAATGCAAACTCTCAACAGCAAAAATAATAAGAGCAACTATTTCTGAACTTTGGCACTCTCTTGACATCTTCAGGATAAGGATTTTTCAGACTTCATTTCATTTAATCTTTACAGTAACCCAATGACACAGATGCTGTTTTTTTTTACAGGTTGAGTTGTGTCTCCCTCAAATATTTACATGTAGAAGTCCTAACTTCCAGTACTTAAGAATATGACCTGATTTGAAAATAGGGTTGTTGCACATATAATTAGTTTGGATGGGTCATGCTGGAGTATGGTGGGCCCCTAATCCAGTATGATTCACATCCTTACAAAAAGAATACCATATGGATTTTGAGTCCATGGTGGCAGAGGAATAGGAGGCCTTAGTTTTGTCTGGTCCCAGGAATTCAGCTAGATAGCTATCAAATCATTCTGAGCACCTACAAACTCAACTGGAGACCTAAGAAAAGAATAGCTGAAACTCTACAAATGGAAAAGCTACCACTTTCTTCAAGAATGACAAGACAGAAAAACTCACCTCAAAAAAGAGAACAAGAGGCAGTACTGGCTGCCAGGGACCTAATCAGTATGGATATAAGTAAGATGTCAGAACTAAAATTCAGAATAATGATTATAAAGATACCTGCTAGGCTTGAAAAAAGCATAGAAGACACAAGAAAAATCCCTTTTGAGAAATAAAAGAACTGAAATCTACTCAAGTTGAAATCAAAATGGCTATTAATGAGATGCAATAAAAAATGGAGGCTCTAACTGCTAGGATAAACGAGGCAGAAGAGAGAATTAGGATATGGAAGACCAAATGATGGAGAATAAGGAAGCTGAGAAAAAGAGAGATAAACAACTACTGGATCATGAGGGGAGAATTCAAGAGATAAGTGATACCATAAAGCAAAACAATATTAGAATAATTGGGATCAAAAAAGAAGAGGAAGGGGGCAGAGGGTATATTGGAGCAAATTATAGTGGAGAACTTTACTAATCTGGGGAAGGAAGCAGGCATTCAAGTCCAGGAGGCACAGAGAACCCCCCTCAAAATCAATAAAAATAGGTCAACACTTCGACATATAATGGTGAAACGTGCAAATCTCAGAGACGAAGAGAAAATCCTGAAAGCAGCTCAGGACAAGAGGTCCATAACCTACAAGGGTAGAAATATTAGACTGGCAGCAGACCTAACCACAGAGACCTGGCAGGCCAGATCTGGCATGATACATTCAGGGTGCTAAATGAGAAAAATATGCTGCCAAGAATACTTTATCCAGCAAGGATGTCATTGAAAATATAAGGAGAGATAAAAAGTTTCCAGGACAAATAGAAACTAAAAGAATTTGTGATCACTAACCAGCCCTCAAGAAATATTAAAGGGGCTCCTGTAAGCTAAGATAGAACCCAAAAGTAACACAGACCAGAAAGGAAAGAGACAATATACAGAAACAGTGATTTTACAGGTAATACAATGGCACTAAATTCATATCTTTCAATAGTTATTCTGAATGTAAATGGGCTAAATGCCCCAATCAAAAGATACAGGATATCAGATTGGATAAAAAAGCAAGACCCATCCATATGCTGGCTGCAAGAAACTCATTTTAGACCCAAAGACAACTCCAGATTTAAAGTGAGTGGATGGGGGCGCCTGGGTGGCTCAGTCTTTAGGCGACTGCCTTCAGCTCAGATCATGATCCCAGGGTCCTGGGATTGAGCCCCGCATCAGGCTCCCTGATCAGAGGGGAATCTGCTTCTCCCTCTCCCACTCCCCCTGCTTGTGTTCCCTCTCTTGCTGTCTCTCTCTCTGTCAAATAAATAAATAAAATCTTAAAAAAAAATAAAGTGAGTGGATGGAAAACCATTTATCATGCTAATGGACATCAAAAGAAAGCTGGGGTGGCAATCCTTATATCACACAAATTAGATATTAAACCAAAGACTATAGTAAGAGATGAGGAAGGACACTATATCATGCTTAAAGAGTCTATCCAATGAGAAGATCTAACATTTTAAATATTTATGTAGCTAACAGGGGAGCAGCCAATTATATAAGCCAATTAATAACCAAATTAAAGAAACACATTGATAATAATACAGTAATAGGAGGGGACTTCAACACCCCACTCTCAGCAATGGACAGATCATCTAAGCAGAAGATCAACAAGGAAACGAGGGCTTTGAATGACACATTGGACCAGATGAACTTCACAGATATATACAGAGCATTCCATCCTAAAGCAACAAAATACACAGTCTTCTCGAGTGCACATGGAACATTCTACAGAATAGATCACATACTGGGTCATAAATCAAGTCTCAACTGGTACCAAAAGATTGAGATCATTCCCTGCATATTTTCATACAACAATGCTTTGAAACTTGAACTCAATCACAAGAGGAAATTTGGAAGGAACTCAAACACTTGGAGGCTAAAGAGCATTCTACTAAAGAATGAATGGGTCAATCAGGAAATTAAAGAAGAACTTTAAAAATTCATGAAAACAAATGAAAATAAAAACACTAACTGTTCAAAAACTTTGGGATGCAGCAATGGCAGTCCTAAGAGGGAAGTATATACAAGCCTTTCTCAAGAAACTAGAAAAGTCTCAAATTCACAAGCTAACCTTACACCTAAAGGAGATGGAGAAAGAACAGCAAATAAAGCCTAAACCCAGCAGGAGAAGAGAAATAATAAAGATTAGAACAGAAATCAATGAAATAGAAAGCAAAAAAAACAGTAGAACAGATCAACAAAACTAGAAGCTGGTTCTTTGAAAGAATTAATAAGATCAATAAACCCCTGGCCAGACTTATCAAAAAAGAGAGAGAGAGAGAGAGAGAAAGGACCCAAATTAATAAAATCATGAATGAAAGAGGAGAGATCACAACCAACACCAAGGAAATACAAACAATTATAAGAACATATTATGAGGAACTATAAACCAACAAATTAGGCAATCTGGAAGAAATGGATGCATTCCTAGAGATGTATAAACTACCAAAACTGAACCAGGAAGAAAGAGAAAACCTGAACAGGCCCATAACCAGCAAGGAAATTGAAGCACTAATCAAAAACCTCTTAATAAGCAAGAGCCCAGGGCCAGATGGCTTCCCAGGAGAATTCTACCAAACATTTAAAGAAAAATTAATACCTATTCTTCTGAAGCTGTTTCAAAAAATATAAGTGGAAGGAAAACTTCCAAACTCATTTTATGAGGCCAGCATTACCTTGATCCCAAAACCAGACAAAGACCCACCAAAAAGAATTATAGACCAGTATCCCTAATGAACATGGATGCCAAAATTCTCACCAAGATACTAGCCAATAGGACCCAAGAGTGCATTTAAAGGATGATTCACCACGACTAAGTGGGATTTATTCCTAGGCAAGGGTGGTTCAAAATCCGCAAATCAATCAATGTGATACACTATATTAATAAAAGAAAGGACAAAAACATCCTCTCAATAGATGCAGAAAAAGCATGTGACAAAGAACAGCATCCTTTCTTGATTAAAACTCTCCACAGTGTAGGGATAGAGGGAACAAACTTCAATATCATAAAAGTCATCTATGAAAAGCCCACAGTGAATATCATTCTCAATGGGGAAAAACTGAGAGCTTTTCCCCTAAGGTCAGGAACACAACGGGGATGCCAACTCTCACCATTGATGTTCAACATAGTAGTAGAAGTCCTAGCCTCAGCAATCAGACAACAAAAAGAAATAAAAGGCATCTGAATCAGCAAAGAAGTCAAACTCACTCTTCACAGATGATGTGATACTCTATGTGGAAAACCCAAAAGACTCCCCCCCAAAATTGCTAGAACTTATACAGGAATTCAGCAAAGTGGCAGGATATAAAACCAATACACAGAAATCAGTTACATTTCTATACACTAACAATAAGACACAAGAAAGAAATTAAGGAGTTGATCCCATTTACAACTGCACAAAAACCGTAAGATACCTAGGAATAAATCTAACCAAAGAGGCAAAGAATCTGTACTCAGAAAACTATAGAATACTCATGAAAGAAATTGAGGAAGACACAAAGAAATGGAAAAACGTCCCATGCTCATGGATTGGAAGAACAAATATTGTTAAAATGTCTATGCTACCTAGAGCAATCTATACATTCAATGCAATCCCTATCAAAATACCATCAACTTTTTTCAGAGCTGGAACAAATAATCCTAAAATTTGTATGGAACCAGAAAACACCCCGAATAGCTAGAGGAATGTTGAAAATGAAAACCAAAGCTGGTGGCATCACAATCCCAGACTTCAAGCTCTATTACAAAGCTGAGTACCATCAAGACAGTATGGTACTGGCACAAAAACAGACACATAGATCAATGGAACAGAATAGAGAGCCCAGAAATGGACCCTCAACTCTATGGTCAACTAATCTTGCTAAAACAGGAAAAAATATCCAATGGAAAAAAGACAGTCTCTTCAACAAATGGTGTTGGGAAAATTGGACAGCCATATGCAGAAGAATGAAACCAGACCATTTCCTTACATCATACACAAAAATAGACTCAAAATGGATGAACAACCTAAATGTGAGACAGAAATCCATCAACATCCTAGAGGAGAACACAGGTTCTCCTCTGTAACCTGGGCCACAGCAACTTCAGGCAGCAACCTCTGTGACCTGGGCCACAGCAACTTCTTGCTAGACACATCTCCAAAGGCAAGGGAAACAAAGGCAAAAACGAACTATTGGGACTTCATCAAGATAAAAAGCTTTTGCACAGCAAAGGAAACAGTCAACAAAACCAAAAGACAACTGACAAAATGGGAGAAGATATTTGCAAATGTCTTATCAGATAAAGGGCTAGTATCCAAAATCTATAAAGAACTTATCAAACTCAACACCCAAAGAAAAAATAATCCAGTCAAGTAATGGGCAGAAGACATGAACAGACATTTCTCTAAAGAAGACATACAAATGGCCAACAGACAGATGAAAAAATGCTCAACATCATTCAGCATCATGGAAACACAAATCAAAACCAAAATGAGATACCACTTGTCAGAATGGCTAAAATTAACCACTCAGGAAATGACAAATGTTGCCATGGTGCGGAGAAAGGGGTATCCTCTTACACTGTTGTTGGGAATGCAAGCTGGTGCAACCACTCTGGAAAATAGTATGCAGGTTCCTCAAAAAGTTGAAAATAGGGATGCCTGGGTGGCTCAGTTGGTAAGCGTCTGCCTTCAGCAGTGTCCTGGGTTCAAGTCCTGCGTTGGGCTCCTTGCTCAGCGGGGAGACTGCTTCTCCCTCTGCCTGCTGCTCCCCCTGCTTGTGCTCTCTTGCTGTCACTCTCTCTCTCTCTGACAAATAAGTAAAACCTTAAAAAAAATTTGGAAATAGAGCTACCTTATGACCCAGCAATTGCACTACTAGAGATTTGCCCCAAAGATACAAATGTAGTGATCCAATGGGGGACCTGCACCCCAATGTTTGTAGCAGCAATGTCCACAGTAGCCAAACTATGGAAAGAGCCCAGACATCCATCGACAAATAAATGGACAAAGAAGATGTGGTACATATATACAAAAGAATAATAACCATCCAAAGAAATGAAATCTTGCCATTTGCAATGACGTGGATGGAACTGGAGGGTATTACGATAAGCAAAATAAGTCAATCAGAGAAAACAATTATCATATGATCTCACTCATACGTGAAATTTAAGAAACAAAACAGAGGATCATAGGGGAAGAGAGGAAAAAACAAAACAAGATGAAATCAGTGAGGGAGACAAACCATAAGAGACTCTTAATCATACATACCCTCAGACAAACTGAGGGTTGCTGGAGGGGAAGGGGATGGAGGGATGGGGTAACTGGGTGATGGGCATTAAGGAGGGCATGTGATGTAATGAGCACCGGGTGTTATATGCAACTGAGGAATAACTGAACTCTACCTCTGAAACTAATGATACACTATATGTTAATTAATTGAATTTAAGTTAAAAAATAAAAATCAAAAAAATAATTTATAAAAAAAGAACACCATATGAAGAAACAGATACACAGGCAGAGAGAATACCATATAGATTGGGTTTATGTTGCCATGAGCCAAGGAACTACCAGAAGCTAAGAGAGAAGGCTAAAATAGATCTTTTTCTAGCAGCATCTGAGGAAGTGTGGTCCTGCCAACACCTTCACCTTGGACTTTTAGCCTCCAGAACTGTGAGACAATACGTTTCTGCTATTTAAGCCATTCTGTTTATGGTACTTGGTTACAGCAGCCCTAGAAAACTAATATATTATGATTATCCCTATTTTATGGCTGAGAAAAAATAAGTGATAGCTAGTAACATGGCTTTAAAGCCTGAGTTTTAAGGGCCTGTATGACCACTCTTGCCACATACCATTCAATATGACAGTATTGATAAAGGAAGGTTATATTGAAGAAATGGTGATAGTAATAACTGAGTAATTCCCTGACTATATCTTGAATTAACAGCCATAAGAAAATATTTTTATAGATATCACATAACACACACACATACACAGGAAGTTTAGACCTCAATTGCTACATCCCTGATCACTTAAAAAGAACCGTGGTGTTTTGAACACCAGATGTAGACTGAGGAGTTGTAATTGTGCATTTCAAGTCTCAGCACCAACACTAACTTTTTGCATACTGACTTTTTGTGTACTCCGGCCTCAGTTTCCTTATCTGTAAGAGGTGGTGAAAACTCTCTACAATTGTGAGAACTATGTAAAATGTATAAGAATGCACTTTGAAAACCATACAATTGTGGGCAAACATAACTAGAATGTGACTAAGTTGCATCTACCCATAAAGAACATAACAAAGTGAAAGTGATAGCAATTATACTGATAGGAAAAAGTATGAATTTTTTCAGTGATATGAAAATTGTCCATATATTATTACTAATTCACATAGCATATGTGTCTTTTCATTTCCAATGGGGTACAGTTACTATAATTACGAAGTCATGGGGGCTCCACTACCATCTCCTACATATGCACCCAAAGTTGGCCTTGAGTGTCCTAGCTTGTGGTTCTAATTGGAAACTGCTACTACTGTATTTGGTAAGAAATTAACTTAGCAGGTGCCTGGGTGGCTCAGTCATTAAGCGTCTGCCTTCAGCTCAGGTCATGATCCCGGGGTCCCGGGATCGAGTCCCACATCGGGCTCCCTGCTCGGCGGGAAGCCTGCTTCTCCCTCTCCCACTCCCCCTGCTTGTGTTCCTGCTCTCGCTATCTCTCTCTCTCTCTGTCAAATAAATAAAATCTTTAAAAAAAAAGAAAAGACAAGAAATTAACTTAGCTTTGTAGTCAAGAAAACAAAGGCTTTGTTTGGGATTCTTTGAGAAGCTGGGTTTTCAGACTTCTTTTGACCACTTTCCAATGACCAGACAGCCTAGAACTGAATTGGACCTCCCACTGCCTCATACACATCTGGTGTTTTCTAATGAAGAGAGGAAGGCAAGGAAAATAGGCCTTTTGTTAAAGGCAGAGGAAGTTTTCTGTTTTCATTCAAGAGCCAATGAGCAGCAGCCAAACAGGAGAGAGAACAATGAACTACTACTACTGGATTTATCTTCCAAATGCACCTGTTTGTGACAATCCAGTGAATGTCAAGGCTGCTGGTATTTGACTAGAAAGAGAGACCCCTTTGAGAAGCACCTTGAAATCTTGCAGAGGTAGAGAGAAATGAGAATCCAGTCTGGCTTGCAATGCACAACTTAGAAAAGTACATTGGTACTGTCTTATTGGACACATTAAAGGATCAAGATTAGGAATACTTGCAACGTTATTCAAAGGAGTACATCTTGAACAAAAAATACCTTTTCTCATACTGCCATGTTTTGAAATCCCTTAGCTCCACCCTCCCCCAAACCCCAGATCAACAGAATTATTAGGAAAGGTGTCAATTTATTGACCACCCTCTAATTCAGAGATGCTTGTTCCCTGAGGCCTCTTCTAATCATCTGCTCATGAGCTCTTGATGTCTGCTATGGACCAAATGTTTGTATCTTCCCAAAATTCAGATGTTGAAACCCTAACCCAATGTGATGATACTTGCATGTGGGGCCTTTGGGAGGTATTTAGGTCATGAGGGTAGAGCCCTCATGAATGGGATTAGTGTTCTTATGAGAAGAGACATAACAGAAATGATTTCTCTGGCACCTGAAGACATAGGAAAAAGTCAGACTTCTGTGAACCAGGAAGAGGGCCTTTACCAGAATCTGACCATGCTGGCCCCCTGATCTCAGAATTCTCAGCCCCTAGAACTGTGAGAAATAAATTTCTGTTTTATGAGCCATTCAGTTTACATTCAGTGTGCTTTTTGTTAAAGCAGCCTGAACTGATACTAAGATAACACCCCACAACATTTAGGACCCAAAACATACCCAGTATATAACCAAGGAAAGGTCTGGCTGCAATTCAAGATTTTGATACTAAAGATGTCATGTCTATCCTTCCAATCAGCATATGGACATCAATATATTGAATAATATACAAAACTCATGCATAATATACTAATGGCAGGAGGAGGAAGATAAAAGTAAAAGAGCAAATTTTCCTGAATGTACCTATTTAACTGTTGAATTAGTAAAGGTAACAAATAAATCCTACAATTTCTTTCTTTAATTGCTTAACATCCTAAAATTTAGTTCTTGTTGACATAGTAGTCCAATATTGTTGTTTCTCCTAGGCAGCAGGGGGCAGTCATTCAGGAACCATGGCTTTCAAAGTCTCCCTGAGTATCAACATTTAGACATGCAGACAAGGAAGGAAAGAGAGAGAAAGTAACACTTGGGAGGTTTGTATGATCAGCTTGGTAGAGAAATATATTCCACTAAACTGACTTGAACTCATCACATAGTAACACCTAAATGCAAAAGAGGATAAGGAAATGTAGTATTGGTGCCCAAAATATAAAAATAAAGGGAGGAAGGGGGGGGAGAGGGAGGGAGAGAACAAAGCTGATTATCAAGGAGTGGTCTATGCCACAATTGATTTTTAAAAATGCAGTATGATAGGGGTGCCTGGGTGGATCAGTAGGTTGGGCCTCTGACTCTCTCTCAAATAAATAAATAAATAAATATTTTTTAAAAAATGCAGTATGATAGACATGTGTCTAATCCAGGAAAGCAAAGTGGAAGGAAAATTGACCATTGCACACTGACTTAAAATCCCCACCCTAAAGCACAGAGTTTAAAATAGTCCTCCTGTATCAGCTAGCTATTGCTGCATAAAGTACCACCCCAAAATTGAGTGGCTTAAAACAATATTCACTTACTATTACAGCTCATATGATAATGGGTAGGTCAGGGTTCATCTGACCTTTGTTGGACTTGCTCATGCATTTATATCTGCAAGGTGGCTAGCCTGTTCAATTGTCTGCAGGTCATTTGGGAGCTCTGCACTAGGGTGTGCTAGGCTGAGCATCTTAGGCAGCAGGTCTGCTCCACATGTCTCTCCTCTGTCTCCTGGGTCTGAGATGGCCTAAGTGTGTCTTGCTCACAGTGAAGGCAGAGGTGCAAGAGAGCTACCAGAAATACACAAAGCTTCTGGAGGCCTGAGTTCAAAACTAGGGCATCATCAATTCTACTAGCCAAAGCAAGTCACATAAGTGAGCTCAAATTCAAAGGGTGGGGAAAAAACTCTGACTCTAATGGTAGGAATAGCAAAAGTGCATGGCAAAGGACATGGATACAGAAAAGAGTGAAGAATAGGGCTATTAATGTAATCTAGCACATCCCCAATTCCAAATGAAGCTACCATAACATAGATTAAATTCAAAGGATACATTAATGGTTATATTTCTCTTTGCCCCACTTTTATTGAGATAAAATTGACATACAGCACTGTTTAAAATTAAGGTGTATGGCATAATGATTTGATTTAGCATATATTGTGAAATGATTACCACAATAAGTTTAGTTAGCATCCATCATCTCATATAGATACAAAAAATTTTTTTCCTTGTGATGAGAACTCTTAGGATCTCCTCTCTTAATTTTCAAATACATATACCATACAGCAGTGTTAACTATAGCCATTATGTTGTACATTACATCCTTAGAATTTACTTATCTTATAACCCGAGGTTTGTACCTTTTGAGTATCTTCCACCAATTCCACCTCCCCCCCTCCTCCAACCTCTGGTAACCACAAATCTAATCTCTTTTTCTATGAGTTTGGTGGGGGTTTTTTTTGTTTTGTTTTGTTTTGTTTTGTTTTGTTTTAAATCCACATATAAGTGATATTATTTGTATTTGTCTTTCTCATTTCACTTACAATAATGCCCTCAAGGTATATCCATATTGTCATAAATGGCAGAACATTTTTCTTTTTATGGCTGAATAATATTCCATTTTCATATTCCATTCCACAACTTCTTTATCCATTCATATGTCAATGGATACCTAGGTTGTTTCCATGTTGGCTATTGCAAATAACACTTCTATGAACATTGGGGTGCAGATTATCTCCTGACACAATGTTTTTGTTTCCTTCAGATATATTCCCAGAAGTGGAATTGCTAAATCATATGGTAGTTATATTTCTGTTTTTGAAGCACATCCATACGTTTATCCATAGTGACTGTACCAATTTACAATCCTACCAACAGTGCAGAAGGGCTCTCTTTTCTCCACAACCTTGCTAGCATTTATTATCTCTTATCTTTTTGATGATTGCTATTCTAATAGGCATGAGGTGATAGCTCACAGTGGTTTTGATTTTTATTCCTCTTATGATTGATCATGCTGAGCATCTTTTTGTGTACATGTTGGCCATTTGTATACCTTCTTTGGGGAAAATGTCTATTCAAGTCCTCTGACCATTTTTTAATTGGATTATTTGTTTGGCTTTTTGTTACTGAGTTGTATGAGTTCATTACATATTTTAGATATTAACCCCTTATCAGATATATGGTTTGCAAATATTTTTCCAGTTCAATAGGTTTTCTTCTCATTTTGTTGATTATTTCTTTTGATGTGCAGAGGCTTTTTAGTTTGATGTAGCCCTACTTGTTTATTTTTTTATTCTGTTGCTTATGCTTTAGGTATCATATCCAAAAAAATCGTTGCTAAGACCCATGACAAGGAACTTTTTTTGTGTATGTTTTCTTCTAGGAGTTTTATGGTTGCCAGTCTTATATTTAAGTCTTTAATTAATTTCAAGTTAATTTTGTTAGTGGTGTAAGATAGGGGTCACGTTTCATTCTTTTACGTGTGAATATCCAATTTTCCCAGCACCATTTATTGAAGAGACTGTCTTTTCTCCATTGAGTATTCTTGGATCCCTTCTCAAATATTATTGACCATAAATGCCTGGGTTTATTTTGGGGCTCTTGATTCTGTTCCATTAATCTGTGTCTGTTTTTATGCCAGTACCATAATGTTTTGACTACTATAGCTTTATAATATAGCCTGAAATCAGGAAGTGTGATACCACTTGCTCTATTCTTCTTTCTCAGAATTGCTTTGACTATTAGGGCTCTTTTGTGGTTCCATACAAATTTTAGGATTGTTTTACTACTTCTGTAAAAAATGCCATTAGAATCTTGGCAGTGATTGTATTGAATCTATAGATGGCTTTGGATAGTCTGGGCATTTTAAAAATATTAGTTCTTCAATCCATGAACATGGGATACTTTTCTATTTATTTATATCTTTTTCTATTTCTTTCATCAATGTCTTCTGGTTTTCAGTGTAGAGATCTTTCACCTCCTTGGTTAAATTTATTCCTAAATTAATTTAAATTTTTTAATGCTATTGTACATGGGATCATTTTCTTTATTTCTCTTTCAGGTAATTTGTTGTTAGTGTATAGAAACACTGCTGATTTTGCATGTTAATTCTGTATCCTGCAACTTCATTGAACTCACTGATAAGATCTAACAGATTTTTGGTGGAGTCTTTAGGATTTTCTATATATAAAATCATGTCATCTGCAAATGGAGACAATTTTACTTCTTTCTTTACAATTCTCATACCTTTTATTTCCTTTTCTTGTCTGATTTTTCTGGCTAGAACTTCAGTACTATGTTGAATAGAAGTGGTGAGAGTAGGAACCCTTGTCCTGTTCCTGATCTTAGAGGAGAAGCTTTCAACCTTTTACCATTGAGTACAATATGCTTTTTATATATGGACTATTTTATGTTGAGGTACATTCCTCCTATATCTAATTTGTTAAGAGTTTTTTTCCGTGAATCGATCTTGAATTTTGTCAAATGCTTTTTCTGCATCTACTGAGATGATCACATGATCTTTTTCTTTCATTTTATTAATGTAATATATCACATTTATTGTTTTGCAGATCTTGAACCAATCTTGTATCCCAGGGATAAATCCCACTTCATCATGGCAAATGATCCTCTTAATATGCTGCTGAATTTTGTTTGCTAGTATTTTATTGAAAAATTTTGCATCTTGGGGTGCCTGGGTGGTTTAGTCAGTTAAGTGTCAGCCTTTGGCTCAGGTCGTGATCCCAGGATCCTGGGATCAAGCCCTGCATCAGGCTCCTTGCTCAGCAGGGAACCTGCTTCTCCCTATCCCTCTGCCTGCTTTTCCCTCCCCCTCTGCCTGCAGCTCCCACTGCTTGTTCTCTCTCTCGCTTGCTATCTCTTTCTCACTCTCTCTGTCAAATAAATAAAATCTTTTAAAAAAAAAGTTTTTTTAAAAAAAAGAAAAATTTTGCATCTTTATCCATTAGGGATATTCACCTGTAGTTTTCTTTTCTTCTAGTGTCATTTTCTGACTTTGCTATTAAGATGATGCTGGCCTCATAAAGTGAGTTTGAGGGTGTTCCCTCTCTTTGATTTTTTGGAAGACTTTAGAAAGGATTAGTGTTAATTCTTTAAATATTTGGTAGAATTCATAAGTAAAGCCATCTGGTCCTGGGCTTTTCTTTGTTGGGGGATTTTTGATTACTGATTCAATCTCTGTAACAGTAATTGGTCTGCTCAGATTTTCTATTTCTTTATGATTCAGTCTTGGTAGGTTGTATGTTTCTGAGAATTTTCCCATTTCTTCTACATCATCCAGTTTGTTAGCATATAGTTTTTCAGAGTAGCTTCTTATGATTCTTTGTATTTCAGTGGTTTTAGCTGTAATGTCTTCATTTTTATTTACAATTTTGTTGATTTGGGTCTTTTTTTGCCTTGGTAGCCCCACCTAAAAGTTTGTCAGTTTTGTTTATCTTTTCAAAGAACCAACTCTTAGTTTTGTTAATCTTTTCTATTATCTTCTGCTCTCTATTTCATTTATCTATGCTCTTAAGTTTATAATTTTCTTTCTTCTGCTAACTTTAGGCTCAGTTTGTTCTTCTTTTTCTACTTCCTTAAGACATAGAGCTAGGTTGTTTATTTGAGATCTCTTTTGTTTTTGTTTGTTTTTATTGTGGGGGAGGTTTTTGGTTTTTGGTTTTGGGGTTTGTTTGTTTTAGCAATCTCTACACCCAACATAGGGCTTGAACTCAAAACCTGGAGATCAAGAGTTGCATGCTCTTCCATTTGAGCCAGCCAGGCACCCCTCTCTTATTTTTTAATGTAGGTGTTTATTACCACAAACTTCCCTATTAGAATTGCTTTTGTTATATCCCATAAGTTTGGGTATGTCATGTTTCCATTTTCATTTGTTTCAAGATACTTTTTATTTCCCCTTTAATTTCTTCTTTAATGGTTGTTCAAGAGAGTGTTGTTTTATTTCCATGAATTAATGAATTTTCCAATTTTACTCCTGTTATTGATTTCTAGTTTCATTCCACTGTGGTCAGAGAAGACATTTGGTATGATTTCAACCTTCTTGAGTTTGCTAAAACTTGTTTGTGGCTTAACATATGGCTTATCCTAGAAAATATTCCACTTGCACCTGAGAAGAATGTGTATTATGCTACTGTTGGATAGAATGTTCTGTATATGTCTGTTAGGTCCATTTGCCCTATAATGTTC
The DNA here is from genome assembly GCF_011800145.1 of Mirounga leonina. Classification (NCBI taxonomy): domain Eukaryota; kingdom Metazoa; phylum Chordata; class Mammalia; order Carnivora; family Phocidae; genus Mirounga; species Mirounga leonina. Next base: position 6,361,275 of record NW_023270158.1, on the reverse strand, counting down.
AAATCCACTGTTTCCTTGATTCTCTGTCTGGATGATTTATCCATTATTGAGAGTGGGATATTAAAGTCCCCAAATATTATTGGATTGTTGTTTATTTCTCTTTTTAGCTCTGTTATTTTTTGGCTTTATGTATTTAGGTGCTCTGATTTGGGGTGCATAAATATTTATAATTGCTATTATCTTCTTGATGGATTGACCCCTTTATCATTATATAATGATCTTCTTGGTCTTTTTTAACATGTTTAGTTTAAAGCTTATTTTGTCTGATAAAAGTATACTTACCTCTGGGCTTTTTTGGTTACCATTGGCTTTAAATATATTTTTGATGGTTATGTTTATGATGAGAATGAGTAAATTGAATTCTAATCACTCCTAATATGATATGCAGTCTCCACAGTAGACATGTAAACAGGAAAACAACACTGGCTGGTGGAGTCCAAGCTGTCTATCTATTCGCAAGCACTAGTCTTCCCTTCTAACATAAGTTATTATACAAGTGATGTTGCTGGTTCAATTCTAATTAGAAAAGAACATTTGAAATGTAAGCTTAAAATTAAGCCACTCATGACTTAAGGGAAAGACTTTTCTTCATGGGAGCAGTTTCCATAAGAAATTGTCATTACTGGGGCGTGGGAGAGGGACAGTGTGATGATTTATTTTATGTGTCAACTAGACTGTGCCATGGATTGCCCAGACATTTGATCAAAAATTATTCTATGTGTGTCTGTGAGGGTGTTTCTTGATGAGATTAATATTTAAATCTGTAGACTGAGTAAAGCTAATTGCTTTCCCTAATGTGCACAGATCTCATCCAATTGAATGAATAACTGAATAGAACAAGAAAGGCAGAGTAAGAAGGAACTCCTCCTACCAGCCTACTGAGCTGGGAAATCAATCTTTTCCTGCCTTTGATCTTGAACTAAAAATATGGCTACCAGCTTTCACAGTGGAACTTATACTCTCAGCTCTCCTGGGTCTCCAGCTTGCCAACTGCAGATCTGGAACTTCTCAACCTCTATAATTACATGAGCCAATTCCTTATTTTATGTATATTCTATTGGTTCTGAAAAATCCTGACTAATACAGGCAGCAAGGGGTAAGGTTCATTTAGAGCTTTAGCAGTCTTTGAAAGGCACTTGGGAAATCTAAACCATGCCCTTGAAAAGTGAAGCTCCAGTTTGTTTCCCCCCACTTGTCTAGCTTCAAAACACTAGCCACTATTAACATTGATCTGTCCAGACTACGTTTATAAAGATCTGTAAACTGATCAGAGGGGAAATTAAATTAGACTGTAATTCTGCAGCACTCTGAAGAACATTAGCTTGCAAGAACACCCAGGAGGGCCAATTAGAACCATCATGGCCTATCTGCCCATAGAATACAAATATGTTCTCTCTTGTTCCATGAGACCTGAATTGCTACTTGGGTAGTGGCTGTCTCATTTGGACGGTTAGTGCTGCTTGTGTCCAGAGGTACTGATCACACATCCAGATTAGGAAATGCCTAAAGTAATCATATTAGCAGAACTGGACTAGGGAATAAAAGCCAGCTCAGTGATGCAGGTAAGGTTAATGTCAAAAAACTAGTAATATGAACTCCACTGGGGAAAAATAACTGATCTCCGTCAATGGCCATTGGGAGAAGGAAAATAAGCAAGACAAAACCAGAAGGGCCAATAACTGTCAAAAAAAAAAAAAAAAAACCCTCCTCACCTAGCTAAGTTCACAGTTAATTTCTAAAACCCAGGTAGAAAAGGAAAGGGACAGTAACCTATCCTGTGTCTACCATATGCCATATGCTTGCACACATGGCTTTATTTCATCTTGGCAACATCCCTCCCAATTTTGCAAATAAGTAAACTGATGCTCAGAGAGATTAGAATAATTGCCCAAAGTCACATCAATAGAAAGTGAGGGTCCTTGGTTTCTGGTTCAGGGCTGCCAGAATCTAAAGCCTCTGTTCTTTCCAGTACATCACACAATGTCTATGTCTAAGGAAATGAACGAGGTAAAAAGAAAGTAGAAAAAGCTTAGAGCAAGTAAAGAGGTTAGATCACTTGCATTGCATCAAGGAAAAACATTCTTAATTAAAGGTAAGAGTGGTTGCCATCAAAAGCTGAAGCAAAGTGTGTGAAAGAGAAAAGAAGCCTGCACATGATGAAAAAAAAGAAGCCCAGCAAGCAATGAGAAGTGCCACATAAGAGCCACATCCCAGAGTGGTGTCTGTTGGGAAGCATGACATCAGAGACAGGCAGCTGATCAGCTGATGTAGAAACACATCGAATTTGGGGGAATTAACCAAGAGTAGTAATTTTGTGCCTACTTCACACCCTGGCAGAGAGAGCTGGGAAATATAAAGAGCTTGTAGTTGACAAAGATGGCCCTAATGGTCTTTTGTGCTTGCCTCCAGAAAGACTTGACTTTTTCTCCATTGTCCCAAGAGTAAGTTGACCACTGACATGCTCAACATGTGTATCTAGACTCTGAGTTCCCAAGAGTCATCTCATCTTTCTGGAATGTGATCAAATCTCTTTTACCTCATGCTTTGGTCAGACAGACTATTGTTTTTCAAAATGTCAAATATTCTCTATCATTCAGGACTTTAGGCATGTTGCTCCCTCTACCACAAATCCCACTCTCCTTTCCTCACACTTAACTACAGCTCCAATACTGACTCATAACACAGCCAAACTTACTTCCTGGGGTGAGCTCTATAATGTGCCACCCAGATTCCCCTTCAAGGAAGCACTCATTGCCCCAACTTCTGGGAATGCTGTTGTACCAATCCTTCAGCTGGAAGCCCCTTTAAGAACTGCTTTACCTGAAAAGAGCATCCTCACCCAAATTCATGCTCCTTCCTGCAGTAGCCTATATCCAATGACTGATAAGTACTAAAATATTAAGGTCAAGCTATCTTCGCCCAAACAGGGACAACTATGAATGGACATATATCCTCCAGACTCCCCATAGAGCTGGGCACACCTGCTCTTGGATCCTCATTGAAGTTTACTTCTTTACACAATTCTGCTTCCATCCTCTCCTTTCCACAAATATTTATCCCATGGACCCTCTTAAATGTCCTGAACATTAAACTCAATCTCAGAGCCTGCTTCTTCACAAAATCAATCTGTGACACATCTGGCCCAGCAGAAGAGAGATAAAATGGGGAAGAACAGGAAAGATACCAAGAACTCATCACCAGTGAAGCCCATCAAAACAATTAAATATCTTTCTAGTCCCCTAGAAATTCAGTAAATTCAAGAACTCCTGTGCCAGTCTGAGTTCAGTTAGGAAATCAAAGACACCACATTTATTACAAAATTAGGGAATTTAACAAGGAAATCAAGATTTATACAAAAGTGGGGTTAGTTGGGGGAGTGAAGATCTGAAAGGGTTGTAGCCAGAGGGCAGAAGGTTTAAGGACTTCACTTAAAGCATTGAAGTAGGTGAAGAGGACTGAGAAGCAGGAAGTGAGGACATTCAAGAAGCCACCGTTCTGGTCACCAAAGAGGGAGCCCATAGAAAGATCTGTGAAGCTAACAAATCCACAAAATCCACTGCATATCACAAAATTGCTGTATTTATGATCTACAGCAGCCAAATAATTATAGCTTCTTTCATTTCAACCTTCCAAATGTCACAGGAGTACCTCTCCTCTAGCAAATTCTAACCCAGAATCATACAGGAAAGAAGATTCTGGAAAATATAGTTCCCCACCTTAGACAGGAGTGGTGGTGAAGCCAAATGACACAATCTAGGATGATTCCTTAACCAAATAATTAAGTTTATCTGCCCAAATCCATGAATCATGCTTTGTCTTCTTTATCTCTCCTCAAATGAGGTGGCTTCTGTTCTCTATATAAGTCATTGTTTCTGAGTAGGCCTCTGGACAAAAATATGAATGCCTGTCCTCTCCATGTACAATGAATATGGCTCAAGCCACTGTGATTACTGTATATGGAAAAGAGACAAAATCCAGTGAGTGGGCTTAGAATTGGGAGAATTTAGAGAAACTTGAAATATGTGGCATATGGTCAGCTTTCTTTCCTTTATTCTTAATTACCCAGATTAATGAACACCTGTTAACCCAGCACAACCTACAAAGGTCACAGCCATTATGGAGAATTTACTCTGGTGTCAGAGTCAGAAAGCGAAGTAACTCCTATGAAATAGAAGCCTTCATCCACATAAGCCTTCACCTACTTTAAAGGCAAATTCCAGAGTACAGGTCTTTCATCTCCTTGTTTTTAGGTTTATTCCTAGATATTTTACTGGGGGTTTTTTGGTGCAATTGTAAATAGGATTGCTTTCTTCATTTCTCTTTTTGCTGTGTCACATTAGTGTATAGAAATGCAACAGGTTGTTGTACATTGTTCTTGGATCCTATGCCGTTACTGAATTCATTTATTAATTCTAGTGATTTTTTTGTGGGGAGTCTTCAGTATTTTCTATATATAATATCATGTCATCTGCAAATATTGAAAGTTTTACTTCTTCCTTACCAATTTTGATGCCTTTTATTTCTTTTTGTCATCTAATTGCTGTGGCTAGGACTATCAGTACGATGATGAATAAAGTGGTGAGAGTGGACATCTTTGTCTTGTTCCTGACCTTTGGGGAAAAGCTCTCACTTTTTCAACAATAAATATGATGTAAGCTGTGGGTTTTCTATAAGGCCTTTATTATGTTGAGATACCTTCCCTCTAGACCTACTTTGTTGAGGGTTTTTATCACGAATGGATGTTGTACTTTGTCAAATGTTTTTTCTATATCTATTGAAATGATCATATGGTTTTATCCTTTCTCTTATTGATGTGATGTATTACATTACTTGATCTGCAAATATTGAACCACACTTGCATCCCAGGAATAAATTTCACTTGGTCGTGGTGAATGATTTTTTTAATGTATTGTTGATTTGGTTTGCTAGTATTTTGTTGAGGATTCTTGCATCTATGTTCATCAGAGATGTTGGCCTGTAGTTCTCTGTTTCTGTGGTATCTTTATCTGGTTTTGGTCTCAGGGTAATGACTCATAGAATGAATTTGGAAGTTTTCCTTCCTCTTCTACTTTTTGGAATAGTTTGCAAGGGATAACTATTAACTCTTCTTTAAATGTTTGATAGAATTCACCTGTGAAACCATCTTGTCTTGGACTTTTGTTTGTTAGGGTTTATTATTATTATTATTATTATTATTATTATTATTATTACTGATTCAATTTCATTGCTGGTAATCAGTCTGTTCAAATTTTCTATTTCTTTTTGCTTCAATTTTGGGAGGTTATATGTTTCTATCCATTTCTTCTAAGTTGTACAATTTGTTGGCATAGTTTTTCATAAAATTCTCTTATAATTGTTTGTATTTCTTTGGTGTTGGTTATTATTTCTTCTCTCTCATTTGTGAATTTGTTTATCTGGATCCTTTTTCCTTTTTTTTTTTAATGAGTCTGGCTAAAGGTTTATCAATTTTGTTGATCTTTTCAAAGGAGCAGCTCCTGGGTTCATTGGTCTGTTCAATTGTTTCTTTAGTTTCTATATCATTCATTTCTGCTCTATCTTTATTATCTCCTTCCTTCTGCTGCTTTGAGGTTTTGTTTTTACTTGTTTTTCTATCTCCTTTAGGTGTATGGTTACATTGGCTTTTTTTACAATTTTTTTTATTATGTTATGTTAATCACTATACATTACATCATTAGTTTTTGATGTAGTGTTCCATGATTCATTGTTTGAGTATAACACCCAATGCTCCATTCAGTGCCCTCTTTAATACCCATCACCAGGCTAACCCATCCCCCCAACCCCCTCCCCTCTAGAACCCTCAGTTTGTTTCTCAGAGTCCATAGTCTCTCATGGTTCATCTCCCCCTCTGATTCCCCCCCCCTTCATTTTTCCCTTCCTGCTATCTTCTTCTTTTTCTTTTTTTTATTTTATTTTTTATTGTTATGTTAATCCCCATACATTACATCATTAGTTTTAGATGTAGTGTTCCATGATTCATTGTTTGTGCATAACACCCAGTGCTCCATGCAGAACGTGCCCTCTTTAATACCCATCACCAGGCTAACCCATCCTCCCACCCCCCTCCCCTCTAGAACCCTCAGTTTGTTTTTCAGAGTCCATCATCTCTCATGGTTCGTCTACCCCTCCAATTTCTTAACATATATATTTTTTTTCTTAACATATATTGCATTATTTGTTTCAGAGGTACAGATCTGAGATTCAACAGTCTTGCACAATTCATAGCGCTTACCAGAGCACATACCCTCCCCAGTGTCTATCACCCAGTCACCCCATCCCTCCCACCCCACCCCCCACTCCAGCAAGCCTCAGTTTTTTTCCTGAGATTAAGAATTCCTCATATCAGTGAGGTCATATGATACATGTCTTTCTCTGATTGACTTATTTCACTCAGCATAATACCCTCCAGTTCCATCCATGTTATATATATAATATAATGGAATATTATACAGCCATCAAAAGGACTGAAAGCTTGCCATTTGCAGTGACGTGGTTACGTTGTTTATTTGAGGTTTTCCTTGCTTCTTGAGATAGGCCTGTATTCCTATAAAATTCCATCTTAGAAGAGCTTTTGCTGCATCCCAAACCTTCTTAACCTTGTGACTTCCTTTTCATCTATTGCCATGTACTTTTTTATTTCTTCTTTAATTTCTTGGTTGGCACATTCATTGTTAATAGCATGTAATTTGACTTCCATGTTTTTGTGCTCTTCCAGATTTTGTCCTGTGGTTGATTTCTAGTTTCATATCATTGTGATCAGAAAAGATGCATGGTATGACTTTGATCTTTTTTTAATTTGTTAAGACTTGTTTTCCAGCCTAATATGTGATCTATTCTGGAGAATGTTCCATGTGCACTTAAAAAGAAAGTATATTCTGCTCTTTTAGAATGGAATCTTCTGAATATATCTGTTAGTGCCATCTGGTCCAGTATTTAATTCAAAGCCACTGTTTTCTTGTTGATTTTCTGTTTGGATGATCTATCCATCAATGTAAGTGGGGTGTTAAAGTCCCCCACTATTATTTTATTACTATTGGTTATTTCCTTTATGTTTGTTATTAACTGTTTTATGTATTTGGGTGCTCCTGTATTGGCTGCATAAATATTGACAATTGTTATATCTTCTTGTTGGATTGTTCCCTTTATGATTATTTAGTGTCCTTCTTTGTCTTCTGATCCAGTCTTTGTTTTAAAGGCTATTTGGCCTGATATAAGTATTGCTACCTTAGCTTTCTTTTCACATCCATTTGCATGATAAATGTGACTCCATCCCTTCACTTTTGATCTGTATGTGTCGTTAGGTCTGAAATGAGTCTCTTATAAGCAGCATATAGCTGGGTTTTGCTTATTTATCCATTCCATCACCTAAGTCTTTTGATTGAAGTGTTCAGTCCATTTACATTCAAAGTAATTATTGATAGGTATGTAGTTATTGACATTTTGTTATTTCTTTTGTGGTTGTTTCTGTAGTTCTTCTCTCTTCCTTTGTTCTCTTTCTTTCTTCTCTCAGTTACTTGGCTTTCTTTAGTGATATAGTTGGATTCCTTCCTCTTTATTTTTTGCATCTCTATTACTTATTTTTGATTTGTGGTTACCACTCAGTTTGTATATAACATCATCTGCAGAAAGCAGTCTGTATTAAGTTGATGGTCAGTTAAGTTTTGAACCCATTCTTCACTCCTCTCCCTCCACATTTTAGGTATATGGTGTTGTACTTTACATCTTTTTATTTTGTGAGCCCCTTGACTGATTTTTACAAATATACTTATTTTTACTGCTTTTTGCATTCTACTTTTCTTACTCCTCCCTATGATTTTTCCTTTCCATTCAGAGTCCCCTTTAACATTTCTTGTAAGGCTAGTTTAGTGGTTCTGAATTCCTTTAACTTTTGTCTTTCTGGGAAACTCTTTATCTTTCCTTCTTTTCTGAACAATAGCCCAGCTGGATAGACTATTCTTGGCTGCAGGTTTTTTCCTTTCAGCAATTCGAACATATCATGCCACTTTCTTCTAGCCTGCAAAGTTTGTCCTGAAAAATCAGCTAATAGCCTCCTGGAATTTCCTTTGTATGTAACTGTTTTCTCCTATTGCTTTTTAAAATTCTCTCTTCATCACTACTTTTGCCATTTTAATTACTATGTGTCTTGGTGTGAACCTCCTTGGGTTGATTTTGTTGGGGGAATCTCTGTGCCTCCTGGATCTGGATTTCTGTTTCCTTCCCCAAATTCAGGAAGTTTTCAGCTATTATTTCTTCAAATTAATTTTCTGTCCTATAGGATCCCTATAATGTGAATGTTATTATGCTTGATGATGTAGCTGAGTTTTCTAAGTCTATTTTCATGTTGTATTACTTTTTTTGCTCACATGTTCAGCTTGACTGCTTTCTTTTACTCTGTCCTTCAGGTCACTGATCCATTATTCTGCTTCCTCTAGTCTACTATTCATTCCCTCTAGTATTTTTAATTTCATTTATTGGGTTCTTCATCTCTGATTGGTTCTGTTTTAGGTTTTCTATCTTTTATTGAGGGCCTCACTGAGGTCCACCACTCTTTTCTCAAGCCAGTGAGTACTTTTATGACCACTAGTTTAAATTTTATATCAGGTATATTATTTATTTCAATCTTGTTTAGCTCTTTTTCCATGATTTTGTCTGGCTCTTTCATTTGGGACATATTCCTCTGTTTCCTCATTTTGTCTAGATCTCTGTGTCTCTTTTTATGTTAGGAAAGTCAGCTACATCTCCTGCTCTTGAAAATAGTGTCCTTATGAAGAAGAGGTTCTGTAGTGCCCTTCATTGCAATGTTCCCTCTTCACCAGAGCTTTGCTCTTCAGGGGTATCTCCTATGTGTATTGCAAACACCCTACTGTTGTAACTGAGTCACATTTGCCTGCAGTCCAGTTATCTGCAATGGCTCTCTTTGCCTATTGTGGGCAGGGTTTGGTCCCTGTGTTTTTAGTGTGCCAGTCTGGGGCTGCCTTGGGCTTTAGTTGCGTCAAACCAGGTATTTGCCAGAGATGCAGTAGCACCAAACTTCAGGGTGCTTTCCCTGTTTTGTACACTGAGAAGCTTTTGTTGGTTGGTGGGGCTATAGTCAGACCAGCTATCTTCCCCCAGACCTCTGCTTGAGCTGCAGTCTGACTGGTGTGTGTGGTTATCTTTCCCTCTTTTGGGCCAGCAGTCATTTTGGAATGGTGCTGGCTCCTCTTGGGGCTGTTTGCACAATTCCACATTTGTGGCCCCACTTTGGATGGACTCTGGTCAAGAGCCTATTGGAGAGGAAGATCTGCAGAGGGATGTGGGGGTGGGATGCAGTGTTATCAAGGTTTACAGTCTGCTATCGGAGGAGACCTGGAGTGGAGGCCCAGCTGGAAAGGGCATATCCTCAGGAGAATGTGTGGGTGGTGTGCACTGTTAGCAAGTTAGGTAGTGAGTGTTGGTGCCATAGTCATTCCTGCAGGTGGGCATGTGTTTAGGCTGGGGAGTGGGAGATGGAAATGGCTCCAGCTAGCTCCTTTGTTCCTTCAGAAGTTTCCCAGCAATCCCTGCTCCTCCAGCACACACTATATTAGTAAACAAATCTCCCTCCTGCATACCCCAGGCTTTTTTCAAACTTCTGTTTCTATGTTGTATCTCTGTGGCTCTTTATTGTACTGTCCCTTTAAGGGTGGGACTCAGTTTCTTCTCATCCTCCTGGCTCTCCCAGAGCCAGGCTTGCTGATTTTTAAAGTTCTCATTAGTTTTCAGTCTTGCTGATTATAAGAACTTGTGAAATTCAGCCGCCTGGTTTTCAAAGTCAAATATTATGGGGATTTGTCTTCCCCATTAGGGTTCCTTGCTGTGAGAGTCTTTCTGTCTCCCCTCTCTGCACCTGTGGTATTCCTCCCTCCTGCAGACAGTCTTATGGGTCTTTTTAGCTTCTGACCTCATCTCTACCTTTCCTACCCTCTTTGATACAGCCTCTTCTCTACATTTAGCTGTGGAGAGTTTGTTCTGCCAGTCTTCAGGTCATTTTCTGGGTTATTTACACTGATGTGTTATCTAATTGTATCCATGGGATGAGTTGGGCTTAGGGTCCTACTACCCTGCCATCTTCCCTTGTGTCTGTGAGAACATCTTTTCTTAAAGTTCCTCTTCTAGGAGACAAGAAGATCAGCAGTCCCTGAGATATTGAATAAAGCTAAAAGAAGGGTAGTAGCAGCCTCCTTTGTACTGCTTTCTTTCTAAACTTTAAATCACAAATTTAGGTTCTTTTTCTATTTGTTTTTGTTGTGCTATATTTTCTTTTTTTTTTAAAAAAAGATTTTATTTATTTATTTGAGAGAGAGAATGAGAGACAGAGAGCACAAGAGGGAGGAGGGTCAGAGGGAGAAGCAGATCCCCCATTGAGCAGGGAGCCCGATGCGGGACTCAATCCTGGGACTCCAGGATCATGACCTGAGCTGAAGGCAGTTGCTTAACCAACTGAGCCACCAAGGCACCCCTATATTTTCTTTTTTTAAAGATTTATTTATTTATTTGAGAGAGAGAGAAAGAGAGAGTGTGAGTGGGGGGAGGGGGAGAGGGAGAGAATCTTCAAGCAGATTCCCTGCTGAGCATGGAGCCCCAACTCAGGGCTCAATCCCAAGACCCATGAGATCATGACCTGAGCCAAAACCAGGAGCCAGACATTTAACCAAGTGAGCCACACAGGCACCCCTGTTGTGTTATATTTTCACTTCTAAGTGCGCCCCAGGACCTTGCTACTTCCAGTGTGGTCTTTGGACCAGCAATATCAGTATCATCTGGGAGTGTGTAGAAATGGAGAATCTCAAGCCCCAGTCCAGACTGCTAAATCAGAATCTACATTTTAACATGATGAGGAGGTGATTTCTACACTTTATGTAGTGTAATTGACCACAGCAAGTGAAGGTATTAGATTTTCATATACCTGAGGGCTTCCTAATGGAGATTATTTATGCCACATGATATCCTCGCTTTAAGCCAAGGACTTTTATTCTATGGGAAAGCAGGTGACTTCTTTGCCTTAAAACTTAAGCTTAATCATTTTGGGCACACTTGTGATCCCATGACCCCAAATGAAGGGGCCCTGGTTTCATAACTTAGAGCAACAGTGACAAATTTCCCATATTCCAAATGCCCTCACTGAACTTTGGCCCCATCCCTTCTACTCTTTCTGCTCGAGGTTGAGTCAGGGCTGTTTGGCTTTGCAAAAGGGGTCTAGGAGTGATCTCTGGATGGTGTTATTGATACAGAGTTCTAGAGGACAATTTCCATGTCTAGATTTAGACCACAATCATTATAGCATATGTTGACAGTGCTGTGCCCATACCATTTTCATGCACACCTGCTCCTAGTAGGCATGCTTTTCCTCCCAACAGTCAGCACCTGTGTCTTTGTTGGCCAGCTGCCCTCTGGCTGTCAGAATCTGGTTTGGCTGTGTGCATGAAAAGCCAGAAGTGCCTGAGGATTTACTTCTTCCCTCCATAGCCCCTAACCTATGCTTACTTTGTAGAGAAGACAAATACTCAAGCCCTCCTGGACTTAGAGTTGATTGGACAGTTCTGAAGTGTGACCTATGAACTATTTCCAGAACTTTTTCTGTGGCATATTGCTACCACGCAGTTGCTTGATTTTTCTTCCTCGTCCCACTCCCCTGGTGGTTTTTTTCTAGAAACATGTCCTACTAAATCATTGTCACATGAATATTTGTCTCAGACTCTGCTTCTAGGGAACCCAACCTAAAATAGTCACCTTCATGGCCTCCCCTGTTATATACCATGGTTTGTAAGCTGATATGGAATGTATTACTTCTGTGTATTTATTAAACACCTTCTCTGTACCAGACACTGAACTTGGGGTGGAAATAGAGTGGTAGTAATGCCTGGGTGAATCTGAAAAAGTAGGAGTTTGCCAGAAAAAGGCACTGCAGACAGGAAGGACAAAGGAAAAGCCAAGTGAGTTAAAATGTCCTGAAAGTCAAGTATGATGAGCACTGGGTATTATATGCAACTAATGAATCATTGAGCATTATATCAAAAACTAAATGATGTACTATGTATTGGCTAATTGAATTTAAATTTTAAAAAGAAGGGAAAAAAGAAAGTCAAGCATGAAGTGCAAAGTAAAGACTGGGAAGAAGTAGGGTAAAAGTGTAGACGAAGGGAGAAAACACAGGGCCTTGAATGCCATGTTAAAATACATGGACATCTCATTGTAGTTTTGATTTGTATTTCCCTGATGATCAGTGATGTTGAGCATCTTTTCATGTGTCTATTAGCTATCTGGATGTCTTCTTTGGGAAAATCCCTATTCATGTCTTCTGTCCATTTCTTAACTGGGTTATTTGGGTTTCAGGTGTTGAGTTTGATAGGATCTTTATAAATTTTGGATGCTAACCCTTTATCAGATATATCATTTGCAAATATCCTCTCCCCTTCCAAAGGTTGCATTTTAGTTTTGTTGATTGTTTCCTACACTATACAGAAACTTTTTATCTCGATGAAGTCCCAGTAGTTCATTTTGCTTTTGTTTCCCTTGCCTCTAGTAAGAAGTTGCTATGGCTGAGGTTAGAGTTTGCTGCCTGTGTTCCCCTCTAGAATTTTGATGGTTTCTTGTCTCATATTTAGCTCTTTCATCCATTTTGAATTTATTTTTGTGCATGGTGAAAGAATGTGGTCCAGTTTCTTTCTTCTATGTGTTGCTGTCCAGTTTTCCCAATGCCATTTGTGGAAGAGACTGTCTTTTTTCCACTGGGTATTCTTTACTGCTTTATTGAAAATTAGTTGACCATATAGTTGTGGGTCCATTTTTGGGTTTTCTATTCTGTTCCATTGATCTATGTGTCTGTTTTTGTGCCAGTACCATACTGTCTTTATGACTACAGCTTTGTAATAAAATTTGAAATCTGGAATTCTGATGCCTCCAGCTTTGCTTTTCTTTTTCAGGATTGCTTTGGCTATTTGAGGTCTTTTGTAGTTCCATACAAATTTTAGGATTGTTTGTTCTAGCTCTGTGAAAAATCCTGGTACCACCTCATACCTTTCAGAATGGCTAAAATTAACAACACAGGAAACAACAGATGTTGGCAAGAATGTGGACAAAGAGAACCCTCTTACACTCTTGGTGGGAATGCAAACTGGGGCAGCCACTCTGGAAAACAGTGTGGAGGTTCCTCAAAAAATTAAAAATAGCACTACCCTTTGACCCCACAATTTCACTACTAAGTATTTACCCAAAAGATACAAAAATACTGATTCAAAGGGATACATGCACCCTGATGTTTATAGCAGCATTATCAACAATAGCCAATTTATGCAAAGAGGCCAAATGTCCATTGACTGATGAATGAAGAAGTGGTATCATATATAAATGGAATATTACTCAGCTATCAAAAAGAATGAAATCTTGTCATTTGCAACAATGTGGATGGAGCTAGAGTGTACTATGCTAAGTGAAATAAGTCAGTCAGAGAAAGACAAATACCATATGATTTCACTCATATGTAGAATTTAAGAAACAAAACAGATAAACATAGGGGAAAGAAAAAAAGAGGGAGGTAAACCATAAGAGAGACTCTTAACTATAGAGAACAAACTGAGGGTTGATGGAGGGGAAGTAGGCAAGGGATGGGCTAAATGGGTGATGGGTATTAAGGAGGGCACTTGTGATGAGCACTGGGTGTTATATGTAAGTGATGAATCACTAAATTCTACTCCTGAAACTAATATTACACTATATGTTAACTAACTAGAATTTAAATAAAAACCTGAAACATAATCAATCAATCAATCAATCAATTGACATCATCAGAGGTGATCTGTTAAAGGATTAAGTTTAAGAACAGAGTAGAACAATAGAGACAGATTTTCATTTGAGCCAACCAACCTGCCAACAGCATAGATGACCAGATTTAAGAAAGACCAGTCAGGAGACTGGTAATAATCTAGATTTGAGATCACTAAGAGGAAGAAATGGATTCAAAATTGCTGAGACTTAAAGGTTCTCATCACAAAAAAGAAATGGTAGTTATTTGATGTGATAGAAGTGTTAGCTAAAGCTGTCATAGTAATTGTATTGCAATATATAAATGTATCACATCAACATGTTGTATGCCCTAAACTTATACAATGTTATATGTCAATTATATCTCATAAAAAGAAAAATATTTACAAAGAAAATCATTATATATGTAAAGTAATGTGGTTTATCTCAAAATATGTGATATACAGAAAGCATTAGCTTTAATAGTGGACCACAAACATTGACCCTTGTTGTCCCTGAGCTCTCATCCTGAATGATATAAGGCTCACATGGAGTTTTCTCAACACTTGAGATCTGTAAGACTTGTGTTGGCAGATGAAACTAGAAGCACAGAACTTAGATCACAGATCTTAAATAATAAGAGATATTTGATGACATATTTGTGAGCAGGCTCCCATTTCCCCAATAAAAGAAAAGAGACCTGGAGTAAGCCACACCAAATAAGAAGTAAGGTAAAACACCTGAAATAATATGAAATAAACAAGTATCAAGAAGATTAGAAAATGACATGTTGAAATAAAAGATGATCCCCCCCAATAACTTCTAATCCATTTACACTGTGAATTACCATACTTTCAATAAAGATTTTTAAAACTGCCAGATTGCCCTCCAGCTAGAAGGCATCATGAAGAGATGCCATCACCTATTCCTCTGTCTTAGCAGGTGGCTACCTAGCAATAATTCTTCAGAGGATTTACAAATTGATTTTTTTCCCACCTATTAGTCATCAAGTGCTAATACTTTTCTGTAGCACCTTAATGTCAAACTAAATTGGACAGGACCAAAGGAATTAGAGCAGTTGTTCTCAATCTTTACCACATAGTAGAATCACCAGAGAGCTACAAAAGGTACTGATGCCTGTAGTTCAATCCAGATTTAATTGATCTGGGGCTTTGGACATCAGGATTTTTTTAAACTCCTGGGTGATTCTGATGTGCAGGTAGGATTGAGAATCACTGCTTAGAACACTGGCCCCAAAATGACCTTAGCTGGAAAAGAGCAGTAAGTACCCTTTTTTCTATTCCCCAGCAGCCCTATAGAGTCTGAATGGAGGGTAGCACCCACCTTTTTGCATACGCAAACAGCAAGAATACTAGAAATACCACTTCAATTTCTTCAAATAGTCTACTGTCCAGCTCCTTGAGTGCCCTAGATTTAAATTAAAGAGACAGTCACATAGCATGTGTAACTTTCTCCAATAAGGAAGGGGTCTGTCAGTGAAATGGACACATTTTCTAACACCAAAAGGGATCTCAGTGCTTTTTTTGCTGCACATTAAAAATCTAACACTGTGAGCTGCTTTATCTTGAAAAAATTGCCTCATTGAATTTTGGAAGGAAAAAAATCATGGAGATAAAACTTAATAATAACACACAGAAATGTAAAATATGAAAATTAAATAAGGAAATATGTATATACATCTGGCAGAGTGAGAAAGTTGTAGCTAAATATAGCCTTAATATCAGTGAGGGTGGCAAAATTGAGGGATGATGCTTATGATCACAGATAATAATGAAAAGCTCTTCAAATGATTGAATACTTGGGTTTCAATGGAAAAAAGTCCCTTTCAGGAGGAGGGGATAAAAGAGCCTAGGAATTCTAAGTCTAGAGCAACTGTAAGTCAAATCCAAATCTCAAAGTATAAGGCTAAATTTTAAGGAGTGTTCTATGTGTGCAAAGTGCTGTGTGAAACATTTTATTCACACAACATACCTAGAAGGTAGATATTACTAATTCATTTTGATGATACTATATAGAGATAATAAGTTTCTTCTTCATAGAGTTTTGTGAGGATTAAATTAGTTAATATATGAAAGCATTTAGAATGCTTAGAAGGGTGAACAGCATAGTATCTGTTAGCTATAATTATTATGGCCTGTTATCCTGAAAATCAGAAGAAAAGGAATGTTTTTCAAAGAGGAAGGCAAAGCTATGATATAAACAAGAAAGGAAACCAAGAATAAGGCAGAAACTTTGAGGAAATATTAGAAAATTGAAGTGAGTTAGAACCAGGCCGATGAGGAAGACTGAGCAGGGAGAGCCATAACACAAAATATCAGCAGGAGGAGCAACCCTTTGCAAGGGTGATCCAGAGGAACTCAAATCTAGAGGGGGCACCTGCAAAGATCAAGCATGGGCCTAGAAGGATGAACATAGCTAGTCAGTGACAGTACCACAGGAAAGAGACATCACAGATTTATGGCACCCGGCCAACATTCAGAACTGAACTCTAAAAGAAGAGTTATCTGTCCTGGCCCCTAGTTTAAGTATGAAGACCTAAGAAAAAAAGCAAAACAGAGTTTGAGGAAAATCCAGATTCCCCAAAACAGACGTGGAGACAATAAAGCCAATCAAACAATTGGTTCCCAGAAGGGAAGTAACTAAATCCCTTCACTGCCCAAGTAAATCCTCCCTCATTTGGTAAGTGGGAGGGTTCCCCACTGACCAGGCCACTTGACCAATGCCCACAAGTACATGTGAAAACTGGATGTAAGGAATGTTTTTCTAAGATAATATAATTTTCTCCAAACTGACAACAGAAGTCATAGAAAAATCTAAGTAGAAAAAAATTTTTAATTTGTCACTTGGCACTAGACTGAGTTGATATTACAGAAGAATAAAGATCTAAAGGACAACTCAAATGCTACTTAAATAACCCACTGTATAGAAAAACATAGAAATTTCCCATATTCTTTTTATAAACAAAGCCAAACATAAATATTAAAACCCAACAAAGATTACACAAAAAAGAAAACTAGAACCCAATCTCACATATGATTTATAATGAAAAATTCTAAATGAAATATTAGTATATGGAATCCAGCAGGATAGTTCCCCATTACTAATTGGGGTTTTATATCTGGGATATGGAAAATATATTAAAATAATCCACCATATTAACTCATGTAATATTTCCTATGTGCTAGGTATTGTTCTAAGTGCTCTGCATACATCAATTTATTTCATCTTCAGTAAAATCTTAGGAGGTAGGCACTATTATTATCATGATTTAAAGAGAACAAAACAGAGACACAGAGGCTTAAGTGATTTCCCCAAGGTTATACAGCTAGAGAGCAGCAGAGCTGGAATTTGAACATAAGCAAGGTGGCTCAGAGCCTGTGTACTTCTCCACAATGCTATATTGCAGTAGTTAAAGGAATATGGAAAAATGTCACTTTATCATCTGCATAGATGCCTTTGGGAAAATTCAACCTCCATCAAGAAATTATTTTTTCTTGGCTAGTATTTTTATTGTGGCAAAATATACATAACATAAAATATACCATTTTAACCATTTTTAAGTGTACAAGTCAATGGCATAAGTACATTCATGTTTTTGTGCAGCCACCACCACCATCTATCTCTGAAAATTTTGCCAAGAATTTTTAAAGACTCGGGCGCCTGGGTGGCTCAGGTGGTTAAGCGACTGCCTTCGGCTCAGGTCATGATCCTGGAGTCCCGGGCTCGAGTTCCACATCGGGCTCCCTGCTCAGCGGGGAGTCTGCTTCTCCCTCTGACCCTCCTCCCTCTCATGCTCTCTGTCTCCCATTCTCTCTCTCGGAAATAAAAAAAAAAAAGAATTTTTAAAGACTCTTAATAATAGGAATAAATGGGAAATTTCTTAACAGTATTAAATATATGTATCTCATACATGCAGAACAGTAGAAGGATTGCCATTAGAATCACAAACAAAACGGGTGCCTACTCTTATTTACCATTGCTTTGGAGGCACTGACAACACAAAAATAGACAAGAGAGTTAAATTAAAGGTATAAAATTTATAAAACAGTTAATATTATCATATTTACTGCTGATATCAGGATGTACTTGTGAAAAATAAGAGAACCAACTGAAAAACATTTATAAGTAATAATAGAATGCAATAATGTGGCTGGGTATAAAAATGTACACAAATAATCACATTTACAAACCTCAAGAAATTAAAAGAAACAGGAAAATATCTCAATTTACAGTAATAATACACACATGCAAAATACCTAGGAATGAACATAACAGGAGATGTAATGGAAAACTTCCAAATGCCAGTGGAAAGTGCAGAAGGAAGTGTGGGAAATGCAAAGACAAGCCATATTTCCTGATTAGTAGGGTGTGTTGTAATAAAAATGTCAATTCTCCCTAAGTAATGTAGTCTCATTAAGAATAATAACAGAAATTTGGGCGCCTGGGTGGCTCAGTTGGTTAAGCGACTGCCTTCGGCTCAGGTCATGATCCTGGAGTCCCGGGATCGAGTCCCGCATCGGGTTCCCTGCTCGGCGGGGAGTCTGCTTCTCCCTCTCCCACTCCCCGTTTGTGTTCCCTCTCTCGCTGTGTCTTTCTCTGTCAAATAAATAAAATCTTAAAAAAAAAAAAACATTTAAGAATAATAACAGAAATTTTATTTGCAGCTCACAAACAGATTCTAAATTTTGTTTGGAAAAATAAAGCAAGATTACATATAAAAATTCAGAAAACAGACACAAATAAGGAGGAGCTAGTACTACCAGACATTAAAATATATTATAGAGGTAAAACAATTTAAACAATCAATAGAGAGCAATAGAAGTAAACTAACTACATGTGAAAATTTCTTTTTTTAAAGATTTTATTTATTTATTTGAGAGAGAGAGCATGAGAGGGGGGGGAAGTTCAGAGGGAGAAGCAGACTCCCCGCTGAGCAGGGAGCCTGATGCGGGACTCAGATCGTGGGAATCCAGGATCATGACCTGAGCCAAAGGCAGTCGCTTAACTAACTGAGCCACCCACGCGCCTGAAAATTTATTTTTGATAAAAGTAATAGCTTATATCCATGGGAAAGAGATGGATTATTCTGAATTTTAATTAGACAACTGGGTAGCCATCTAAAAACTAAAAATTTGATTTATACCTAACATTTTATACTAAGGTGAATTCTGACTTAAAAGGATATTTTTATTTTAAAATAAAATAAAACAAAATAAATGGAAGAATAGTTTCATAATCTTGGGGGGGTGTAGCCTTAAAGATTAAAAATCCTGAAGCCATAAAGGAAAATACTGAGAAAATATCTAAAACCTAAAGCCAAAAGACAAACATCGACTTAGAAAAATATTTACAATTCATACCAGAAAGTGCTACTTTCCCTAAGATGTAAAAAGTTCCTACAAATTAAGATCAGATCAGGAACCCAATAGAAAAAAAAAGAAAAATAGGAAAGCTTATGAACATACAGTTCACAGAAAAGGAAATGCAAATGGTTCTTAAACATATTATAAAGGCTCATCCTTACTCATAATAAGAAAAATAAAGAAAATTATGCTGACATACAATAGTTCTATGAGATTGGTGACAATGAAATGTTTCATTGGTGACAATGAAATAACATGCTCTATTGGACTAATGAGAGGAAAGAATCTCTTGTATGTTGCTGCTGAGAGTATGAACTGGTAAAACTTCATGGAGGTAAACTGGCAATATTTATCAAAATTACAAATTTACATATCTGCTGGACCAACAGCACGACTTTTGGGAATTTATCCTACAGACATTTGTACATGCTTATTCATTGTGGCATTGTTTGTGATTATAAAAGATTGGAAAACACTCAAAAAGTTCAAAGAGGCACTGGTTAAATAAGACATATCCATACAAAAAATTTTTTTGACAATTGTCAAAAAATGTAGAAATCTTTCAGGTAATGATCTGGAAAGATTGTCATGATATCATGTTAAAGAAGAAAATAGTACACTGGCATTTGTAAAAAAAAAATTAAAAAGAGAGAAAGAATATAGAAGGTATTATTTACTAGCACATACGTATGTAATAGTTGTTGGTTCACAACCTTGGGAGCTTCTCAGGTATAATCTGAAGCTGACATTCATATACAGAGGGCAAGAAGAGACTAAAGAAAGAGGCAGGCCACTGCAGATTGGTAGGTGGCAGGTTTAATAAGCAAGGGAACTGATTTACAAGGCTTGTCTTGGGTGCTTACATTTCCACATGCACCTGCAAGAATCTCAAGTTTATATAGATACCTTTACTGGGTTCTGTCACTTACCCAGTCCAAATACCCTCAACACCACATTTTATCTCAAGGTTGTGTCCTTGGAGCAGCTTCTGGGAGTGGGGAATGCAAGGGGAACATGCAATGCAAGGACAGGGGAGGGGCAGGGAGCCTCCAATTGCCCAGGTCCAGCTCTGGGGTCAACTGGTGGTCACATCTTATTGATACTCTCCTCCAACAGTAGTGTATTCATAAAATAACTCTGGAAGGATGCATATGAGAGAGGTAACAGTTACCTGTGGGAGAGGAATTGAGCAACAGGAACCATGGTGAGAGAGGTTAATTAGCATAATTTCAGAATTCCAGGGATAAAAGAAATTAAAATAACTTTGAGAAACAGTGGAATGCTGCTTTTAAAACTTGGGGCGGTAATGATTAGGAACTTAGAATTCAGGGTTAGCCTGGTAATGGGTATTAAAGAGGGCACGTTCTGCATGGAGCACTGGGTGTTATACACAAACAATGAATCATGGAACACTACATCAAAAACTAATGATGTAATGTATGGTGATTAACATAACAATAAAAAATTAAAAGAAGAATTCATGCTTAGCCATTCTACAAGTGTAAAAATAAAATACATTTTCAGATATTGCAAAAATGCAGATAATTTGCCATCTACACATCTGTATGAAAAATGCCTTACAAAAGTTATTATAGAAAAAAAGCAATGTTATACCTGAAAGCTTGAGATAGATGAAACAATGGCAGTTGACTATGATCTGAAAGAAGCACTAGAATTTGATGCTTTTAAAATTCTCTCAAGTTTGCTTTTAAAATCCTCTCTCAAGTTTCTCCTATTTCTATAGGAGAAATCTCCTATAGTGAATAATATTTACATAAATTTACATAAACCTAATAATGCAAGTGCTATTTTATTTGCTTTAATATTTTATAATTAATCTAAAGACAAAGTTACAAAATGAAATCACATAAACCTGGATTATGTGAAGATAATAATATAACAAAATCAGGTGATATCAGGTGGTATGAGCCAAATTCCTCATTCTTCAGAGTGGGACATTAACAGAATATATGTAAGACATACAATTATATGTTTATCATCTAAAATAGTACTATTAAATACCAGAGAAACATATTTCAAAAAGATTTGGTTTAAAGTGTTTACCTCTGGGCAGAGGAGCTGGGGGAAGGGAAACTTATTTTTCATTTTGAAAACTTTTATGTGGTTTAATTTTTACCATGCAGTTAATTTTTTAGATTGCCTAATTACTTCTATATTTTTATTTGTATATACTACATATATATATTAAGTTTTAATTTTAATTCCAGTATAGTTAACATGCAGTATTACATTAGTTTCAGGTGTACAAGATAGTGATTCAAAAATTCTATACATTACTCAGTGCTCATCATGATAAGTGCACTCCTTAATCCCCTTCACCTGTTTCACCCATCCCCCCCCACCACCTCCCCTCTGGTAACTATCAGTTTGTTCTCTATAGTTAAGAGTCTTTTCTTGGTTTGTGTCTCTTTTTTTTTCCTTTGTTCATTTGCTTTGATTCTTGAATTCCACATATGAGTAAAATGATATGTTATTTGTCTTTCTCTAACTGACTTATTGCTTAGTATTATTCTCTCTCGCTCCATCCATGTTGTTGCAAATGGCAAGATTTCATTCTTTTTGATAGCTGACTAACATTCCTATACACACACACACACACACACACACACACACACCACTTTTTCTTTATCCATTTATCTAGCGATGGACACTTGAACTTCTTCCATAATTTGGCTATTGTAAGCAATGCTGCAGTAAACATAGGGGTGTACATATCCTTTCAAATTAGTGTTTTTATAGTCTTTGAGTAAATACACAGTAATGTGATTACTGGATCATAGGGTAGTTCTATTTTTAATTTTTTGGGAACCTCCATACCATTTTCACAGTGGCTGCACCAGTTTGCATTCCCACCAACAAGGGTGTACAAGGGTTCTTTTTTCCCCACATCCCCATCAACACTTGTCATTTCTTGAGTTTTGGTTTTAGCCATTCTAACAGGTGTGAGGTGATATCTCACAGTGGTTTTGATTTGCGTTTCCATGATGATGAGTAATGTTGAGCATCTTTTCCTATCTGTTGACCATCTGTATGTCTTCCTTGGAAAAACATCTATTCATGTCTTCTGCCCACTTTTAATTGGATTATCTGGAGGTTTTATGTGTGTTGAGTTGTATCAGTTCTTTATATGTTTTGGATACTAACCCTTTATTAGATATGTCATTTGCAAATATCTTCTCCCATTCATTAGGTTGTCTTTTTGTTTTGCTGATTTTTTCCTTCACTGTGCAGAAGATTTTTATTTTGATGTAGTCATAATAGCTTGTTTTTGCTTTTGTTTCCCTTGCCTCAGGAGACATATCCAGAAAAATGTTACAACTGATGTCAGAGAGATTACTTCCTCTGCTCTCTCCAGGAATTTTATGGTTTCAGGTCTCACATTTAGGTCTTCAATCCGTTTTGAGTTTATTTTTGTGTATGGTGTAAGAAAGTGGTCAAGTTTCATTCTTCGGCATGTAGCTGTCCAGTTTTCTCAACACCATTTGTTGAAGAGACTGCCTTTTTCCCATTACATATTCTTCCCTCTTTTATTGAGGATTAATTGACCATATAATCATGGGTTTGTTTTCCAGCTTTCCATTCTGTTCCATTGATCTATGTGTCTCTTTTTGTGCCAGTACCATATTGTTTTGATAACTATAGCTTTGTAGTTTCACTTGAAATCTGGATTTGTGATACCTCAGATCTTCAATTTCTTTTATTAGGGATTTATAGTTTTCAGAGTACAGGTCTTTCATCTACTTGGTTAAGTTTATTCCTAAGTATTTTGTTATTTTTGGTACAATTGTAAATGGGTTTGCTTTCTTCATTTCCCTTTCTGCTGCTTCATTATTAATGTGTAGAAATGCAACAGGTTTCTGTACATCAATTTTGTATCCTGTGACCTTACTGAATTCATTTAATAGTTCTAGTAATTTTGAGGTGGAGCCTTTAGGGTTTTCTGTATGTAATGTCTTGTCATCTGCAAATAATGAAATTTCTACTTCTTCCTTATAAATTTGGGTGCCTATTATTCCTTTTTGCTGTCTATTTGCTGTGGCTATGATTTCCAGTACCATGTTGAATAAAAGTAAGAGAGGACACCCTTGTCTTTTTCCTGGTCTTAGGAGGAAAGTTCTCAGCTTTTCACCATTGAGTAGGATGTTAGCAGTGCGCTTTTCATATGTGGCCTTTATTATGTTGAGATATGTTCCCTCTTAACCTACTTTTTTGAGGGCTTTTATCAGGAATGGATGTGGTCCTTTCTCAAATGCTTTTTCTGCATCTATTGAAATGATCCTATGATTTTTATCCTTTCTCTCATTGATGGGTTGTACCACACTGATTGTTTTGTGAATATTGAACCCTTGCATCCTGGAATAAATCCCACTTGGTCATTTTAATTATTTTTTAATGTATTATTAGATTTGGCTTGCTAATATTTTGTTAAGGATTTTTGCAACTACATTCATGAGATATATTGGTCTGTAATTCTCTTTTTTTGTAGTGTCTTTATTTGGTTTTGGCATCAGGGTAATGCTCACCTCATAGAATTAATTTGGAAGTTTTCCTTCCTCTTCTGTTTTTTGGAATAGTTTGAGAATAATAGGTATTTACTCTTCTTTAAATGTTTGGTAGAGGGACGCCTGGGTGGTTCAGTTGGTTAAGTGTCTGCCTCTTGATTTTGGCTCAGGTCATGATCTTGGGGTCCTGAGATTGAGCCCCACATTGAGCCCCCCACTCAACAGGGAGTCTGCTTGAGATTCTCTCCCTCTCCCTCTGCCCCCCTTCTCTCTCTGTAAAATAAATAAATAAAATCTTTAAGAAAATAAAATAAATGTTTGGTAGAATTCAACTGTGAAGCCATGTGGTCCTGGACTTTTGTTTGTTGGGAGATTTTTGGTTACAGATTAAATTTCATTGCTGGTAATCAGTCTGTTCAAATTTTTCATTTTTTCCTGATGGAGTTTTGGGAGGTTATATGTTTCTAGGAATTTATCTACTTCTTCTAGGTTGTCCAGTTTGTTGACATATAATTTTTCATAATACACTCTTATGATCTTTTGTATTTTTGTGGTGTTGGTTGTTATTTATCCTCTTCTTTTCATGATTTTGTGTATTTGAGTTCTCTCTCTTTTTCTTTTTGATAAATCTGGCTAAAGGTTTCTCAATTTTATTAAACTTTTCAAAGAATCAGCTCCTGGTTTCATTGGTCTGTTCTATTGTTTCTTTAGTTTCTATATTAGTTATTTCTGTGCTAATCTTTATTGTTTCCTTCCTTCTGATGGTTTGGGGTTTTGTTTGTTCTTCTTTTCCTAGCTCCTTTGGGTATAAGGTGAAGTTGTTTACTTGAGATTTTTCTTGCTTATTGAGATAAGTCTGTATTCCTATAAACTTCCATCTTAGAAGAGCTTTTGCTACATCCCAAACCTTCTAGACCTTGTGTTTTCATTTCATTTGTTGCCACACACTTTTTTATTTTTTTCTTCAATTTCTTGGTTGGCCTGTTCACTGTTTAATAGCATGTTATTTAACCTCCAGGTTTTTGTGCTCTTTCCAGATTTTTTTCTTGCGGTTGATTTCTAGTTTCATAGCATTGGGGTCAGAAAAGATGTATGGTATGACTTCAATCTTTCTGAATTTGTTGAGACTTGTTTTCTGGCCTAATATGTGATCTATTCTGAAGAATGCTCCATGTGTACTTAAAAAGAATGTATATTCTGCTCTTTTAGAATGGAATGTTCTGAATATATCTGTTAAATCCATCTGGTCCAATATGTCATTCAAAGCCACTGTTTCCTTGTTGATTTTCTGTTTGGATGATCTACTGATGTAACTGGGATATTAAAGTCCACTACTGGGGCGCCTGAGTGGCTCAGTTGGTTAAGCGGCTGCCTTCAGCTCAGGTCATGTTCTCAGAGTCCTGGGATGGAGCCCCACATCAGTTTCCTCACTCAGCGGGGAGTCTGCTTCTCCCTCTGCCCCTCCCTCCCCCTGACTTGTGTTCTCTCTGGCTCACTCTCTCTCTCAATAAATAAAGTCTTAAAGAAAAAGTCCCCTACTACTATTATATTACTATTATTTACTAGTACTTAAGTTTTAAATTACTTCAAATTTTAAAGTTTAAATTACTATCATTTATTTCCTTTATGTTTGTTATTACTACTTTAAATATTTGGGCGCTCCCATGTTGGGTGCATAAATATTGACAATTGTTATATCTCCCTGCTGTATTGTGCCCTGAAGGATTATATAGTGTCCTTCATTGTCTCTTTTTACAGTCTTTGTTTTAAAGTCTATTTTGCCCAAGTAAGTATTGCTACCCCAGCTTTATTTTCACATCCATTTGCATGATAAATATTTCTCCATCCCTTCACTTTCAATCTGCATGTCTTGATTGGTCTGAAATGAGTCTCTTATATGCAGCATATAGATGGGTCTTGTTTTTTTTAAGATTTATGTACATATGTATGTATGTGTGTATGTATTTCCATCCTTCCCTTGCTCTCTTCTCATAGTTAGCTTTCTTTAGTGACATATTTTGATTCTTTTCTATTTCTTTTTTGCATACCTATTACTGATTTTTGATTTGTGGTTATGATTCAGTTTATATATATATATATATATATATAACATCTTCTGCATAAACAGTCTATATTAAGTTGATGGTCACTTAGTTTGAACCCATTTTTTACTCCTCCTCCCCCCACATTTTAGGTATATGGCATCATACTTTACATCCTTTTGTGAGTCCTTTCACTGGTTTTTACGGATATACTTATTTTTACTGCTTTTGTGCTTCTTTACTTTCTTTACTCTTGTTTATGGTCTTTCCTTTCCATTCAAAGAGTCCCCTTTAACATTTCTTGTAGGGCTGATTTAATGGTCATGAATTCCTTTAACTTTTCTTTGTCTGGGAAACACTATCTCTCCTTCTATTCTGAATGATAGCCTGACTGGATAGAATATTCTTAGCTGCAGGTTTTTTTCCTTTCAACATTTTGAATATATGATGCCATTCTCTTCTAGCATGCAAAGTTTCTGCTGAAACTTCAGCTGATAACCTAATGGGGTTTCCCTTGTATGTAACTGCTTTCTTTTCTCTTGCTGCTTTTAAAATTCTCTCTTTATCAGTACTTTTTGCCATTTTAATTACTATGTGTCTTGGTATGGCCCTCCTTGGGTTGATTTTGTTGGGGGCTCTCTGCCTCCTGGATCTAGATTTCTATTTCCTTCCCCCAGATTTGGGAAGTTTTCAGCTATTATTTCTTCAAATAAATTTTCTGCCCCCTTTTGTCTCTCTTCTCCTTCTGGGATCCTTATAATGCAAATGTTATCACACTTGATGGTGTTGCTAAGTTCCCTAGATCTATTCTCATTTTGCATTTTTTTTCTCTCACCTGCTCAGCTTGATTATTTTCCATTAGTCTGTCCTCTAGGTCACTGATTCATTCTTTTGACTCATCTAGTCTACTATTTATTCCATCTAGTGTATTTTTAATTTCATTTATTGTGTTCTTCATCTCTGATTGGTTCTTTTTTTATCTCATTGTTGAGAGTCTCACTGAGATCCTCAACTCTTTCGTCATGTCCAGTGAGTATCTTTATGACCATTACTTTAAATTCTCTATCAGGCATATTACTTATCTCCATTTTGCTTAGGTCTCTTGCTGTGATTTTGTCCCTTTTTTTCATTTGTAATATATTCTTCTGCCTTTTTAAAAAAGATTTATTTATTTATTTTAGAGAGAGTGTATGAGGAGGGGGAGGGGCAGTGAGAGAGAGAGAAGCAGACTCCCGGCTGAGCGTGGAGCCCCATGACCCTGAGATCATGACCTGAGACAAAATCAAGAGTCAGACACTCAACTGACTGAGCTACCCAGGCACCCGTCCTCTGTCTTCTCATTTTGTCTAACTCTCTGTGTCTACTTCTCTGTGTTAGGAAAGAAGGCTACATCTCCTGCACTTGAAAGTAATGGCCTTATGAAGAAGAGGTCCTGTAGTACCCTGCAATGCAGTGCCCCTGTTCACCAGAACCTAGTGCTCAGAGGTGTCTCCTAAGTGTTTTGCATGTGCCTTGATGTTGGGGATGACCTGCCTTTTCCTTCATTCCAATCATCTGCAATGGCTTTCTTTACCTGTTGTGGGTAGTGTTTGGTCCCTGTGGTGTTAGTGGGCCAGTCTGATGATGTCTTGGGTTTTAGTTGAGTCAGAGCAGGTGTTTACCACAGTTGCAGTAGCACCAAACTGCAGGGCATTTTCCCTGTGTCATCCCCTGAGAAGCTTTCATTGGTGGGTAGGGTCTGCAGTCAGACCAGTTGTCTGCCTCCAGCCCTCTGCTGGGTCTCCATCCAACTGGTGTGTGTGGTTATCTGCCCCTTTCACCTGTAGCAGGAGTCACATTGGAGCGATGCTGGCCATTGTAGGGGCTGCTTGCACACTGCCAGGCCTGCAACACTGCCCTATATGGGCTCTGGCCAAGAGCATTTTGGAGAGGGCAGATCCACCAAAGCACCTGGGGTGGGGTATGGGGCACAGCAGTGCTAGCAAGTTAGGTAGCAAGTCCTGCAGGTGGCCATGTGTTCATGCTGGGAAGCAATGGAGACTGCCAGTTACTTTTTATTTGGAAGAGTTCCCCAGGGCCTCTGTCCCTCTGGGACTCACTCTGAGATTAGTAAATAACTCTCCCTCTTGTACGCCCCAGGTTCCTTTCAAACTGCTGCTTCTATGCTATATCTCCTTGGCCTATTTGCTGTGCTGTCTCTTTAAGGGTGGGGACTCAGTTTCCTCTCACCTTCCTGGCCCTTTTAATGCTGAGCCCACTGATTTTTTTTAAAATTCCAGGTTTTAAGTCCCACTGGTTGTAAGAACTCATGGAATTCAGCCCTTCTGGTTTTCAAAGCCAAATGTTATAGGGATTCGTCTTCCCCATGCAGACTTTCCAGCATGAGGGATCTGTTTCTCTTGCCTCTCCATGCCTGTAGTATCTCTGACTCCCTCAGATATTCCAGAGATTCTGTTTTATTCTGGACCACGTCTCTGCCCTTCCTATCCTCTTCAATGTGGCCTCTTCTCTACATTTAGTTGTGGACTTATTCATCCAGGCTTCAGGTCATTTTCTGGGTTATTTACACTGATGTGAGGGTTAACTAGTTATACCTGTGGGATGAAGTGAGCCTAGGGTCCTCCTGCTCCACCATCTTCCCCAGAAGTCTCCATGCACAGTTAACTTTTAAAATAACATACAAAAGATAAAAAGGAAGTGGGGATAGGGAGTAATTTGCTCAAAATCATACATATATTAAGTGATGGAGTTACATTCTAGCCCAGATTCATCTAAGTGCAAAGTCTGGTTCACACTTGAGCCTGCATCAGAATCTCCTGGAAGGCTTTTTAAAACACAGCTTTTTGGACCCCACCCCTAGAATTTCTGAGTCAGTAGTTCTATGGTGGGACCCAATAAGTTGCTTTTCTGATCAGTTTCCAGGTGATGGTGATGCTGTTTGTCCAGGAATGGACTGTGAGAACTACACACACACTTCACCATAACCCCCATTTTTGAGGTCAACAATTTGGAAAAAGAATTATTTTTAATGTGTCATGAGTTTTGACAGTGCTTTGGCTATTGTCTTTTTTTGGCTAGAAGAGGAATGTGAATTTGGTTTTTCCACTTGTTCCTCCACAGACACCAGAGAACAGAAAGTCCTTTGAATCAACCTATTATTTTAGAGATTTCCCCACTAGGAAAGCAGGCTCCATCTCCAGCTGTCTTTAGTTTCTGTATTACCACTTATGAGACCCATGCAACATTCAGGTTCAGCATTGAAATCTGACCTAACAGACTGAGAAAAAGACGAAAAAGGAATTATTTCAGGATTAATATGTTTACACAAATTCAGTGCTTGGCAAGTAGTGGTTATCATGTCACTGTGGAACTCTCTGGACAATCTTAAGAGCATACTGAATGGTTCAGTGGAAGCCTGTGTCTAAGGAGTTGAGTTGACAACTTAATTTAAATAATATAAAACCTCAGTGTTATCATCTATGCCCTGCACAAACCAGATGATAGAAAACATCACCATCTTACAAATATGGTACCCATCTTAGCCCTTATCCTTTCTGTTATGTCTCCTCATTTCTCTTTAAATAATGAGCCATTTAGTTACTGACTTTTTGTTATGTATCTCATCATCTTCCTGTGGAAAATACTACCCTTCACAACAGCTCACATCTGAAAAAATAAATGCTTTTGTCCACTGTAAAACATGCTCTAAATTACTGAATTTAGAGGCATTCCATCTAAAAGGGGGGCATATAAATGTCATTGGCAGTTTAGTAAAGATTAGTTCAGTGCATTTATTCTGATTAGCACCAAGGGCTTCACAAATGTTCAGATAAGGAATGCCAATAAATCAATTATGCTATAGGAGCAAATCACTTGAGAAAGTGCATTAACTTCCCTGAACCACTGGGCTACCAATTAGTATTGCCTCTTTGTGCTTACTGGTGACCCACTGCAGATAATGCCACCCTGAGATGTTTAATACATTCCTAGGGCAGGATCCAATAATCATCATCATTGTTATTTACTAGATTTATAAAAGTGCCCCTTTCCTAGCCCTCCACATCAGGGAGCCAGTACAAAAGTGAAAGCATTTGCAAATAAACAAATTGGAATTACCAAAAGTAATTGGTGGATTTTTTTTGTAGTGTATTAGTTAAGGTAATGCTAGTTGCTCATAACAAGGGTGACTTATAATGGCTCAAATGCTATAGAAATTATTTCTCCAAAACTTATGTTTTAAAAGAGCTGTTCCTAATCAACGGGTGATTGTCCTCAGGGAAGGTTAATTTTATGTCAACTTGGCTGGGCCACAATACCCAGATATTTGGTCAAACTCTACTGTGGAGGTTGCTGTGAAAGTATTTCTTAGATGAGATTAACATTTAAATCAGTAGACTTTGAGTAAAGCAGATTTACCCTCCATAATATGGGTGAGCCTCATCAAAGTAGTCAAAGGCCTTCAGAGAAAAAGACTGATGTCCCCGAGGAAAAGGGAATTCTTTTTTTTTTAATTATGTTAATCACCATACATTACATCATTAGTTTTTGATGTAGTGTTCCATGATTCATTGTTTGCATATAACACCCAGTGCTCCATGCAGAACGTGCCTTCTTTAATACCCATCACCAGGCTATTCCATCCTCCCACCCCCATCCCCTCTAGAACCCTCAGTTTGTTTCCCAGAGTCCATAGTCTCTCATGGTTCGTCTCCCCCTCCGATTTCCCCCCCTTCATTCTTCCCCTCCTGCTATCTTCTTCTTTTTTTTTAAACATATAATGTATTATTTGTTTCAGAGGTACAGATCTGAGATTCAACAGTCTTGCACAATTCACAGTGCTCACCATAGCATATACCCTCCCCAATGTCTATCACCCAGCCACCCCATCCCTCCCACCCCCCCACCACTCCAGCAACCCTCAGTTTGTTTCCTGCAATTAAGAATTCCTCATATCAGTGAGGTCATATGATACATGTCTTTCTCTGATTGACTTATTTCGCTCAGCATAATACCCTCCAGTTCCATCCACGTCATTGCAAATGGCAAGATTTCACTCTTTTTGATGGCTGCATAATATACCATTGTATATATACACCACATCTTCTTTATCCATTCATCTGTTGATGGACATCTTGGCTCTTTCCACAGTTTGGCTATTGTGGACATTGCTGCTATAAACATCGGGGTGCACATACCCCTTCGGATCCCTACATTTGTATCTTTGGGGTAAATATCCAGTAGTGCAATTGCTGGATCGTATGGTAGCTCTAGGAAAAGGGAATTCTGCCAGCAGACTGCCTTTGGATTTGAGATGCAACATCAAATCTTCCTTGGGTCTCCAGCCTGCCTACCTACCCTGCAGATTTTGGACTTGCTAGCCTCCACCACTGTGTGAATGAATTCCTTAAAATCTCTCTCTCTCTCTCTCTCTCTCTCTCTCTCCCTGAATAATACATCCTACAAAGTGTGATTCAGACACCAGCGCCCCTTCTATCCTGTGGCTCTTTCATCCTCAGTACATGGCTCTCAAGGTTTCTGTTGTTGTCTCTATGATGCCTGAAGAAGGAGAAAGATTATGGAGATGTGGGGGGGGGAATTATTTATAGGCCGTTCTACTCACATTCCATTGACTAGAAGTCAATAATAAGTCACATGACTACTTATACCTGCAAAGAAGGTTGGAAAATGTAATGTTATCTAAAGACAGGCAGGTCTAATGAGTCCCCAAAATATCACTGCTTTATTTTTTTAAAGATTTATTTATTTATTTGAGAGAGAGAGAGTGAGAGAGAGCAAGCAGGGGGAGGGGCAGAGGGAGAGGGAAACAGAGAATCTCAAGCAGACTCTGCACTGAGCATGGAAGGAGTCCAACACAGGGCTCAATCTCACGACTCTGAGATCATGACCTGAACTGAAACCGAGAGTCAGGCACTTAACCAACTAAGCCACCAGGTGCCCCAATATCATTGCTTTAAACAACAAGTCCTCACTCTCAGAAGTAGATCAGCTCTCAGAAGGGTTCTGAGGGTGATTCACCATCTTTCTACATGCTGATGACATTTCTCATCCATCAGGCCTAGTCTCTTCTCCAAAGACCAAGACAGCTTCCTGGAAGAAAAAGATTGGTCTCCTCCAAAGTGAGGACCTCTATTTTTACTTACCATTATATTCACCATTACATCCCTGAAATCAACCACAAATCTGAGCACGTAGGAATAATTCTATCAGTACTTTTGCATAAATGAATGAATGACAAGATTTCTTAAAGAATTTTATATTTGGGATTCAGTAAAATTTCTAGAAATGATCTACCAATTTTCTCACTTTACAGAAAAGTAAGCTACATTCTTAGAGTGTAAGTATTTTATTCAAGGTCATATAACTAGCTATGAATTGAATTGAGATAAGAACTAGTCTCACTGCATCAAAAACTAATGATGGCTAACTGAATATAATAAAAAAATCAGTTACAAAAAAAAAAGAACTAGTCTCACTAATTCCCAGCCCAATGGATACTGTACAGTGGTTCTAGGCAGAAAATTATAGATAAATAGATCAATTTACATCTTCATATAATTATTACATACTCATATGTTGTTATATAACTAATTATTAAATGATACTTATATCTTCATATAAATAATTATTCATATAGGAGGGTTCATATGAAACCATTCTCATTTTTCTCTACTCCGAAAAATCTTTATTTCCAAAGCCCTTTATGTCTTGGCATTGCAACTCCTTATGTGTTCTGTTTGATATTTTGTCCTTTTTTTACCACTGATTTCCTGCCCCTGCCCCACCCAATGCCCACCTTTTCTGCCTCCTGCCACTCTTCTGTATGGGTCTGCACATGACTTCCTATTTGTGTAAGTGCCCCTGGCAGAACCAGGAAGTCAAAATAGAGGGATGGTGAAGAGGGCCAGTGATACTTGCTCAAATGTTCATCACCAAGTGGAGGTGAACCTGGCCATCTTTTCACCTTCAGACAATCCATCTCAACCATATTTTCTACATTCCCCAATTCCTAGTGAAACATTTTTCTTAACTGTAGGGGAAGAAATAAACAACCAAAAGAACCTCTGTACATGATGAGGGCATATACAATCAGGGCATTAAGAGTTTGTTTGCTTCTGTGCTTGTATTGTCAAAGAATGGTGATGATAATGACAATTACCATCTTTTGAGAGCTTACCATTGGGCAAACATTGATGAATTGCACAAACCCACCATACACTCTCTTGGGATTATTCAGCAGTGTGTGCTTGCTGATTGAGGACAAAAGGATAGTCTCGAAGGCAGAGAACAGAACTGGACCACATCAAAACTGAAATCATGACTATGGCCCAATTGATGTCATAAATATTTCCTTGTAGACATCCCACGGGTTCTCAACTGTGTGCCAGGGTACCACAGCAAATTTACACCCATGCCATGGGGTATTTACATTTTTCAAGGGAATATCTGACTCCATGTGAATTCCTAGTTTGAGATAGTTCAGTTTCATCATTAGATTGCTACATTCCTTTTGATGACATCATATTTCATTGTTATAAGAAAAAGCAAGTGCTGCCTGAAAATCAATGTGAAATAAGAAATGAGTGTTGTAGTGTCCAATATGACTCCTAGATCAAGAAGCTATTCAGTGTCCAACAGGTGCTAAGTTGTTAGAATATAAATACTTACTAAATTATTTAGACCTAACTACTTAATAAATGGAACTTTTAGGTATTTGTTTTGGCCTGTGTACCCTGTGAATAAATTACTGAGACTCTAAGGGTGGTGTGAACTGAGAAAGTTAGAGAACCTCTTGTGGACATATTTCTGAGGAGAGGCAATAAAGCGTTGGATTTTGTGGCTTGAGCTCCCTCCCACTTCTTCCTCTCATAACTGCCTTAGTCCAGAAGCAGCAGCCCTGTGGACCCAACCTACACATGCTCAGAAATTAAAGCAGTGGCCTCCTGTATGCCCACTATTCTTTCCTAACATCCTCTTATATCAGAAGGATTTGCAAAGACTATCTGAGCTGATGTCTGCTTGGTACAAATAAATGCAAATAATAAAAGTAATGAACCTCTCCGAAGTCTCAAGGATCACATTTCTTTTTTTTTTTTTTAAGATTTTATTTATTTATTCATGAGAGACAGAGAGAGAGAGAGAGAGAGAAGCAGAGGGAGAAGCAGGCTCCCAAGGAGCCCGGAGCCCAATGCGGGTCTCCATCCCAGGACCCTGGGATCATGACCTGAGCCAAAGGCAGATGCTTAGCCATCTGAGCCACCCAGGTGCCCTCAAGGGTCACATTTCTGATCAAAACTGCTTCAATGCCTTCCTATCACCTTTCCAACAGTATTCAAGCAGTGGTACACTCAGTGACTTTGTTAAGTGGCCTTTATTCCTTTTCTGCAGTTTTTCCCCCAGGAGTTATGTTTAATGCCTGAGAGCACTGGAGCTCACACTTGCAGATTCTTCAGCTTCCATAGTTGCATTGTATTGGACTGAATGGCCAAGTATTTAAATCAATATTTGGGCAAAACTTAAAATCAATCATTATAGAAAGGACTTTTGGAACACAAGAATTAAATCTTAAATGTTTCAAATAAAATGGAATTAGTATTCCAGTATAAAAAGTCACAGTTTAATATTAAATGTCTAAAATTTGGGGGCAGAAATAGTTTCTTAACCTTGTCAGTTACTGAATTGCTCCTTCAGTCACTATTCTGCACATCTGTGAAGTGAAATAGATACTTGGTCCAAGAATCAGCATTTTTAATGTACATCCCAGGTGGTGCTGATTCAGGATGTCACAGATTTCATATTTGGCAAACACTAGCCTAAAGGCAGGAACAGACCTCTAACTAGGATGATGGTTAGAACCAGAGAGAACCCAACTGGTGTACTCTAGGACCAGTCCAGCAGGTGGACAGACCCCACCCTCCAATTGTGCTGCACACCAGATAGATGAGGATATCAACCAAGAGTCTTAGAGGGAAAATAAAAACAAGGGGCCATAGTCCAAATATTATTCTGTTATTCATGTCTTCACTCAGACGGATCTGTCACTTCATAGTGTCATCTGTCCTGCACTGTAAGCCAAGAAACATGGGTTTTTATCCAGGCTCTGTCACTACAGTCCTCTGGGATAGCGTGCAGGCCACTAGTCCAAGCATCAGCTGCTTCCTGTATATAGAAAAAAAAACAAAACAAAACAGGTGAAGTTGTGATCTCCAAGTTCTCCTGGGACAGTGAGAAGCCTGTGAATTTCAAAATCAAAAGACCTGAATTCAAATTCCAGCTCAGCCCTTTACTGACACTATAACCTTGTGCAAGTTACTAAATTTCTTGGAAGTCCAGTTTTCTGGGGAAGATACAATTTTTCTGGGGAAGACAGTAACTATTTTACTACATGGTAAGTGCTCAATTCTTAAATTGTGTCATTTCAATATTTTTAAAAACTGTATTATTTATTTTATAAAACAATAATTTGTACTAATTTTGATAGTATGTTGTTACCAGTACATTTAATTATTAATTTGTTATTAAACTTTTCATTGCACATATCTCATCTTTCCCAGTAGACTAGATTTATTGAGAGTAGGATATTATAAGGCATTTTTACTTTACTTAGGGTGACCAGCCATCTCAGTTTGCCTGGGACAAAAGAAGGTTCCAGATATGGGACTTTCAGTGTTAAAACCAGGAAAGGCCCAGATAAAGTGATGAGTTGTTAATCCTACTTTACATCCACCTTCATATCTAGTTAAATACCTAATAAATATAAGGTGGATAGATGAATTTTTCTTCCCCACCTCAATTTTAATCACTGCTTTCATTTTAGTTTATCATTATATAAATAAGACAACAAATCAGAGAGAAGTATAATTAATCACACTAATAATCAAGTTATAGTTATTTTCTATTAAAGAAGGATTCAGTTTTGTTCATAATATATTTGCTTTATTTTGCTAAAGGGATAGTCTTTGTGACAAAAGATTGTTAATAGAAAGTGGTATTCTCAATAATAAGCCCTAATGGTGGTTTGCTCCTCAAGTTTAGGGGTTACATTAATTGTTTGCAAAATATTTTAAAACATACTCTAAAGACAAAGCCCCAAAGTAACATAAGAATTTATTTTTAAAAAGAAGTTTAAATTATTGTGACTTTTTGCATTAAGTAGACTTCTGAGTACCTTCTCTATTAAGTACTCTTTTTTCCATCCAAGAATGCAATTCTTAAAATTTTTAAACTGGTTAGGCAATTTGGGATTCCTCTGGGATTTTGATGCCAAAGCCTCCACTGACATTTTGAGGAGTTAATGGTTATAATTACTTTGCCTGTAGCAATATCACTGCCTTTAAAATAAAAGCCTCAAGGACCTTTTTCCAATGTATTAGATTACATTCTATTCAAAAGGACAGGATTTATTATACAGGAAAATGTACTAAGAGTACACTGATCTTTCTTCCAAAAGTCTATTTTTCTAACATGAATCTTAAAGCTATTATCACATATTTGTGGAAAAATTATTCCTCTAATACTCCATTTAAAAAAAATCAAAGTTTGGGGCACCTGGATGGTTCAGTCAGTTAAGCGTCTGATTCTTGATTTCAGCTCAGGTCATGATCTCAGGGTCGTGGAATCGAGCCCCATGTCAGGCTCCATGCTGGGCATGGAGTCTGCTTAAGATTCTCCCTCTCCCTCTCTCCCTCTGTGACTCACCCCTCCTCTCCCATGTGCATATGCATGCTCTCTCTCTCTCAAAAACAATTAAAAAATCAGTTTCTCTGCTATGTCAACTTTTATTTTTTATTTTCCTTTTTCAATGAGTCACTATTCTTTGTCACAGAAAATCCTTACTCCTTTGGCAGGGTAGCAGGTAGAAATGCCCCAGACCCTATTGAAATGAGTCTTGGAGCACTGAGTCACAGCTGATGACTAACAGCAGAAAGACAAGTGGTTCCTCACTGCGGCCAATGGCATTGTAGAGTGTCCACCATGGCCAATGCTCAGAAGAGAGACCAAACACTATGGCAACTGTGGCACTCAGGGTCAAGCTGCCCTCATAGAACAAAGGAACAGAACATGATGCCTAGAAAGGGGGTAATTATAAATTTAAAAGTGTCACATCCTAGGAGTACTTAGGTACTTAAAGAGAGTTGGTCTTGGGCGCCTGGGTGGCTCAGTTGGTTAAGCGACTGCCTTCGGCTCAGGTCATGATCCTGGAGTCCCAGGATCGAGTCCCGCATCAGGCTCCCTTATGTCAGCAGGGAGTCTGCTTCTCCCTCTGACCCTCCCCCCTCATGCTCTCTCTCTCTATCTCATTCTCTCTCTCAAATAAATAAATAAAATCTTTAAAAAAAAAAAAAGAGAGAGTTGGTCTTGTGAATGGGTTGAATAAGTGGCTGACATATAGGATTGTGTGAAATGCTCCAGAAAGAGCTAGGAAAGAGAGAAGACAGATATTATACGACCATTTTAGATAGTGAGTGACACTTGTTTCAGGTCCTATACTGAGTTGGTTGAAACACAAAGACAAGAGCCCAGGTCTCCTGATGTCTAATCTAGTTCTCTTCCTACTATGACAAACTGCCTGACATTCTACCATTAGCATTCCTTTCCATTAGAAATGTCTACTGGTAAAATACAAATATTCCTGAAAAGGACAGTAACTTAAACCAGGTGTTAGTTGTAGAGGAAATTATATATAGGAAGTCAAGAACATCCTGTAAACTACTTTATCAGGTCTTTTCCAATGATAGAACTGGGCAGTTTCGATGGTGGAGAAGGGGAGTCTGAACACAGAGCCAGAGGCCTCCCAGGGATAAGACTCAGGGAAGAGAAGTACTCTGGGAAGTCAGGGAATCTTAAATGCCTCCCTCCCAGAACTAGGAGAGGGCACTGTGTGGATGGAAAAAGAGCATCAGTAAACTGAGTCTTTCCCACAATTTCACCTAAAATCAGCCCTGAGCCTCATTTTACAGAGAACAAAGACTATGGGTAAGAGAAGATGAGAAGGAGTGGGAGATGACAGCCATAGGGGTCTCCTCCCAGGTCAGGTTTGCTACTAGAGGAGACTGAAGCACTCTTGTGGTAGAGAAGGCTTTCAAATCAACCAGCACTGCAGCTTGAGGACAAAGATTGGGAGCCTTTCTCAAGGGCTCATTCCCTCTCCTTCTTCTTTTTTTTACACTAGTGGGCAGGTGTGTGTGTGTGTGTGTGTGCATATGGCAGGGGAAGAAGGAAGCTAACATGTAAGAAGGACCTTAACTGTGTGAGATGCATCATGTACACATAACTTCACTTCATTATCAAAATGTTCAGAGGCCAGTATCGTGGAGAGCATTGTTCAGATAAGGAAACTGAGGCTCAGAAACTTTCCCCAGATCACAGAACTAGGATAGGTATCCAAGACTGACTCCAAAATTGATTTTCTGCCTACCACACCTCACCGATACCATTAGGATCCTCATTTCTCTGAAAAATTATAGTTCCTCTTTCCCTAAGACTCTGTTAAACATGTAGTGTATTGTAATATCCCAATGGATAAAGATCTTTAACTGACAGTATTCATCTCATCATCTCAGACCAGAGAGGTGGCATTGTATAGTGGAAAGAAGTTGTTATCTCTAGCTGGTAAATATCTAATGCCATTTAAGCTCCCTGTGGCTTTGATTAATTATTGTCAGAAAAATATAAATAACAATATTTTCATAATAGGACCTAAGTGAAGGTAAAAGAGCTTTATAAGCTGTACACCATCATGCAAAAGGAAAATAATATGAAAGTAAAATAAGGGAAACAACTCAAATGTCCATCAACTGGTAAGTGGATAAATAAACTGTGGTATATCCATACAATGAGATACTGTTAAGCAATTAAAAGGAACAGAGATGAATCTCAAATGCATTATGCTAAATGAAAGAAGTGAGACTTTATAGGCTACATCTTGTAGGATTTCATTTACATGACATTGGAAAAAGCAAAGCTGTCAAAACAGAAAACAGTTCAGTGGTTGCCAGGGACAGGAGAAAGAAGCAGGGGCTGACTACAAAGGGGCATGAGGAAACTTTCCAGAGTGATGGAAATATTCTATGTCTTGATTGTGGTGGTGGTTACAGAACTGTATGTGTTTGTCAAATGTAGAATTGTACACATAGAAAGGGTGAATTATACCTCAATAATCCTAATTATTTTAAAAAAGTAAAATGAAGGTAGGGATATTTAACTCTAACTAGTTATAAAATTCTAATTCAATTACTTTGGGAAGCCATTTGCCTCCTGATACACAAGATGCTTTAGTACTTTTGGAACAAATGTTTGCTCTGAGTTAGAGATTATCTTCATGATCATTAATGATTAATATGGCCTCCTGCTCAAAGATCTCTGTAGATCCTTTGCTGAGAGCTCTATTCCCGGTCAGTTTCTTTTTAAAGCAATCTCCATTTGGCAAGGGCTGTATCTTTACTGGATGCTTCTGAAGTGTTCCAAGCTGAATCGCTTTCCAAATGCAGGATGCAGCCAGCCAGCAGGCTCTTCCTGGCATCTTGTAATATGGGAAGACCCGACCTTGTTATCTCCCAAAGAGAATATCCAAGAGCTCAGCCATAATTACCCAACTCTAGAGTCTTGCTTGCCCTTTCTTAATGCTAAGCAGACTGCTGCTGAATCAGAAGAAAGCCTATAGAGGTTTTTCTATTTGAAATGGCAAAAATTTCCAGGGTAAGCATTTAACTGACATGAGCAGGGCTTCTCATCTCAAAATCAATTTGCAACATTTAAGTTTTGAAAGGTAAAGGCCAAAGGGATAAGAGCTTGTTTTTTTTGACAACAGAACTACATTATCTTTCCAATCTAAAGTAGATTTTTAAAATAACACACACACACCTATTTTGATTGAGGATTTCCATTTTTGTTTTAACTCAGGGAAAACTATTTCGACTTTTGCGACATGGTTTTCAAATATTTATCTTTGAAAGTCATGATAATGGCCATAATTGAAGTTATATACTCAAAATCCCCAACCATCAAACATTCTTAAGTGAAACAGTTGACATTTTTATTAGATGTCTAATCTGTACCTTTTTTAAAAGCAACAAGGAGATGAGGCAGTTATATCATAAAATATTTATAAGAAGATCCCCAATGTTGAACAAACATTTTGAGACCTCTGATTAGCAACTGTGACAATCCTGAAACCGGAGACAATAAAATTCCTTTTTTTTCTTAATCCTTTTTCATATCTCTTAAAAATTGGTAGGATCTGCATGTGACCAGTTTTCTGCATGTTAATTTCATGTGTTGAGGGAGCACCATTCCCTTCAGCTGAGAGAATTCCATTTCATTCCTGTGGAATGCTTTTCAAATGATTTTGTTAATTCCCCCAGCCACATTCCACGAAATTGGCAATCGCAAAAATGTAAAGCTTCCCTCAGAGTCCTCTGCCAGGCACACAGGCAGCTTTAAGACTCAACCAAGCATTGAGACAGTGTTCCCACTCTGGAGAAATGACTGATTGGATGGATTAAATGTGCTTCTGAAGTGATTTCCAAATGGCTATAAAAAAAGAAGGCTAATTAAATATAGTCAATGAAGAGCAGTACTTAACTTGTCGAGCTATACATTATACATTCTTCTCAAAGAAGCTATGCTATGGAATTTTCTACAAAGGAGAAAAAATGAAAAAATCCTAAATGTCTGGTGAAAAAGCGAAGGTTTAGCAAACTATGCGACATGAACTGAAAGGATTGTGATGTGGTCATTTAAAATAATCATTAGGAAGACTTTATGACTATATGGGGACCTTCTTATAATGCATTAAACGAAAAAGAAGATTATTAGGTGATATGCACATTACAATTATAATCATGAAAAATATATGCTTGTGAACAATTGGAATCTAATAAAATATACAGAATTTTTAATAGCTCTGTATAAATGAGGAGTATATGAGTCCTTTTTTTAATTTTCTTTAATTCTGTGATTATATTCTCTTTTTAATTTAAAGAGTGCTTTTTATCTGCACTCTTCTTACTGGAGATAGAAATGTGAATTGTGAGTTTAAGTGATGCATTCTGATCACTATGAATTCAATTCAAGTTGCAGTGTTGCCTAGCAACAGGTTAACTTTTCTGCAGTGAAATTCCTCAGTAGCAGCAACCTATGAAGTATCCCATGAGGAATTTCCTACCTTAAGTGCACCTCTTATTACCCTGTTCTCATATTCCATTGATTTGGGGAATTTCAGAGTAATCATAGTAATCATATGAAGATATTAAAGTGCTAAGAGCTGCATTTTAAAATCCACATCCCTGGATGTTTTTGCCTTTGGTCTGGAAAAGGAGATTGGAGTGACAGACTTTTCTAGATTTTTTTTCCAGTCTCTAATATTCCCCAGATAAGAAGAACAAGGAAAATGGTGAAAGCTTTGATTTCTAATCTTTACTGATGGTAGCTTGACATGGCTCCAGTCAGATATAATGTTTCCCTTTTTTATTATCGAGTTTTTTGAGATATAATGATATCATTTACTATAAAACTCATCCTTTTAAAGTGGTTTTTAGCATATTTATTTGCAGAGTTGTGCAACCATCACCACAATTTTCGAACATTTTTATCACTCCTTAAAGAAACCCTATACCCATTAGCAGTCACTCCCCATCTCCCCTCAGTCCTTCTCCCAGCCCCAAGCAATCACCAACTTTTTGTCTCTATGGATTTGCCTATTCTGAACATCTTACATACAGGGAATCATACAATATGTGGCCTTTTGTATCTGGCTTCTTCCATTTAGCGTGATGTTTTCAAGAGTCATCCATGCTATAGCATCTATCAGTCCGTCATTCCTTTTTATTGCCAAATAATATTCATTATACAGATATACCAAATCTGTTTATCCATTCATCCATCAATGAACATTTGGATTGTTTCCACTTTTTGCCTATTACAAAAATGCTGTTATGAACATTTGGGTACAAATTTTTGTGTAGACATGTTTCCCTTGTCTTAGAAATACACCTAAGAGTGGAATTGCTGGGTCATATAGTAATTCTGTGTTTAACATTTTGAGGAAAAG
This sequence comes from Mirounga leonina, assembly GCF_011800145.1. Taxonomy (NCBI): domain Eukaryota; kingdom Metazoa; phylum Chordata; class Mammalia; order Carnivora; family Phocidae; genus Mirounga; species Mirounga leonina. The sequence goes on along the minus strand of NW_023270158.1, from coordinate 6,319,478 downwards.
TCAAACTGTTTTCCAAAGTGGCTGCACCATTTTACATTCCCAACAGCAGTATATATGAGGGTTCTAATTTCTCCACATTCTCACCAACACTTATTATTGTCTGTCTCTTGATTATAGCCATCCTAGTGAGTAGAAGCTGGTATCTCATCGTGGCTTTATTTTTTTTTTTAAAGATTTTATTTATTTATTTGAAAGAGAGAATGAGAGACAGAGAGCATGAGAGGGAGGGTCAGAGGGAGAAGCAGACTCCCCGCCGAGCAGGGAGCCCGATGCAGGACTCAATCCTGGGACTCCAGGATCATGACCTGAGCCGAAGGCAGTCGCTCAACCAACTGAGCCACCCAGGCGCCCCCTCATTGTGGCTTTAATTTGCATTTCCTTGATGACAATGATGTTGAGCATCTTATCTAGTGCTCATTGGTCATTTGTTTATTTTCTTTGGAGAAACATCTATTCAAATTCTTTGTACATTTTATTTTTAATTTTTTTTATTCAGTTAGCCAACATATAGTATATCATAAGTTTTTGTTGCAGTGTTCAACAATTCATTAGTTGCGTATGACACCCAGTAGATTTTAAATTGGTTTATATTGTTGAGTTGCTTTTTCTTTCTTTTTTCCTTGTGATACTTGGATTCTCTGTAGAGATGCATTGAGGTCAAGGCCTTCACAGGCACCAAAACACTCAGACCAAAACAGTTATCACCAGTTAGGGAGGAGAAGAGAGGGCAGTCACTGTACATCAGTGTCAGTGAATGGATACACAGCAGGCCCCAGGGAATGTTCTTGATGAACATGCTCATATCTGTCTGGTGTCCTTACATCACCCCTGAAATCAAAATCTTGCTGTTCACCCTCCACAGAGCACTGCTCTTACTCTCAAACAGCACAGGGTGAGTGGGGAGACTCTACTGTAAAAAGAAAAGAATGGCCGTTGCCACCACACACCATCCCCCAACCCCTGTGGTCAGGTTCTGTGCCTCTATTATTCCCCACTATTTACCCCAGAGTCTGGAAAACAGTTGACAAGTAAATGAATGTAAAAACCTCTTTTTTAAATTTCAGCAACAGTGAGTTGGTTGTTCTTGCTTGCAAATTTCCTATATGCCCCAATTTTAACATGCATATAAGCATTTACTGCTCTAAGCATTTTGCATATAATTTTAACTATTTACAGATAATTATAACATTTTTCAAATAATTTGAAACTAATTTAATCCTCATAACAATTCTGTGATGTAGGTAATCTTATTTTTGCCATTTTATAGATGAGGAAACTGAGGCATAAACAGGGAAAGTAACCTGCCCAAGCCAACATCTGATGAGTGGTGAAGCCAGAGTCAAACCCTGCCTGGCTCCAATCTGTGCTCTCAACTGCCGTGCAATGCTCCCTTGCCAATTATTTAATGTTTTGTTGGGTAAAGGGCACAATATTGGAGCCTAGTTCATGTAAAGGCATCACTCCACAATAGGTAGGTTCAAAAAGTCATCCAAAGCATGGTTTGGGGAAGGAACCCTGCCATGAATCAATTCCCCAAATAAAGAATTCTGTGAGGGGCGCCTGGGTGGCTCAGATGGTTAAGCCTCTGCCTTCAGCTCAGGTCATGATTCCAGGGTCCTGGGATCGAGCCCCACATTGGGCTCCTGGCTCAGCGGGGAGCCTGCTTCTCCCTCTCCCTCTGCCTCTCCCCCGCTCATGCTCTCTCTCTCTGTGTATATCTGTGTCTCAAATGAATAAAATCTTTAAAAAAAAAGAATTCTGTGATAATGCAATCAATGTTGAATTTCATTTTCATATGTTAGCTTTTGCTTTCCTTAAAGTGGGTCACCCATTTGTTGCTGATAAAATGGCTTCCTAACCCAGTTTTACACATAGCCAACATTCTCTAAATGTTGAATGATGTTGAATGAAGTAATGAATTAGTTAATGTGCAGTGCACAAGGCTTCAGGCTGCTTGCCTGGAGCAAGCCTTCTTCCAAAAGAGAATCTTTACAGACCTGGCTGGCTCCTGGGGACAAATTCAATGTCCTTGTCCCACCCTGGACCCAAAGTACAGCTGAATTTTCCTCACATTCCTATTATCCAAGGGCATCACCCAAAATAGAAGCCCATCTGGTCATCTGAACTCAGCATTTTCACCCCTTAATGCTCTAGGCATTTCTTTCCCTGGTTTGACCACCCACTGCTCCCCTTCCTTTCAAAATCTCCACCCTGTGTCTTCTAGAACACTTCCTTCCATTGTAAACAAATTCCCCTTACTCCTCCACCTTCTTCTCTTCTCAGACTCTGCCCTAGAGGACACATCTACTCCTTGAGCCCTCTTCATCTATTAGAGGCTGGTAGTTCTCTTTCACCCCATATACAATGAGGAGTCTCCCCACTCTTCCTGCTTTTCCCATATCACTATTCCTCCACCTTCTTACAAAAATGGTAGAAATTATTGGCAACCTGTCCCAATCCACTGTTGCTGTCATTTGTTTATAACACCCTCTTACTCCCCTCATTGCCCTTATATACCAACTTTCTCAACTCTTCCATCCCATCCCCCACTTATTTTAGACATTATCTCCTGGTCAGTTTTTTTTCCCTACCCCAAGTCCTGCCTCTGTCCTGTCACTTCAGAGTTCAGGGGTTCACCCACCAAATATCCAATATTCCAAGATTCCTGCATGTTTTCCTCTCCAAGAAACTTCTCCCCACTAATCATATCAATTAACTGCCATGGCCACACCTTAGACACATTGTAACCACCAGGAACTACTCACTCTCTGTCTCGCTCTCTCTCTCTCTCTTCCTCTGTCCCCCTCTCTCTCCTTCCCTCCCTCCCTCCTATATCACTATCTGTCAATCTCTCCCTCTCTTTCTCATCCTAAATGCAAACTCTGGTCAGAATGTCCTATCCTTTCTATTCTCATCTTCAGTTACTCTCACTATGCTTGTTTTTCATTATCCACAACTCTTTTATTTTGACCCTATCAGTTCTTTGCTCCTTTACTAGCCATCAATTCAGCTACTCTCTTGCCAATATTATTGTTATTTCTTTATTCCATCTACCCCATCCATCTACTCCACTCTTTACTCTGTATCCTTTCAACAGACTCCACACCAGCCTCCCTACCTCTAGTCTTGTTCTCCTCCAATATCATCCATAGTGACTTTTCTAGAATGCAAATGTAGCCATGGTACTCCCCCCAGTTAAACTCACCTATGACTTATCATCACTCTCAGAATAGTCTAAATTCTTCATATGGTTTAAAAGTCCTTCCTAATTTTATATGTCCTAGAGCTTACCTCTTACCCACATCCCATCCCCCCAGTACACACTTTTTATATTCTAGCCATGTTTCAACTATGTGTCAAGGTCCCTGGCAGCTCCCTCCCTCCCTCCCTCTCTCTGTCTCTCTGTCTCTCTCTCTCTCTCCTGTCTCTCTTCCTCTCTCTCAGATTCTGCATACTTTGTTCTCTCTGCTGAAATACTATCTCCTTCCCTCCCTCTCTTCATCTGTGTAACTGTCATTTCTCATGTCTTTAGTTTTGCCTTCCTCCAGAAAGCCTTTCTTTTTTTTTTTTTTTAAGATTTTATTTATTTATTTGACAGAGAGAGAGACAGTGAGAGAGGGAACACAAGCAGGGGGAGTGGGAGAGGGAGAAGCAGGCCTCCCGTGGAGCAGAGAGTCCAATGCGGGGCTCAATCCCAGGACCCTGGGATCATGACCTGAGCTGAAGGCAGACGCCTAGCGACTGAGCCACCCAGGCACCCCCAGAAAGCCTTTCTTGACCATCTTGCTTCTATCTTTCCTGTAACACCCTGAACTTACTATTTTGTGCCAACTTTCACCCAGTAATGTAAAAAACTATTTCCTTGCTAGTACCTCTGCTAGACTATAAGCTTCATGAGGTCCAGGACCATGTCTTATTCATTCTATCCATAGTGTCTAGCACAGTCTCTGAAACATTTAATAAATATGTAAATGAGTTAAAGAATGAAGAAAAAGCCTTACCTTTAGGGATATAATTAAAATCAGTGTTTTCTCAGTAATAAGATAAGCAGCAACTTTTCTATACTATAATCTTGGACTACCTCAAAAACTAGTAATAACCCATCCAGCTACTGAGATGCTGTAGTAGACACTGTCTACTCATATTCTACCAACCCTCACTACAACTACCAACTATGTGATTCTGTCTAAGAGATTCTTCTGGCTGCAGGAACGTGCCAAAATGTAGAAGTGCCAAAGAGTTAATGCCTCTCTGAGAGCAATCCTCAACTGAGGAAAAATGGGGTTTGATGGATAAATACTCCAGCTTTCCTTCCCCTCAGGTAAGATATCTCTGAGGCATACTCATTGCAGTCTTCTAGAGGTCTCCAGCAGGACTGGGCCCCACTTACACACAGCAATAACCTGTTTATTAATACACCCTTTATTTAAAGGTTTCCTTCTCTGTCTCATTTTCTTATCAGTGTTTCTTGAGATTATCTCCCACATAAACTATTACACTAAAATTATTTTCAGGGTTTCCTTCTGATGGAACCTAACTTAGACACTCACCTAGTTCCTTGATTATTCTTCAACTACAGTTTAGCCATCCACAAGCATAGAAAACTCCATATCTAATCATCTGGACCTGGGATGCTTACTATATCTAAAATCTCCATCTGTGGCCATAACCAACTACCTTCAACTTCTTTCACTTTTTAATGAAAACTAAATCAACATTTGCCATTATCATTATAGTGGTAATAATAGTAACAAATATAATAGTGAAGTATAAGTTTTATAGAGCATTTACTATGTGCTAGACACTATTATAAGTGATCATGTGGATTAATTCAAGGATCCTTTGCCCTTGATCCTACTCATGCTTCCTCCATTCTGTCAAATGTATCTTGACCTCCTTTGTCTTTCTATATGATCAGTCAGTTCTCGGGGCCATGGCAAATGGAGCGATAGGATAAACTTAGAGTCCATAATTCAGAGCAGTGTTTCCTCAAAGCAGCCTAGGGTAGCACAGCTGAAGTCCGCATGAGAATTGTGGCCAAAAGGAGCCTAGATCAGAATGAAGTTAAGGCTTCATTCCAGACAAAGACCACCAGAAACACACTTAAAGTTGAACAAGCTCAGTGTAGTACTAAATGATGGACATCTGGGCTCTTTCCATAGTTTAGCTGTTGTGGACATTCCTGCTATACACATTGGGGTGCACGTGCCCCTTCAGATCACTACATTTGTATCTTTTGGGTAAATACCTAGTAGTGCAATTGCTGGGTCATAGGGTAGTTCTATTTTTAACTTTTTGAGGAAACTCCATACTGTTTTCCAGAGTGGCTATAGCAGCTTAGATTCCCACCAGTACATTAAAAGGATGATTCACCATGACCAAGTGGGATTTATTCCTGGGCAAGGGTGGTTCAACATCTGCAAATCAATGTGATACACTACATTAATAAAAGAAAGGACAAGAACCATATGATCCTCTCAATTGATGCAGAAAAAGCATGTGACAAAGTACAGCATCCTTTCTTGATTAAAACTCTCCACAGTGTAGGGATAGAAGGAACATACTTCAATATCATAAAAGCCATCTATGAAAAACCCACAGCGAATATCATTCTCAATGGGGAAAAACTAAGAGCTTTTCCCCTAAGGTCAGGAACACAACAGGGATGCCTGCTCTCACCGCTGTTATTCAACATAGTGCTAGAAGTCCTAGCCCCAGCAATCAGACAACAAAAAGAAATAAAAGGCATCTGAATCGGCAAGGAAGAAGTCAAACTCTCACTCTTCACAGATGATGTGATACTCTATGTGGAAAACCCAAAAGACTACCCCCCCAAAATTGCTAGAACTCATACAGGAATTCAGCAAAGTGGCAGGATAGAAAATCAACGCACAGAAATCAGTTGCATTTCTATACACTAACAATAAGACAGAAGAAAGAGAAATTAAGGAGTCGATCCCATTCACAATTGCATCAAAAACCATAAGATACCTAGAAATAAACCTAACCAAGGAGGTAAAGAATCTGTACTCTAAAAACTACAGAACATTTATGAAAAAAATTGAGGAAGTTGCAAAGAAATGGAAAAACATTCCATGCTCATGGATTGGAAGAATAAATATTGTTAAAATGTCTATGCTACCCAGAGCTATCTACACATTCAAAGCAATCCCTATCAAAATATCATCCACATTTTTCACAGAGCTGGAACAAATAATCCTAAAATTTGTATGGAACCAGAAAAGACCCTGAATAGCCAGAGGATTGTTGAAAAAGAAAACCAAAGCTGGTAGCATCACAATTCCAGACTTCAAGCTATATTACAAAGTTATAATCATCAAGACTGGCACAAAAACAGACACATAGATCAGTGGAACAGAATAGAGAGCCCAGAAATGGACCCTCAACTCTATGGTCAACTAATCTTCAACAAAGCAGGAAAGAATATCCAATGGAAAAAAGACAGTCTCTTCAACAAATGGTGTTGGGAAAATTGGACAGCCACATGCAGAAGAATGAAACTGGATCATTTTCTTAAACCACATGCAAAAATAAACTTAATGTCTTAATAAATCTTATGCAGAAAGAGGGAAGACTAGAATGAAACTAAGGCTGTATTTGGTAAAGAAGCAATAGTCACTCAGATTAGCTAGAAGAGGAACATGTTTGTCCATCTTTGTGGCTTGGGCAATGTTCACGTTTTATCTATGTTCAAACCTGATTATAGAGTGATCTTGTTTTTGTTTTGATTAACTGTGACCATAGAGCAGCCTCATCTTATGTTAGTGTTTGGGGAAATATTTTATATTCAACAAGAAAACACCATAACCCCACTGTGAGTGCCCAGCCAGCTTATAATAACACCAAGGCCCAGTGATGGTATCAGGCCAGCTTCCAGATGAGAGGCACTACTGTTTTTTCTCAGGGCAAATATGCAAAGCTTTAGATTTGAAGATGAAAGAGTAATATATATTGCTGTTCTACGCAAGATCCATTTCTCCCCTTCTTTCATTGTAGAACTTCAGTTTTACTCAGGGACCCACCCTGCCCCATGCAGCCATGTTCTTCAGGGGAAGTGAGCACTACAGACCAACTCCAAGGTAAGACCTGTGTGATCTCAGGATAATCCTAGTCCCCTTGACAGAGATTGGTTCAAAAACAGGCATGTGACCTAATTTTGGTCAGTGATCCTTGAGGGGAGGTCTGCTTGGGCACCACTGAAAAGGTTTCTCACTCTTCAGAAAGTACCACAGGAAGACATAGTCTCTTTCCTCTCATTTTTCTCAGCCTGGTGATAATGTCAACATTGAAGATTCAGGAAAAAGAGATGTTTAGAACTTGAATTAGTGATGACAAAGGTGCTAAATCAACCAACTGTGCAGCCTCCCTACCTTGGGACTTCCAGTTATGTGAGCTAATACATTTCTTCTTACAGGAGAATACATTTCCTTTTTCTTTACCCAATTGTGTGAGAATTTTCCGTTACTTACATCAGTATATTCTAAAAAAGTAGTGAGAATGAAAAAAAGATGAAGAGTCAGGGTGGTAGCCAAAGGAGAGAGGACAGGATAGAACAGTTAAAAAGTAAGCCATGTGGTGCAGGAATTCCCTATTGTGTGTTAGCTTAAAGGAACTGCAGGTTACCCAACTTGGATGTTATGTGCAAAAACCTCAGTTTTGCCCTTATCAGCTATCTAGATTAATCAATGCATCTGACTTTCTGCTGCATCTACTTTATGGAATCTCAACTTCAGATAAATTTCTCCAATTGTTTCTCCATCCCAACTTCTAGGCTGCCAAGCACAGCTAGAGGAAAAATGTGTCATTGTACCAATAGGTTCTACTATAAATCCAGACTTTCTAAACTCCAAAAGAATATGTTCCTTTTAGATCAGAACCACAAGTTCTGTATACCTCTGTGGGAACCTCATTGTCTAAAATTATTTTATGTTGTAATTATTATTTTAAATTGAAAAATTAATACTTGCTTCTTATAAAATAAAGTAGAGCTCTGTCTTATGGATTCATCTCTCTTTATCTTCATCCATCTTTTGCTTGTTTTACTAAATCATAGAGCCATGTCTTTTACCTTGCCAAGGCCAGTACTTTCACCAGTGCTGGTAAACCTGTCCTCTCAGCTAGAGAATATAATGCAAAGTGAAATAAGTCAGAGAAAGACAAATATCATATGATTTCACTCATATGTGGCATTTAAGAAACAAAACAGATGAACAAAGGGGAAAAAAAGAGAGAGACAAACCAAGAAACACTCTTAAGTATAGAGAACAAACTGATAGTTACCAGAGGGGAGGGGTGGGGGCATAGGTGAAACAGGTGATGGGGATTAAAGAGTACACTTGTCGGGTCGCCTGGGTGGCTCAGATGGTTAAGCGTCTGCCTTCGGCTCAGGTCATGGTCCCGGAGTCCTGGGATCGAGTCCCGCATCGGGCTCCCCGCTCTGTGGGAAGTCTGCTTCTCCCTCTGCCTCTCTCTCTCTCTCTCTCTCATGAATAAATAAATAAAATCTTTAAAAAAAAAATAAAAAAAATAAAGAGTACACTTGTCATGATGAGCACAGGGTGATGTATGGAAGTGTGAATCACTATCCTGTACACCTGAAACTAACATAACACTGTATGTTAACTATGCTGGAGGGGTGCCTGGGTGGCTCAGTCGTTAGGCGTCTGCCTTCAGCTCAGGTCATGATCCCAGAGTCCTGGGATCGAGCCCCGTATTGGGCTCCCTGCTCAGTGGGGAGTCCGTTTCTCCCTCTCCCTCTGCCTGCCGCTCCCCCCGCTTGTGCTCTCTCTCTGTCAAATAAATAAATAAAATCTTTTAAAAAAACTATACTGGAATTAAAATTTAAAAATTTAATTTAAAAAAACCTGTCCTTCTCTCACTCTTCTTTCCTCGATCATTAAAAAAGCCTCTGAACTGGGTTCTCTTACATTTTCTCCCATCTAATCCAGCCTCCATATACTGATCAAATTATGTCAGTCTCCTGCTCAAAATCCTCTCTTGACTTCTGAATGCCTATAGAAAAGGATACAAACAACAGATCTTTTCCCCTCCGTGTCTTTGCTCCTTTTGTTCTCTTTTTCTGTAATGTACTTTTTCCTGCTTCACCAGCTGAAGCTTTCCTCAGGTTTCAAGGCCCAATTCAAAAGTCTCTCCTCCCTGAAGATTCCCCCAAAACATCCAGGTAAAATTGGCCAATTCTTATGTTCTCAGGGCCATATATTTCTTCTTTACTTTGGCCCTTATCCTATCACACTGTTAATAAGAGCTCTCTATGTCCATAGATATTTATCTCCAGAGTGCTACAATATATTTCTTTTAGATAAGAATTATAAGTTTTCCTCTCATGCTCTCTGTCTCCCATTCTCTCTCAAATAAATAAATAAATAATCTTTAAAAAAAAATCATAAGTTTTATATACCATAGTACCTGGCACAATGAGACTACATAAAAAACCCTAAAAATATTTTTAAACATGTTTATTAGTACCAACAAATAAAAAGAACACTAACATTTGTTCAGTATCAGATGGCATAGCATATAAATAAAGCCTATTTGATAAAATTACAAAGAAACATTTAAATAAGAAATTGTTGGCAGCCATCACTAAAATGCCAGCAGCCAAAATGAAATTCAATCCCTTTGTGACTTCTGACCAGAGCAAGAACCACAAAAGCTATTTCAATGCACCTTCCCACATTCACAGGAAGATTGTCTTCCCCTCTTTCCAAAGAGCTGAGACAGAAGTAAAGTGTTCGATCAATACCCATCTGAAAGGATGATGAAGTACGGGTTGTGCAAGGACACTACAAAGGTCAGCAAGTTGGCAAAGTAGTCCAGGTTTATAGGAAAAAATGTGTAATCTACATTGAAAAGTACAGTGAAAGAAGGCGAATGATACAACTGTCCATGTGGACATTCACCCTAGCAAGATGGTTATCACTAGACTAAATCTGGACAGAGACTGCAAAAAATCCTTGAAGGTAAAGTCAATTCTCGCCAAGCAGGAAAGGAAGAGGGCAAATATAAGGAAGAAACAATTGAGAAGATGCAGGAATAAAGTCATCTTATATATGACTTTCAATAAAAACTTAAAATGAAAAAAAAAGAAATTGTTGTCTTTGTGAAAAATATAAAACCAATGACTTCATGTTTTTAATACCAGAGTGTATAAAACATTTTCCATCTCTTCCCATCTACATCATGACACCCAATTTCACCTCCAGATCTCAAGAATGGGATTTTTCAAAACCTGCATACATACATACATAATGGCTTAGCCTTATAAATAAGAGCTAGAATCTTGATAACATGGTACACCCTCTTCTTTTTATGCCCTCACCATCAGTTAGGATTAAAGAAAAGGTAATAGAAATGATTCTGAGTGTGGTGATCAGAAACCAGAGTCTCCTTGTCAGATCCACTATGACTAGGGAAAAGGTATGATGCCTCACCTCATTGCTTTGAAACCATTGATAATTACCACATCTAAACCCATCAACTGTTGAACCCACTAAGTAATCCAAACTTAGAATGTTTCATATTTGATACATGTAAAATTATAAAAGATGTATTCATAATGAAAAACATAATGAAAAGTGGTAAACAGTAATATTTACGTTTTTGAACACTTACCATAGGCTTGACACACTGTGCCAACATTTTACATAGTCTTTCATTTAATCCTAACCAAGTGCAATAGATACAATCACACCCTTATTGCAAATTAGGAAACTGAGGGTTAGAAAGACTAAGCAGTTTGCCCAAGGACATATAGACACTAAGTGTCAGGACACAAACAGAGATATGCCTCAGACCCCCAGCACGTGCTCTTTGCCATCACTCTATACCACCAACCCCCCACAAAGAAAACACGTTTTTCTTTGTGAAACACTCTGCAAAGAAGCTTCCAAAAGTATACATATGTCTCCTTTGTTTGACCAAGGAATTTCAACAGATCAGGAATTCATTCTAAGAAAATAATCTTTCTTCCCTCTCCAACACCCCTGCTATTTAGAATCTGTTGTGAATAGAGGGACATGTGTCACTTTCAGGTAGAAGCAGTGAAAAATCTGGGCATACTTTTCCAGTATCTCTTCCTTTGCCATGGATAATTGAGCTTGACACATGTTCTAGATGGCAGCTACAATATTGTGAAATCTCTATTAGACTAGGTCCCTGAGGACTATGTGCCCTGACCCCATTGATTCATGATGAAAATGTAGCATGAATGAGAAATAAGTCATTATTGTATTAAGCCACTGATATTTGGGGGTCAATTTGTCACTGAAACATAACCCAGCCTATCCTGACTAATATATCTGCCAAATAACAAATAAAGTTAAATAGAAGAAAAAAAAAACCTTTATGTATAAGAGTTTTTCTTACAACACTAAAAAATAGTTAAAATTATAAATGTCTAACAGATAGTCAAGTAAACTATTAATACAAGTTACCAGATAGTGAGACTACTACTTAAAATAATTGTGACACTTATGATATAGTATTAGATGGAGAAAGCAGTCTATAAACTGCATCTTCTTTGACATGCATCCTAAAACCAAGTATCTACATGTACACATGGGACTATAAAAAGACCTAGAAAAAAATAAAACCAGTATTTTCTAAATGGTGAAATAAGAAAGTAGAAGAGATGTTGTCATTGTACGATGCTGTTTATAAAAGAATGTATTAAAATTGATCCTTTTCCCCTACCTATCACATCAAATTAATACTTTCCTTTAAAAAGTGTATGTCATAAGGTAAAATGTTAGAAAACCAAAATAGAACAGTTGAAGTAGAGAGTTTTATGTTAATAATATGCTTTTTCATATTTATAATTAATAAAATGAAATCAGACCTTGACAAATTAAGGATTCATTTCTCTTCATATTGGCCAGTTGAGAAACTATTTCTTCAGGTCAACTCCCTCTTTAGTAATAATAACCAAAGAGATAATCCTAAATCCTTTACTATTTTATTCTTTACATTTCTTCTCAATGCACTAGTCACCTGGTCTAATCAGGAAGGCTCAACCATAAATGACACAATAAACATCCTCGGGAAGAATTTAATTAAATGCAGAAACTTTTCTAGCTCTTCCTATCACTGAAAAAAGAAAACCTACCTAGCTTGTGAATATAGAAATATCATTTTAGGATAGAGTCACTGTCTGTGTTCCCCTTCTAAAAATGTTAACTGGTTTTTGGCTTTTGAAACAAAATTTGAATTTTCATTTGTTAGAATCTTCTTTGTTAAGCCACAAAAATAGAATGACAAACTCAAGAGGTACAATAAAGGGAATGCTAAGCACAAGACTTGTTTCTCACGTGCTTCCTTAAAACCCATGTGGCATGACTCACTTTACTAGAGAGTCACTAGTTTAATTATAAACAGCTGCTATTTCCAAGCTTTACCATAAGACAAATTCCTTAACAGTGAATCTTATCCCAGATGGAATGTATGGCTGCATTGGCTTCTTATAACTAGAATCCCAGTTTTTCCTGAGCCATTTGAAATCAGAGGCAAGCTTTGCTTTTCCTTCAGATCAAAATGTTTCCTGTGGAATTCCCAGGTAGTCTTGAAATAAAGCTCTAAATTTGGTTTTACTGACTCAATACGAAAAAAATAATAATAACCAAAGAAAAACAAACAAGCCTACACAGACCAGGACACTAGGAAACTTTCAGTGTCATTGGGATTTAGTTACCTATAGATAAGCTTGTGGAAAGAAAGAAGCAATCTCTTCTTCGAGATAATATATCAAGGATTATCTTCAAAGAAAACAAATCACAAATGGAAAACACCCTCTGGTGAAAATCAAGAAAATGCCTCCTGTTGTCATAATCAATTCATCAGTGACAGTGCTTTACTTTAAGGAAGTTGAGTAAAGAAATCTGTGTATCCATTCAAAATTAGAACTTAGACTGAAATGTCAGTAAAAATTACTCCTAGTGGCACTGAAATACCACTTAAATTAGAACATTTTTATAATACTCAGATAGAAGATGCAATGTTAACAGTTTGATAGGGCTTGCTATTGTCTTTGTTTAAGGTAATATTCTAGAAAAAAATATTTAAACCACCTGATGATAGTTAGTAATTTGAAATAAAAGATTTGTGACAGACACTATTGACTGCCTACCCAACAAACATTTCCTCCTTCATCTTTGCTAAGAAAACTTCAGTTGGGTTACTTTAGTTATGTGCTATTAAAAAATAGTATCCCAAACTTGGAATAAGGCAAAATAATGACTGCCTGTCTTTCAATGTCTAATATTCTCAACCAAAGAGTATCTAATTCTCTAAGGAAATGTACATTTATTTGACTTAAAATTTACTCTTGACTCTGTAAAGGTAGATATTAATTTCTAGAACATATATAAGCTGCAAGGAATTTCTGTCTGGTAAAAAAGATAACCACTAAGATTGCAGTTCTATAGTCCTGTAGGATATTAATAAATGTTATAAGTAGTTTAGCAATTGCATTTTAGCATTCTTTCATTCCTTGACCCCATCTATCACTTTCTCCTAAGCAACTTTGAATCAGCTATACTATTTTGATGGCTCTCTAATTAAGGAGTTACCTTTGACATGTGTTCATTCTATGCTTGTAGAGTTTTGTTTTTAACCATTTGATAGTGTAACCCCAGGGAACGAATTGTGATTGATCTCAGACAATTGTGGCATTCCCATACCTCTTCACCAATAATTGTTCTAGGAGTGAGCATATTTGAGTTCTTAGTTGCTACAATAAAAATAATGTCCAGACATACTTGTTTTTAACTTTATACTACCGCAGAGTACAATCAAAAAACCTGTTAGCATACCTGAATCTACTGCAGTGGGCTGGGGGCCGGGGAGAATAAAGGTAGAATGAGAATAAATGGTCTATTACCCAGAAATCTTCTTGGCCCATTTCAGAAAGGATATTCCTGAGTCATTTCTTGAAATACAGATATTTACTTGGTTGACTAGCTTTCCATCCTCAGTTGTCTAGTTCACACTGTCAATAGCAGCTCTACAACTCCTTTGGTCTGACATGCAGACCTTAACAGGCCCTCATTTATATTACTGCTGTTTCAACAAATGTTCCTTCACTGAGTACTTTATGAAAATTGACATCCCACTGCTTTAGTTAGTTCAGCGTTTGCAGATGTAAATTATATTGTACTCTCTGTAATAAACTTAATTACAGAAGCTTCTGATGACTGTGATTTACTTCTCAAGGGTGACAGAATTCTTTGAATTTCTCAGCAATGGACACACATTTTGATTAAACAATGAATATACTCTATATTTTTGAACATTGTGAACCTGAAAGTATCTTTACAGAAGTATCAAATAGTTTTGATTAATGCTTAAGTAAGAAATGTATACAGAGACAGAAAGGGTCTTTAAGAGACCATCTAATCCTACTCTTGGATTACAGGAGAGGACACTGAGGCCCAAGGGAATTTTATCATTGATTATTTAAAAATGCAAGTGCTTCCATGCTTCTAAACCAAGAGAAAAAGAGAGCAAGTTTAAGAGACAGTATTCCTATCCTAAGCTTCCACTACCCTCTCCCAAATATGCCAGGAGGGGAGAGAAGTGTTATAAAAGGAGTTGGGTAACAGTAAGAGCTGTTGGTGTCTACCCATATCTTCTCACACTCACCTATAGAGGTCAAAGATTACTTAGGGCAAACACCTGTAACTCTGGTCACAGGTGCTTGTTGAGCCCACATGGATGGTAACCTGGAAGTGCCAGAAAGCTAACACCCCTGGAATCACTCTTCAATGAATGAAGTATAGGGAACTGGTGCATAAATCTTCCTTCTTTGTAGGGTGACCAACTCATCCCAGTTTTCCCAGGACTGTCTTGGTTTCAACACTGAAAGTCCCACATCCCAGGAAACCCCTCAGCCCCATGCAAACCAGGACAATTGGGCACCTTAGTTGGGAAAACTCTGAGCCATATTCTATATTGTGTCCCAGAGTTCCCCAGTATGATTGTTTCCGTTGCCCACAATGGTAACTGACTTGTCCTCTTTCCCTTGCCCATCTTGCTTTCCCACCAAGATTTCTCTCAATCACCTCCAAAATAAATTATTTATATTTGAAATCCTTATCTCAGGATCTACTTTGGGGGAACTCAAACTAAGATAATCATTAACATTTATGGAGAGCTTACTACGTATCAGGCACTACCCTAAATGCTTTACATATCTTAATACATTTTATCTTCACAATACCTTGAGGTTGATGATATTATCATCCCCATATTACAGTGGAGGAAGCAAAGGGCACGTAGAGGTTTAAGTCCTTTGCCCACACTCATACAGCCAGCAAGCAGTAAAATTGAGATTTAAGCCCAGAAAGTTTGACTCCAGATCTTGCATTCATAATTATTACCCTACACTGTGGAGTAGAAAACCAAGCCAAGAGGAAAACCAGATAATTCTTTCTGAAAACATGCTATGTGGATGGCATGAGTCAACTATATTCACTTCTGAAGGGAAAGTAGATTATAGAATCATGTATGGCAGGAACTGCTGCATGAACCTAAGGGGACCATGCTAAAATCTGATTGCAAATGGGAATGTCCCACGAGGGCCATTACTGGCAGAACAACTCCTAGGAGCCCCCCAAAACAGGTATACAGGGGGACTCGGAAGCCTCAGAAAGCAGAGGTGGGGAAACATAGTTGAAGGCAATTGGTCAGTGACCAGAATCAGAGGGTTGCTCTTGGACACAGAACAGTTGGGCCACCAGCCCAGTTCTGCCCTCATGGATGCATGCTGAAGTCCCAGAGCAAGCTGCTCTCACAGGCAGCTGAGATTTTGATGATCATTGCTTTGGTTAGGTTCTCCCAAAACCGGATGCTGCAGTCAGGATTTGGGTGCAAGTTGTTTATTTGATAGGTGGTCCCTAAGAGTATGAATGAGAGAGTAGGTAGAGTGAGACAAGGAAAGGAGGGAAACTGATAAGAGGTACATCCATAAGGGGTTATCATTGTGGGCAGCTATGGTTCCATCCCCCCCGGAGACCCTCAAAGAAATTGCATATAACATGTCTCAGAATTGTCCCATTGAGGCCTGAAGAAGCTGGGTATTTAGCAATCAAGTCCATCCTTCATTGGTTAACATTTATTCTTGAGCATTAACTCCTCAACATTTCTTATCAAGCACACTCTTGGGATGAGAGAGCCAGGAATCCCCTTGTATAAGGGACTGGTGTCAGGTGACCACTGGCCAGGGTGAACCAAGGAGATAGGTAGGAGTGCACAGTACAATATTTGCCACGTTCATCTGTAGTTACCTGCCGCTTGGAGCAACAAGGATGAAACCCACCGCAGCAATTCAGAATGGGAAGGAAGGGAAATAAAAGACACCTCTGAAGGTTTAGTTCTCAGTTCAAACCTGAGAGACTCTCTGAAGATTCCCAGAGACATTCAGGATGAATCTGAGTAGCACTGGGAAAGAACCAAGAAAATACAGTTTGGGAACTTTAAAGGTGATATTAATCTTGTCTGTGGGCTATAAAATATATATTACATATGCAGATATGGCTGCTTAATCTAGCTGATATAGGCTCTCACTTATGTCCTGCTCAGAAAACATTAGAAACATGTGTTCCCTCAAAATGACTCCCAATGCCATGACTCCATTTGCCAATGGCTAATGTGGCACAGATCAGCCTTATTTTCCCTGTGGCACTAAACTCAAATAGACACAGCAGTAATATCCACATCACTTGTATATTTTTTCAAACTCACATTGTTCCCTTAGTGGTTAAGTTGTAACTATTCACCCTCTGCCTAATTAATCCTACCTCTAGAAACATACCATTTTTTTTTGCATAGGATGGTGAATAATATAAAAATATAAGACTCTAATATCTTCATAAGTGAACTTATACTGTTCCAGGAGAGATAGGCTATCTCCACAGAATATTAAAATAAACGGCAGTATAAGTTCAAGGGTTACAAGTGGTGCCCATCAATTGGCTTAATTCTTGGCACAGAAGAACTCAGTTAAAAAAATATATATCTTTTGCCAGTTGAATGCTATCCCATAAATAAACTAGAAATGCAAAGAAAAAGAATGTTGGAGGTCAACTAGTCCCTTGCTACTTAAAAAAAAAAAAGTGTGGTCCTTGCAACACTAACATCTACTTGGAGCTTTCTATAAAAATGCATAATCTCAGGTCCATTCCAGACCTGCTAAATCAGTCTTCATTTTTAAAAATTTTTTAATTTTGTTCAATTAGCCAACATATAATACATCATTAGTTTTTGATGTAGTGTTCAACGATTCATTAGTTGCACATAACACCCAGTGCCCATCACTACACGTGCCCTCCTTTAACAAGATCCCCAGGTTATATACATTAAAGTTTGAGAAACACTTGTCTAGTTGACTTCCTTTATTTTACACATGAGGTCATTGAGATCCAGAGAGAATAAATGATTTGTTTACCTTTTTGACATATATTTTCCAAAGAACCCCAGAAAGAAAATTTACCCCATTAAGGTAAAGAAGAAGTGATACATAACAGGAAGTTTTCAGGAAATGAAATATTAATGGAAGTAGCAGAAAAATGAAAGGACTCTAATTTGAAATTGTTAAAAATATCAACTATGGCATTCTTTGTCATGGGATTGCTCTTTATTTTCAATTATTATTTGAAACATAGCCAATTATAATGAGGATATATCCTAAAATATAGTTCTCGTTCCTTAAGTCCTGTGGTGTACCTGTTATACAAATGGAGCAGGTTTGAGAATATTAGAGCACAAACTCAGGCATGCAAGAAATGGAAGTTTATTCTCCTATAATTCAACTTAAGTTCTATCTTGAACCCCTGCTCTTCCACCAAGACCTTAATCTTAGGTAATTTGGTGTCCCTTCCCTTTCTCCTAGGTTATGTCAAAGTTTTAATGGCTTTTCTGGCATGCCAAAGGGTTCAGGGGCAGAGAGACTGACAATCTGGTTCTCAAAGTCATCTATCCACATGGGATCCTCAGAGATATCCATCATGCCATCTGGTCCTTGCTTACAATCCATATGGGTCATAGCTAAGTGTCAAGGTAAGACCTTATTACAGTCTATCAGACCCTTTTCTCTACCACTCTTGGGCACTGCTTGGCGGCACCAGATTAATTCTGCTGCTTATGTGTCTTTTCAGGCCTAGATCTTGTCTTATAAGAGCAGCAGTCACACACTCAAATGTCCCCACACTCCAGGCAGGTATGTGATGAATGAAGTAGGTTGTGGCAAACTGGAGAATTTAGATCCCTTATAAAAAGGAGGCTACTCTTTATTGCGTCAACCACCTGGTGGTTTCAGCCTCAGTATATCAATATTTAGGATTGCTTACTAGCCAATAGCCCTTTCCCTTTCTGGCATGTGTACTCCCTTAGTGCAGGAAACCCTGCTTCACTCATCTTCATACCCCAGTGTGGTGCCTGGTATTCATTCATTTGTATTCATTCATTCATTCATTCATTCATTCAACAAATAATGGTTGAGCACCCACCATGTTCTAGGCATGTTTAGGCTTTACAAATACACAAAGTCTCTGCTGTCACAGAGCTTGCATTCCTAAGTGGGGAAAACTGACATTAAACAAGTAACAAATAAATGAATAAGGCAATTATATCCCCTGTGTAAAATGAAGAGCCATGTTATTGCAGGTTTGATGAAAATGTTGGGGTGAGCTTATGCAGCTGGCCTGCCAGGAGTTCCAGGGTTTCAGCTGTTCTGATTCAGGCCATGTTTTGGCATCTCCTAATGTCATTGTCCACTTAATAGCTCATAGGAATGATTCTTGGTCTTCTGAGTACATAGGACAAAGGCATTTCCAAGCATTGCCCTGGTGGTACAAATTTTGTTGGCCCAATATGGAAAAACGGGCCAGAAGAATACTGGAAACTCAAGCACCTACCCTCTACCTCATAGTTTCCCTAGACAGGGTAGCCTGCCATTTCTTACCAGTCCTCACCCTTCTTTCCATAACATCCACCCACACCCACTCTAAAGAGAATATGAAAATTAGCCCATGTCTGGGTGAGGAGGCTGTGAGGAGGATGAATGCCAATCGTTAATTCATATTCAAATAATTGAAGGTCTTGGTGTCATGAAGTTGACTGTATTTTGTTCCCAGTAATTTTCAGTAGTTCTTGAAGCCCTATGGTTTGCCCCTACCCATTTAATTATTGTCAATCATGCCCTCAAAGCATGGTAGAATGAACTTAGAACCAGTAGTCACTATTCAACTTTAAATTTGGAGATTATCACAACTTGGCTTTCCATATCAAGGTCCAAAGCCTGAGAGGGGAAGGCTAGAATTTTTATCTGTATAATAGACTCAAGACTATGTAGTGATAGGAGCATTTTTCAGCCACATAGAGAAGAAATAAGGTTTTGGAGAATAAACTTGAGTAAGATTATGGGGAAAGGGCAAGAGAGTTTGGAGCCAATGTGGGACTTTGTCCTCTTGGTTGCTTTCTACCCTCCACTGCTTCCTCCCCGCTCCCACACACACACAAAATTTATAGGGAAAGGATGATAAAAATCGCCAGATAGGTTTGGAGAAATGAATGAAAAAGAAGTTTATGTCCCACTTTACCTCTTTTTGAGATGTACTTCTTGAAAAGCTCCCTTGACCAACATGGGGCAGACCCAGAAGGGTTGAATTGATGGTAAGTTGTTCTAAGCAGAGAGCACTAACCAAGGCTGCATATGCCTTATTCCCTTTCCCCTCTTCCCACTCCCAGTAAACTTCTGTATCCCTTGCTTTCTAGTGACACAGAGTGAAAGGAGATTCATAAATGTTACACTGTTTAAGAATATGTCATAGGAGACATCTGAGAAGTAAGAGCCATTTAGGCCTTCCAGGATGTCACTGTGGTGTGAGTCAAGAAGAACTCTAAAAAAAAAAAGTTGTGGAGGAGATAGTGTACACTGGAGATAGGATGGAGGAGGCAAATGAGCCTGCAAGAACCATAGGACCAACTATAGACAATAAAATAGGAACAGAAGTGGTGTGGGTCACTCTTCTGGACTGAGGCACAGAAAATACCCATGCTCAATTCCTTCATCTTTGCTTTAGTAGCATCCTCTAAAAAGTCCATGAGTTCCAGATGGTGCAACTACATGAAAGTGGTACTTCTATCAGCCTGGATCGCTGAGTGACTACATGAAACAAAACTCCCAGTATTAAAATATGTAGTACAGGCAAGAAATATGCTTTTATTGTGTTAAGCTACTGAGATTTGAGAGAGGGGGTGTTTGTTGCTGAAGCATAATCTAGTCTATCTTTACTAGTACAAGATTATTTTCTTTGTTAAAAAAGTAAAGAGTTACAGCTTTACCACTCTGAGTTTTATAATCTGTGCATATTAATACTGCCACACATATTAGATTGAACTATATGAAATGGCCATTTTGCTAGGTCAGAAAGAGTTGAACATCAGCAATTTCATATAGTTCAACTATAATATTCCTATGAAAGATCTTGCAGAATCCCAGGTACATACTTACACTATGACTTAGTATTTAATTTTGTTTAATTATAAACTAAGGTATGATTTCCATTACTAAATCAAACACAAAAACAATTTTTTTGCTAAAGCAAAAGCAAAAACAATTCTTCCATTTTTTTATTAACATATAATGTATTATTTGTTTCGGTGGTACAGGTCTGTGATTAATCAGTCTTACACAATTCACAGTGCTCACCATAGCACAGACCCTCCCCAATGTCCGCCACCTAGTTACCCCATCCCTCCCACGCCCCTCCACTCCAGCAACCCTCAGTTTGTTTCCTGAGATTAAGAGTCTCTTATGGTTTGTCTTCCTCTCTGGTTTTGTCTTGTTTCATTTTTCCTTCCCTTGCCCTATGATCCTGTCTTGTTTCTCAAATTCCTCATATCAGTGAGATCATATGATAATTATCTTCCTCTAATTGACTTATTTCTCTTAACATAATACCTTCTAGTCCCATCCACGTTGTTGCAAATGGCAAGATTTCATTCCTTTTGATGGCTGCATAATATTCCATTGTATATATATATACACCACATCTTCTTTATCCATTCATCTATTGATAGATAGCTAGGCTCTTTCCATAGTTTGGATATTGTGGACATTGCTGCTATAAACATTGGGGTACACGGATCACTACCTTTGTATCTTTGGGGTAAATACCCAGTAGTGCAATTGCTGGGTTATAGGGTAGCTCTATTTTCAACTTTTTGAGGAACCTCCATACTGTTTTCCAGAGTGGCTGCACCAGCTTGCATTCCCACCAACAGTGTAGGAGGGTTCCCCTTTCTCCTCATCCTTGCCAACATCTGTCGTTTCCTGACTTGTTAATTTTAGCCATTCTGACTGGTGTGAGGTGGTATCTCACTGAGGTTTTGATTTGTATTTCCCTGATGCTGAGTGATGTTCAACACTTTTTCATGTGTCTGTTGGCCATCTGGATGTCTTCTTTACAGAAATGTCTGTTCATGTCTTCTGCCCATTACTTGACTGGATTATTTGTTCTTTCAGTGTTGAGTTTGATAAGTTCTTTATAGATTTTGGATACTAGCCCTTTATCTGATAAGACATTTGTAAATATCTTCTCCCATTCTGTTGGTTGTCTTTTGGTTTTGTTGACTGTTTCCTTTGCTGTGCAAAAGCTTTTTATCTTGATGAAGTCCCAATAGTTCATTTTTGCCCTTGCTTCCCTTGCCTTTGGCGATGTTTCTAGGAAGAAGTTGCTGCAGCTGAGGTTGAAGAGGTGTTTTCTACAAGGATTTTGATGGATTCCTGTCTCACATTGAGGTCTTTCATCCATTTTGAGTCTATTTTTGTGTGTGGTGTAAGGAAATGGTCCAGTTTCATTCTTCTGCATGTGGCTGTCCAATTTTCCCAACACCATTTGTTGGAGAGGCTGTCTTTTTTCCATTGGACATTCTTTCATGCTTTGTCGAAGACTAGTTGATCATAGAGTTGAGGGTCCATTTCTGGGCTCTCTATTCTGTTCCATTGATCTATATGTCTGTTTTTGTGCCAGTACCATACCGTCTTGATGATTACAGCTTTGTAATAGAGATTGAAGTCTGGAATTGTGATGCCACCAGCCCAGGAATAAATCACACTTGGTTGTGGTGAATAATCCTTTTAATGTGCTGTTGGATCCCATTGGCTAGTATTTTGGTGAGAATTTTTGCATCCAAGTTCATCAGGGATATTCTCTTATGGGTCTGTTCAGGTTTTCTATTTCTTTCTGGTTCAGTTTTGGTAGTTTATACTTCTCTAGGAATGCATCCATTTCTTCCAGACTATCTAATTTGCTGGCGTATAGTTGCTCATAATATGTTCTTATAATTGTTTGTATTTCTTTGGTGTTGGTTGTCATCTCTCCTCTTTCATTCATAATTTTATTTATTTGGGTCATTTCTCTTTTCTTTTTGATAAGTCTGGCCAGGGGTTTATCACTATTATTAATTCTTTCAAAGAACCAGCTCCTAGTTTCGTTGATCTGTTCTACTGTTCTTTTGGTTTCTATTTCATTGATTTCTGCTCTGACCTTTATGATTTCTCTTCTCCTGCTGGGTTTAGGCTTTATTTGCTGTTCTTTCTCCAGCTCCTTTAGGTGTAGGGTTAGGTTGTGTATTTGAGAACTCTTGAGGAAGGCTTGTATTGCTATATACTTTCCTCTTAGGACCACCTTTGCTGCATCCCAAAGATTTTGAACAGTTGTGTTTTCATTTTCATTTGTTTCCATGAATTTTAAAAATTCTTCTTTAATTTCCTGGTTGACCCATTCATTCTTTAGTAGGATGCTCATTAGCCTCCATGTATTTGAGTTCTTTCCAACTTTCCTCTTGTGATTGAGTTCTAGTTTCAAAGCATTGTGGTCTGAAAATATGCAAGGAATGATCCCAAACTTTTGGTACCAGTTGAGACCTGATTTGTTACCCAGGATGTGATCTATTCTGGAGAATGTTCCATGTGCACTAGAGAAGAATGTATAAAAGAATGTATATTCTGTTGCTTTGGGATGGTATGTTCTGAATATATCTGTGAGGTCCATCTGGTCCAGTGTGTCATTTAAAGCCTTTATTTTTACATTCAGGGTAACTATTGAAAGATATTAATTCAGTGCCACTGTATTCCTGTAAGGTGACTGTTACTGTATATTGTCTCTATTCCTTTCTGGCCTATGTTACTTTTAGGCTCTCTCTTTGCTTAGAGGACCCCTTTCAATATTTCTTGTAGGGCTGGTTTGGTGTTTGCAAATTCTTTTAGTTTTTGTTTGTCCTGGAAACTTTTTATCTCTCCTATTTTCAATGACAGCCTAGCTGGATATAGTATTCTTGGCTGCATATTTTTCTCATTTAGTGCCCTGAATATATCATGCCAGTCCTTTCTGACCTGCCAGGTCTCTGTGGATAGGTCTTGCTGCCAGTCTAATGTTTCTACCATTGTAGGTTACAGACCTCTTGTCCCAAGCTGCTTTCAGGATTTTCTCTTTGTCTCTGAGACTTGTAAGTTTTACTATTAGATGTGGGGATGTTGACCTATTTTTATTGATTTTGAAGGGGCTTCTCTGTGCCTCCTAGATTTTGATGCCTGTTTCCTTCTTCAAATTGGGGAAGTTCTCTGCTATAATTTGGCCCAAATACCTTCTGCCCCTCTCTCTCTTTCTTCTTCTTCTGGGATCCCAATTATTCTAATATTGTTTTGTCTTATGGTATCACTTAGCTCTTGAATTCTGCCCTCGTGATCCAGTAGTTGTTTATCTCTCTTTTTCTCGGCTTCTTTATTCTCCATCATTTGGTCTTCTATATCACTGATTCTCTCTTCTGCCTCATTTATCCTAGCAGTTAGAGCCTCCATTTTTGATTGCACCTCATTAATAGCCTTTTTGATTTCGACTTGGTTAGATTTTAGTTCTTTTATTTCTCCAGAAAGGGATTCTCTAGTATCTTCCATGCTTTTTTCAAGCCCAGCTAGTATCTTTATAATCATCATTCTGAACACTGGTTCTGACATCTTACTAACTGTATTGATTAGGTCCCTGGCAGTCCATACTGCCTCTTGTTCTTTTTTTTTTTTGAGGTGAGTTTTTCCATTTTGTCATTTTGTCCAGGGAAGAATAGATGAATGAGAGAACAAAATGTTAACAATGTAACAACGACCCCAGAAAAATATACACTAAACAAATCAGAAGAGACCCAAAACCGGGATGGGGGAAGAAAGGGGGAAAAAAAGAATATGATCAGGCTGGTGAATAGAACAGAGCCACACACTAGATTTTGGGTGTATTTTGGTCTGTTAGAAGAAACTGCCTCCCAAAATTTTAAAGAAAGAAAAAAAAATATATATATATATATACAAAAATAAGGGTAAATATGATGAAGGGATGGAATATGACTGTACGGATGAAAATTAGAAAAGATTTTTAAAAAGGAATTGATAAGAAGTTGGTTGAAAAAGAAAGAAGAAAAATTAAAAGCAAAAAACAAAAAAGAGAATGTGATCAGGCAGGAGACTAGAACAAAGCCATATACTAGATTTAGGGTATATTTTGCTCTGTTAGAAGAAACTGTATCCCAAAATTTTAAAGAAAGAAAAACTTATATATATACAAAAAATAAGGTTAAATACAATGAAGGGATAGAATATGACTGTAAAAGTGAAAATTTAAAAAGATTTTTAAAAAGGAATTGATAAAATAATATGTTGGTTGAAAAAGGAAAGAAGACAAATTTAAAAAAATAGAAAAAGATAAAATAAAGAAAATTTTAAAAATTAACTTTGAAAGACTAAAGAATCATGGGGGAAAAGCCATGAATTCTATGTGCTGTATTCCCCTAGCGCTGGAGTTTTGTAGTTCTCATTGATCGGTAAACTTGGTCTTGGCTGGATGTTCTTGCTGATCTTCTGGGGGAGGGGCCTATTGCAGTGACTCTCAAATGTCTTTGCCCAAGGCAGAATTGCACCACCCTTGCCAGAGTCCACGCTAAGTAATCTGCTCGGGTTTGCTCTCAGTAGCTTTTGTTCCCTGAATGTTTTCCATACAGCTTTGGAAGATGAGAATGAAAATGGCAGCCTCACAATCTCTGGTCCCAGAGGAGTCAAGAGCTCAGGGCCCCACTCCTCAGTGTGCCCTCAGAGCAAAGCAGTCAATCGCTCCCGTCTCCCTGGTCTCCAGCCACACTCTGTGTTCACCTGGCCTGTGACTGAGCATTTTTATCTGTGGCTCATGACCCCATTTAGAGTTTCCAAACCCAGCAGATTCCTGTGGTGCACTCCTGTGCCCCTCCTCCCAGGGGAAGAAGGGGAGTCTCCCCGAATCTGTCGCTTGTTGGGTCCCTGCTGGAGGAGCAGTGGCCTGACTGTGCCACGGGTCACGGTTTATGACAACCCCAAGCTGAGAGCCCACTCCTCAGCTCTGTCTTTGCAGCTGGCTTCCCCACTCTGATATCTGAGAGCTCTGCTGCACTCAGGCACTCCTGGTCTTTCTGTGACCCCATAGGTACTGAGACCACACTGTCCCAGTGAAGGTTTCACCCCCCCCACTTAGCCACTGGAGCAACATCTCTCAGTGGAGCAGACTTCTAAAAGTTCTGATTTTGTGCTCCACTGCTCTGTCACTTGCCTGTAGCTGGCTGATGGAGGCTCCCTCCCCCCGAGGTCTATCTTCCTACCTTCCAGAAAGTGGTCGCTTTTCTGTTCATAGGATTGCTGTTATTCTTTTCTTCAATCTCCTGTTGAGTTTGTAGGTGTTCAGAGTGGTTTAATAAATATCTAGCTGAATTCCTGGGACCAGACAAAATTTAGGTCACCTACACCTCCACCATCTTGCTCCTCCCCCATTCCATTTTCTTTTTAGAAATTTTGAAAAATGTTAGAATTGGCTTCTCTTCATCAACTGACATTACATTGTGTAGGCAGAATATAAGTAGATTTAGGAAACAGAGGCAAAGAAATGGTTTTTCTCTCATATAAAATCCTGGTTTGAGAAAGTAGCCAAGGACTGCTCTAGACTAAATAACAAATTGGGTGAAGATTTTTCTTTGAGATATTTCCATATCTCCTATTAGCTTCTCTTTCCCTTCCTTACTCTTTTTCACTTATCTCTTCCCCCAGAGACTTGCAGTCAAGCCATGTATCTTACTTCTGGGAATCTCAGCTAAGATTTACACCAGTTACCAAGAAGGGGATAAGTTGGCCACTGTCAGAGGCATTAGCACTTCAATGAGAGCCTCACAAAAGATCCAAAGTCCCACAAGATTCAAAAAAAAGTCCCTGCATTCATGAAACTTGCATTTTAATGGAACAAAAGGTCATAAACAAATAAATATATAACATAATGTTAGATATCAGTATGAATGAAATAAAGTAAAGTAAGGGGCTAAAGACCAATGGGTGGGAAGTAGGAGCCATTTTACTTTCAGTGACCAAGGAAGACCTTTTTGAAGAGAAGATATTTGCAGGGAGACATAAATAAAATGCAGGAGTAAGTCATAGGCAATGTGCATATCTGGGATGATGAGTATTCCAATGATAAAGATCAGCATATGAAAATTTTCTGAGCTGCAACATGCCTGCATGGTTGAGGAACCACAAGAAAATCATTACTAGATAGAAATGAGGGATAAAGGAACTCAATAAGAGAGGATATCAGAGAAATAAGCCAAAGCCAAATCATATAAGGCTTTGTAAGCCATAATAAAGAGTTTGGGCTTTGTTCAAAGTGTGATGAGAGGCCAACATAGGTCTTTGAGTAAGGATGTGACAAAACCTGATTTATGTTCAGAAAAGATTCTTCAGGCTGCTGTGTGGTGAATAGACTCAGGGCAAGAGTGCAAGCAGGAACACTAGTTAGGCACCATTGCAGTAGTTCAGGAAAGAGTGAGGATGGTGGCTTGGGCTAGAAAGGTTGATATTGTCTGGTTTACATTCTAATCACGGTTGACATTTATTAAAGATTCACTGGCTAAGGGCTTTATAAACATTATCCTCATAACCACCCTGTGGACTAAGTATCATCATTAACCCTATTTACTAAGGAGGAAACTGACATTTGAAGAGGATGACTGGCCCCATTTCCCTCAACTAGCCCTGATTTATAAGGAGGAATCTGAAATTCAAAGAGGTGAAATAACATGTCCAAGGTCACATAAGTAATAAATAGCAAACCCTGAGCTCATACAAATCTGTCTAACTCAAGACCTAAGACCATTTTGGCTCCAAAGAAACTGTATAGGCCACAGTTACTAATGTTGGGCTAATATTTGAGGCAAACTCATTATGTTCAGAGTAAGGAAAGAATAATATTATATATTAGTTGTGGGCAAGGGAATACTGGAAAGGACTAGAGTTGGTGATAAAATTAGGGCTAGGCAATCTTATTTTTGGAATGTGCTACTTAAAAGAGCCCTGGAGTAAGAGATTCTTGGATTCACACGAAATAAGATTTTTGAAGGCCTTTAGAAGCCAAGAAATGCATTAATGAATATAACTGTTAGACTCTACTCTCTTCCTTTTGGACACAAAGCAGGTTTGTTCACTTTGAGTCATTCTGATTCTGAAAAGATTGGTCTATGAACAATCTAAGTCTTATGAGAAAAGAAGAAGGTGGGACACATTGGAACATACTTCCTTGATGGGTTGGCTTTGGAAGTCTGAGTAAGAATTGACTCTAGGAGAACCAGGAGCTGACAAAGCTCTTTCCCACCAAGTGAGAGTTTAATAAACAAAATCACAATTCACCCCAGCTTGGCTTCAATGTTTTTGAAAATGACATCCAAGATAGCATAATAGCTGAGGAGAAAATCACAGCCTGGTTTGTAGTTGGAAATTGCTAGCTTGGTGGCAGCTGTTGTTCACTCATGGTTGAACTGCTCTGTCATTAGATTTCAGAATAGGGTAACATAAAGGGAGAGGATGATGCCATCGCCTTCCTCAGCAATTGAGCAAATAAAAGTTCAGGAAAATTTTATTTACAGTCAACCAAGTACTTACTTAACATGTAGTCAGCACTATGTTCAATGCCATATAAACCATGGTGGGGTGGTGAGAGAGAAGTGTGGCATTGCCTTTGCCCTCAAGGGGCTTACAATACCGCTAACATTCAGGAGAAATTACAAATACAAAGGTGTGCCAATTATCAATGTATTGCCTCTCAGCTCCAAATATACTCTTTTTTGCCCTGTTTTATGATACTGGA
Source organism: Mirounga leonina (assembly GCF_011800145.1). NCBI lineage: Eukaryota > Metazoa > Chordata > Mammalia > Carnivora > Phocidae > Mirounga > Mirounga leonina. Next base: position 6,291,243 of record NW_023270158.1, on the reverse strand, counting down.
GCTGGACCCTGTAAACATTTCTCCTTTGCTAGGTGGTACAGTGTTAGGATTTGTTAATAGAAGGTGCTAGAGGTACATGGCAGGGCAAAGAGATTCCTCTTCCTAATGTGCTTTCTTGTTTCTTGCTTACTTCTGCAGCACACAGTGGTCAGTGGCATGCAGAACACCCAGAGGTGCTCACTCAATAGTGTGTTTCAGAGCACGCCCATAGGCGGCTTCCCAGCAAATTCCACTAGCAACCCAGAGGGCAGCTTCTCAGAGTGTTTTCCAAAGCACCCCCTGGGCAACTTCCTGAGTCCCATCAGCACCCCAGCAAGTAGCTTCCCAATAAGTTCAGTTGGCATCTGGCCAGTGGCTTCCTGTTTGCTAGCCCCTGTCCTCAGCATCTCAACGAATTTCTCCAACAACCAGTGGGCCACACCAATACCCTCTCCACTGAAGTCTGAATCTCTTCCAAGTTTGGTCCTGCCTTAGGTACTCTGCTTTATCCCTGGAGGTAGTGGCTGCCCCCTATATCTGCTACTCTGTGGTCTTTAGAATTATCCCTTACCCTTTAGTAATTCATCCCCTTTTATTAGTTAATAATTCTTTACATTAAACTCCCCCTGCTCTAATTACTGTGTGGTTTCTGCCTCCTAACTGAAGACAGGCTGCTACAAAAGATAAGAGAACATAAGTGCAAAACTGGGGGATAACAAGAAATGCTATAGGCATACAGAAATTGTAGAGTTCAATATGGATTGTTGTGGAGTCAAGGGAGGACTTCATGGAATGCTGTAACTCGAATTGGATACACTCTGGCAGAGAAAGAGAATTCTAAATTCAGAGGGGTTGTGTGTTGAATGTTTATGTGTATGAAAGAGAGAGAGATTGAAAGAGAAGAGGAGAAAAGATAGGACCATGGTTCAGATTAGTTGATTCATTTTAAGTGGTAGGAAGTAATTTCATAGGGCAAAAGTAGATTAAGGATTAACTAACTAATTAATTCAACAGATGTTTATTGAGTACCTACTATGTATCAAGTTCTAAGTGCAGGTTTACACATGAAGATACCTGCCCTTGTGGGACTTATATGCTAGAGGGGGGCAGATAGCAAGGCAGGAGAGAGACAGTGAACAATAGACATGAAAAACACATTGTCTGGTACAATAAAGGTTGATAAGTGATATGAAAAAAGAAGTAGAGTGGGGGGATATATTAGTCTTCTCCTGCTGTAACAAATTACCACAAATAATGGCCTAAAACAACACAAACATTATCTTATGGTTTAGAGGTCAGATGTTCTAAAATCAAGTTATTAGTAGGACTGCATTCTTTCTGGGAGTTGTAAGGGAGATTCATTTCCTTGTCTTTTCCAGCTTCTAGAGGACACCTGCAATTACTTCGCTCATGGTTTCTTCCTCTATCTTCAAAGCTAGCAGAGTAGCATCTGCCAATCTCTCTTCTCTCTTACTTCTGTTTCCATGTTACATCTTCTCTGACTCTCCTGCCTCCCTCTTACCGGGACTCTTGTAATTACCTCAGGCCCACCCAGATAATCCCCATTTCAAGATCCTTAACTTAATCACACCTGTAAAGTCCCCTTTGTCATGTAAGGTAACATATTCACAGGTTCTGGGGATTAGGACATGAATATTTGGGGAAGAGTGCATTATTCTGCCTACCAGAAGGGGGCTGCAATTTTAAATTGGTGGTCATGATAGGTCTCGTTAAAAAGGTAGGGTTTGAACAAAAATTTAAGTTACACATGGAGAATGTTATGGAAAGAGGTAACAGGCAGTGCAAAGGACTTGAGGCTGAGACTTTCCTAGTACACTGAAGGAACAAGGAGGCCAGCACAGCTGGAACATAGTGAGTCAGGGAGAATGCCAGGAGATAAAGTAGGAAAGAGAAAGATCATTTGGTGTAAGGACATTGATCAGAGGAGTCAGTGATCTACCTTGTATGCTAAAGGCTCTCTGGCTGCCATATTGGGAGTAGATTGTAGGGAAGTAAAGGATCCACTGGTAACAACTGCTTGGAAGGCTGCACGAAGAATGCTGAGACTGAATTCACCATGTGCATGAGAGGAACAAAAACACAACCTGGGTCTTGGGCCTAGTATTTTCCACTTCTGGAGTGGATATGGGGTTCCTAGAATGTTAGACTAATGGAGCATATTTCATGTATTTTATAGAGAATTATAAAAAAGATTTTAATAGAACAGAGCTATGTTAATACATGTCTAAAAGTTTCCATTGAGGTAGCATTAAGAAAAGTTGTTTCACTGAACTAAAATTCAAATTTGCACATTCCTCATATTCTTGATATCTCTTGCAATATATTTGGTAGAACCTAAAATGTCTATCATGTGCAGGACTTGAGATAATGGCTTCTTGGCTGGGCATTTTTATATTTACTTGCAAACACCTGACAGTTTAGATGGTCCCTTTCTTCAATCAACCTAATGCTATTTAAATCTACAGGTGTGATGCTTGTGGTAAAAATAGAGGTTTTTCAGCTAGTCTCAAGTTGATCCTTATTACAGACCTGCCCCTTATGGGGGGAGGGTCACTAAGATTTGATTTCTCCTCTACGGGTCTGAAAACCTGGAAAATTAACTTTACCAAACACTAAGGATGTTCAGTCCTGGGAGGGGTAGTACACCCAAGTGCTAATTGATTGACTTGAACTGTGAGATTTAGGACAGCCAGTTTTTTACAGAGAAAACTTACTCCTGACAATAACCACTTGAAAGGCTAAATTACAGATTATAGAAGATCATTTAATAAAAGTTTAAATTTATATATTTCTTCATGCCAGGCACTATTTGAAGCAAATTTCTATTGGTTTATTCAACAAATAATTATTGAGCACCTACTTTATGCCAAACATCATCATTGGTACTTGGAAATCACCAGTTTAAAAAAAGTTCATGAGACTTCCCAGGAAGACGGTGGAGTAGGAGGGTCCTAAGCTCAACTCATCCCACAGATACAACTAGACAACACCCACATCCATGTAAATAACCCAGAAAATGACCTGAAGACTGGCAGAACAGACTCCCCACAGCTAAATGTAGAGAAGAGGCCATGTCAAAGAGGATAGGAAGGGTGGACACACAGTCCAGAGCCAAACAGACCCAGAGGACTGTCCATGGGACGGAGGGACATGGTGGGTGTGGAGAGGGGTGAGGAACAGATCCCCACCCCAGGCACAGGGGGCCCACATAAGGAAGATAAATCCCCATAACATTGGCTTTGAAAACCAGAGGGTCCCAACAATCAGTAGGTCTTAATACCTGGAACTTTAAAAATCAATGGGCTTGGTTCTGGGAGAGCCTGGAGAGTGATAGGAAACTGAGTCCCCACCCTTAAAGAAACAGCACAACAAACAGCTCTGCTGAGATACAGCTTAGAAGCAGAAGTTTGAAAAATGCCTGGGGTAGACAGGAGGGAGATTTGTTTACTAATATCAGAGCATGTGCTGGAGTGACAGGGATTGTTGGGAGACCTCTCCAAGAACAAAAGAGCTGGCAGGAATCATTTGCCTCTCCCACCCCTTGCCTAGACACTTGGACACCTGCCATAACCAGTGCAGTGGAAAACTCTCCACCTAGCTTGCTAACAGTACACCCCATCCCTGCATTCTCTTGCAGAAATGCCCCCTCTATCCAAGCCTGGGCAGGAGTTTTCTTGGGGACTGCAGGTCCCCTCCTGCAGCTGACCAGCTTGGACCTTGCTGATATCAGGTGACCTGCCCCAGCATTCTCATGTGGACCCACCCCGTCCAATATGCCCCTGATAGAGCCCATCTAGACCAGTGCCATAAATCTGGCAGTGTGAAACCAGCCCCTCTAGGGGCCAGCACCACTCCAAAGTGACTCCTGCCCCAGGGAGGGGGGAAGATAACCACACGCACCATCCAAGACATCTGGTCTGACTACAGGCCCCACCCACTAATGAAAGCTTCTTAGGAGACAGTACAGGGAAAATGCCCTGCAGTTTGGTGCTACTGCATGTCTGGCAACCACCTGGTCTGACTCAACTCAAGCCCAAGGCAGCCCCAGACTGGCCCACTATCAACACTGGGACCAAACCTTGCTCACAACAGGCAAAGAGAGCCATTGCAGATGACTAGATTGCAAGCAAGTGCAGCTCAGTCACAACAGTAGGGTGCATGCAACACACATAGGAAACACCCCTGAAAAGCCAGGCTCTGGTGAACAGGGAACATTGCACTACAGGGCACTACATGACCTCTTCTTCATAAGGACACTACTTTCAAGAGCAGGAGATGTAGCTGACTTTCCTAACACATAGAAACAGACACAGAGAGGTAGACAAAATGAGGAGACAGAGTAATGTGTCCCAAATGAAAGAACAGGACAAAAATCACAACAAGTGAGCTAAATGAAATGGAGATAAGTAATATGCCTGATAGGGAATGTAAGGTAATAATCATAAAGATACTCACTAGACTTGAGAAAAGAGTGGAGGATCTCAGTGAGACACTTAACAAAGAAATAGAACACATAAAAAAAAAAGAGCCAATCTAAGGACAAACTCAATAACTGAAATTAAAAATAGACTAGAGGGAATGAACAGTAGACTAGAAGAAGCAGATGAACAGATCAGTGACCTGGAGGACAGAGTAACAGAAAGCAATCGAGCTGAACAGCAGAGAGAGAGAAAAAATAATAATAAATGAGAATAGACTAAGGGAACACCATCAAGCATTATAACCTTCACATTATAGGGAACCAAGAAGAAGAGAGAGAAAACAGGGGCAGAACATTTATTTAAAAAAATAATAGCTGAAAACTTCCTGAATCTGTGGAAGGAAACAGAAATCGAGATCCAGGAGACACAGAGATTCCCCCAACAAAATCAACCCAAGGGAGTCCACATCAAGACACATAGTAATTAAAATGGCAAAAAGTGGTGATAAAGAGAATTTTAAAAGCAGGAAGAGAAAAGAAAACAATTACGTACAAGGGAAAACCCATAAAGCTATCAGCTGATCTCTCAACAGAAACATTGCAGGCTAGAAGACAGTGGCATGATATATTCAAAATGCTAAAAGGGAAAAAAACTACTCTAAAGCCTCAGCAAGGCTACCATTCAGAATAGAAGGAGAGGTCCAGAGTTTCCCAAACAAAAGTTAAAGGAATTCATGACCACTAAACTAGCCTTACAAGAAATGTTAAAGGGGACTCCTTGAGTGGAAAGGAAAGACCATAAGTAGGAGTAAGAAAAGTAGGAAGCAAAAAAGCAGTAAGTTAAGTGTATGTCTAAAAATCAGTCAAGGGATTCACAAAATAAAAGGCTGTAAAGTATGACACCATATATCTAAAACGTGGGAGTGAGAAAAGTAAAGAATGGGTTCAAACTTAAACGACCACCAACTTAATGTAGACTGATATATGCAGAAAATGTTATATACAAACCAAGTGGTAACCACAAACCAAAAACCAGTAATAGATATGCAAAAAATAAAGAGAAAGGAATCCAAGCATATCACTAAAAGAAGCCAGCAAACCAACAGAGAAGAGAACAAGAGAAGAAAGAGAGAAGAACTACAAAAACAACCATAAAACAAGTAACAAAATGGCAATAATTACATAGCTATCAATAATTAGTTTGAATGTAAACAGAAGATGTGGCATATATATATGTATATATATGTATGTACATATATACACACACAATGAAATATTGCTCAGCCATAAAAATGAATAAAATCTTGCCATTTGCAACAACATGGATGGATTGAGAGTATTACGCTGAGTGAAATAAGTCAGTCAGAGTAAGACAAATACCATATCATTTCACTCATATGTGGAATTTAAGAAACAAAGAACAAAGAAGAAAGAGACAAACCAAAAAACACTCTTAATTATAGAGAGCAAACTAATGGTTACCAGAGGGGAGGTGGGTGGGAGGATGAATGAAATGGGTGAAGGAGATTAAGAATACACTTATGGTGATGAGCACTGAGTAATGTATAGAATTGTTGAATCACTATATTGCACACCTGAAGCTAATATAACAGTGTATGTTAAAAATACTGGAATTAAAATTTTAAAAAATAAAATTTTTTTAAAGTTCATGCTTTGTACATTTTGAAGGTAAAGTCAACAGAACTTCCTGATGGATTCAATATGAAGAGTAATATAAAGAGAACTTAGGGAAGAAGCCAAGTTTTAAGAAAGGGAAAGTGGTGAGTAAGGAGTTCTCCATGAAGAGGGTACTCCTGTTCTGGGCAATGCCCTGGACTCCCTTGGTTGTCTCCAAATCTTTGATCACAGTCTATTGCACCCAACAACCCTGTGTTAGTGATGTGTGAAGGGAATGAAGGTAAAAATAGAGTTGTCTATCCATGGGACAAGTTGGAAGAGACAAGATGGTGAGAGCAGATCAAGGATTTGCAAGGAGGAGGAATTCAGTTGCCCAGGAAACTGTAAGTCTCCCCACCTCAACAATCTGTATAAATGCTGTGACAGACCCTGGGCATTCCACAGCATAGAAATGAAAGCTTGAGAAGTTTGAGAAAGTTTGCATGGCACTCATATAAAAAGAGGGGCTCAAGAAAGCTAGAAGACTTGAAAGTATTGAGCCATTCAGAATGTATTACCTTTTATTGAATAATTATAAATATTATTATTATGAGTTAGTAACTAAGATAAATATATTAACCCTCATCACAAACTTGTAATATAGGTACTCAAATTATTCTCACTTCATAAGTGAGAAAATTGGGACCTAGAGAGGGTAAGCAAACTGCTCACCCTCACCCAGTAAGAAAGAGGGAGAGGTCTTAAACCGTAAGCCTTAAACCTGGGTCTTTTGGACCCTGTGAAATGTACTCTCCTTGGACTGACAGTAAACAAAGAACCTGCATATGTGTGATATCCTTCTTATGTGTATACATGCCTAGGTTAACCAGTGGACATACTTGTGTACATTTTAGCCATTGTAGTGTTTTGATAAATCTCAACAGATTTTTTCTTCACTTATAAAACTGTAAATAAAAAAGCCTTGAGCTGTAGTGTATTAGGTGTCATTAACATGGTGTAAGTTTCAAGGGGCGGGGATTTTCTCTGCTTTATTCATTGCCTCCTCAGCACCTAAAATAGCTCCTGGCCTATAGTAGGTACTCAACAAGTGTTTGTGGAGTGAAAAATTGGCAGATCCATCCTACCATCTGGTTTGGTAGGGATGGCCACAGAATCTCATCCTTAACTGGGATGGTGGATCAAACAGTACCCAAAAGGAACTCTTTCTCACTTGGAAGTGCTCAAGGAGATGCCAAGATAACCAAGTTTTGAGTCTCAGAGGACATGTTCTGGGAACCAATGTGTCCTGTGTAATTGACAATTCCACCTTCTAAATGAGTACTAGGTCCCATTCAAGAGCCTGGCTAGGATTTCTGCCACTTTCTGAATTGGGAAGAAGAGACCCAGCGCTACTTCCTCTGCTGCCCAGATCTATGCTAATTCCTGCTGAACGCCTTTTAACAATAGTCTGTGATCCAGGCAAACTTGTCTCCTGGGTTGGCATCCTGTTTCAACTCCCTTTGGGTTCTAGCATCCTGATTCATGATCCCCCTCCCAACCATTATCTACCGTCTCCATCTTCCCTCCAGCCCTTTTAGACTTTTCTCCAGAAACTGGCTACTGACCTGGTCAAGCCCATTTAATGTATCTTCTTGCCATTTCAGGTGACATTATCCTACCCTGGCCCTCACCATGGTTTACCTTCATGATTCCTTGGACCACCTTCCTAAACTACATGTTTGGGTTTTTTTGTTTGTTACTTTTTATTAAAACATACATCCAGAAAAATGCATTGATAATAAGTGCATAGCATGATAAAGTTTCACAAACTGAACACGCTTATGTTATCAGCATCCAGATCAGAAAGAGAACATTACCAGTTTCGCAAAAGCTGCAGGTACACTCTTTTCCATCACTGCCATCTCCTCACTGCTGTTCTGCCCCCTTTCCCTTTAATCTCTCATTGATTGACATGTTTAAGCAAGAGATTTTGTTTTGGAAGATTTTTAAACTCTTCTCTGAAGCTTCTACTTTAAAGACCCTGACTGAAAAGGGATTTTCTAATCTCTTACATCTTGTGAAACAGGTTCAAAAGATAGAAATGACCACTGTTACTTATTATTACTCTTATTATTATTGCTTATTTAAAACCCCATATTCAAATGACAGTTTAGTCTGTGACAATGTCAAATGGACAAAACAGGAAAAGAACCCCTAGAAAAGAGGTTATTAAAATCATATGACTAGTTGACATGCACAACTTGGGCATATTCAACACAGATTTCTGTTATTTCAGAAAGGTTTCAATAAGTTTTAGCCACACCACCTATCCTATGTAAAGATGAGCATGCATCTTGCTCACAACCACTCAACAGCAATAAAGATAATTTCTCTATAAACCAGATTTCATACTGGCTTTAAGACAGATGTCTCTATTTCCATACCCATACCCACAACTCCCCCAAGGTCTGAGTTTGCATATTGAAAGATAAAAGTGCATATATATATATATATATATATATATATAATCAAAGGATTTCTGAGATCACCTTTGAGAGAATTTTATTTGGCTTAGAGCCTCTGAGAAGTTTTATGCCAGGAAGAGTTAATTAAATACAATGCATCCTGGGGCTCAAGAGCTGAAAGTCTAATGAGATCCAATGTTTCATGAGAGACTACTTAAATTGAAACAGTGGCAGAATTATCTAGAAGCTCCTGATAAACCTTCAAGCTTGATATGTTCTTCATTTCATTTTTGGTCTGATACAACACACAGCCCATTGCAGTGTACATTTCTGCATTTATGGGTGCCAGAATATCCTCAGTTCACTTCAGGAAGGCAATTTGAGAGGAGATTTATTTTGGTGGTATTTTAGATGTTGTTGTGTCTAATAATGATAATGACAGTATATGGAAGCTGGCACAATAGAAGTACGTAATCTGCTGGGGAGAGAAAGGCCCCAAATTTCATAAGAAAATGTTCATTATCCTTCACCAGCAGCAGATAAATTTGAAATTTATTTCTACTAGTGGCTAGCAGCCCAAAACACCCGACCATTTCCAAGGCACACAGATTACAGAACTTTGGAAATCACCCAATATAGAAGGGCATGGGAATGTTTTTGTTTTCTGGTTAGAAAGCCTGAATTCTTTATCTGCCTCAAGTTTTACAGTTGTATCAAGTTTTCTGGGATCTACTTGGTTTCAGTAGGCAGCAGGAATAAAAGGCTAGGGAGAGTTGGCAGGAGTGTAGGGGGAAAAGTGACAGTAATGGTAGATTTGGCAAGCAATCATGAATATGTACTTCGCATCACTTGCACACCTCACCTTCTGGCCTTCTTGCCAGAAAATGAGATACCCACCCTCTTCTCCTTCCCTTGGGGTGGGGACAGGACGAAAAATGAGGGCAATGAAAATCAGAGGCAGGCATCTGGTGATGGCTCAAATGCTCCTGAGATAGTATAGGAGCAGTCTCCCCTTTTGCTGCTCACGTTTGGGTTTCTGGGGGGAAACAGGGTTTGCAGTCTCCTGGTCTACAAGTCCAATTTATTTAATAAGGAAATGTACTTAATTAAAATAACACCATTCAATTTTATTGTAACTTCCCTTTTGGTCTCAGCCTGTGAATGTCAGCTAAATGTATAAAAGTGTAGAGTTACCATATCTAGATTTATGCAAATAAATATATATTATAGATATCAGAACTATGGAATGCCATAGCTAAGATTGCAAGTGTGTTCTCCCCCTGTATGCAAGTTACAACGGTAGCAGAACACACTTTATTGCCTTTTCAAAGCACTGATACTCTTTATTCTTAACTTTTAAATTGCAAATATGATACAAATCATTAACCATAACATCAGTTTAATGAAAAGATCATATATTATAAAATCAGGTAATTTGAGAAACTATAAATAAACTCAATGGTATGTAAATTACTTAAAGGAAGGGGAAATAGCTTTCTCATTGATTAAAAATGCTTCCTTCTGTCATCTTTTGTAGCCTATTAATAGGACTATTTCTGACTCAAAAAGTTGAGCTTTTAATGTGCCAGGGACAGAAAGAACATTCCAGCACTTCTCAAATCTTAATGTGCAAACGAATCACCTAGAGATCTTGTTAAAATACAGATCCTAATTCAGCAGGTCCAAAGTGGAGCGTGAGATTCTGCCCTTTTAACAAGCTCTGGGTGATGTTGCTGGCCTGTGGACTACACTATGAGTACTGAAGACAGAAAACCCTCCACCTTGTAAGGAGGTTTCATTAAGGACTAAAGTACCCCCAGAAATTTTGACACACGTAACAATTTTTTGGTTGTTGTCCTGATTCCCTCTCATGATTTTTTTTTTTTTTTTGCAATTGCATGAAACAGAGCCAATATATTTGAAATATCAACTGATGGAGTTTCTCTCCATTAGTTCACCTTTTCCTTTCCTCACCTCTATCCCTATTCAAACAATAACTGACATTGTGTCCTCTGGCACGTAAGAGGGAGGAGACAGGTAAGAATGGAAGTGGTTTCTTTCTAGATTTGAGTGCTTCAAGGACTTAAAGCCAGTTCTCTGCCACCCTATCAGCCCATTACTATTTTCTGCAGAGAGCACCCAAAGCCAGTTGTTGACTTGGAATTGCTACTGTACTTGCTGTGTCGCACTTGTAATAGAGGAAGGAGGATCAGTAATATTTCTTATACCTGTTGTAGGAAAGATGTTACAGATCAAAGTGGATGGCCAAGAATGAATTCTTGAGACGTCTTTGGTGCAAAAAGGTGGTTTTATTAAAGCCTGGGGACGGGACCCATGGGCAGACAAAGCTGTCCTGGGGTCATGAGGAGTGGCCCATTATATACTTTCAAGCTGACAGGGGGTTAGGGAGAGCGTAAGCCTCCCAGGTATTTTGCAAACAAGGTTTCCAGGATCCTGAGGGGGCTAGCTATTGTTAAGAAAGGTCATTTATTACTGTTTAGTAAAAACTCAGTCACGAGACCCTTCTGATGTATATGCTTGGAGGATGATTGCCAGCCTGTATCTTGGGGGGTAGAGATAAAGGAAGTTTCCAAAAGAATTTTTATATGTTAAAGTAGACTTAGAGGGTCCTGGGGGTTGGGCTAAGATTGCCTTTTGCCCTTAGCAAAGTATTAATATCGAGGCAGCTGGGTTCCTAGAGGAATGTCACTCTGCCTGTTTCAAGGACTTGTCAATGGGCTGTAGGTAGTAAGGAAATTTAATAATTTTCCTTCTGCCTTTCTCTACAAAAGATTAAGAGGGTAGCCTATTGCAAGATAAATGAGAGAGCATATTTTTCTGTGGGAATGAAGACTGTAACTTGTTTATCTTGGAAAGAAAGTATACCTGTGTCAAAAGTATACTGTTGATTAATTATATTCCAATTAAAAAAAGTATATAGTTAAAGACACAATTATGAAACAGACCATAGTAAGAACTGTCAATAATATACAACAGGGTTTCTCAACCTTGGTATTATTGGCATTTAGGACCAAATAATTCTTTGTTGTGGGGTCTGTCCTGGGTATTGTAGGATGTTTAGCAGTGTCCCTTGCCCCCTAGCCATTAGATGCCAGTAGTGCTCCTGGGACCCCCCCCACACACACACACACAACCAAAACTGTCTCCAAACATTGCTAAATGCCCCTGAAGGGTGAAATAACTCCCGTTGGAAACCACTAGCACACAATAATATTAGCACATACTTGTGCAATGTGTATCATACACCTGGCAAGGTTCTAGGTATTTACATGTATTCACACTTTTGATACTCAATACAGTTATGAGATAGGTACTATTATTTTCCCTACTATATAGATGAGGAAGCTGGAATGCAAAGCAGTTAAGTAACTTGCTCAAAGTCACAGAGCCAGCAGGTAGAAGAGCTGGGATTTCTAAGCATTCTAGCTTTAGAATCTGTGCTCTTAACCAACATACCATGTGATGAAACATTTAGTAAACTTGAAAGGGAGTGCAATGTCATTAGGATTTATTTTGAATGTGAATAAAATCAGCAATGCTGCTATGAAATACATATTAATTTAATTGCCTAACACCAAATTATTTACATTTGGAGATTTTATGAAAGAATATGTATTAAATATAAGAAGCCCTGGGCCTTAGGGCTGCCTTCCTGGAAATTTTTTAAGTTCCCCTCTAGCACCAGCGCCGGCCCAACAATGTTTCCCAGGCAGTGTATACTTTGCTCAGATTGGAACCAGTGTGTGATCCAATCACTGGTTGTCATTCTCCCTTCCAGTTGCTTTTTGAACTGCTATGCTACCTCTTGCATGAGGTTAACCACAAGCCCCAAAGAGCTCCAGGAATCATATCTATGGGCTGGTCTTGAGGTCCTAGTTGCAGGAGGCCAGCCTGATGAGCCCAATGTTCCCACCAGCCAGTATGGTATTTCTTTCATGAAATTGCCTAAGACTTGCTGATTGGAATGGCTCTCACTCATATCACACAGAGGACAAGTATCTCTAAGCTATCAATGGTCCATCACTGACACTTGGGCAAAGCTATTCCAGCCTATAGCACCCAAAGGTGGCAACGTTGGTGGCAGGCACCCATTATTATGTGTGTTCCCCTGCTGGCACACAAGCTGATCCTATACCCCCCCCCCACAGCCTCCAAAGCTGCTGGTGGCACTCAAAGGGAGGCCATGCCTGTGTCCTCAAAGGCTTTTGAGGCCATCACTCAACAATGCCAACAGTATATTCGTGTCCTTTCTTGCCTCTGATTGATGTGATGTGATGATTCTGTGCTCTCCCAAATCAGTCTCAAGCCATGTGGGACAGGGACAGACATTACTTGTGCAAATGGGACTGCTCTTCTCACTCAGCCCTGGGACCCTCATCTATCCTCCACTCTCCTCCCCACTGGTGGCTTTGAGTACAGAACAGGGATATAGTCAACACTGAAAGAGATTGAATTCTAGGAATGCAGTGGTGAAGGCCTAAAGAGGTCAAGAGAAGATATGGTTGAGCGATGTGCTGTTCTACCTTTGTGCTATAAAATTCTGAGTGATTAATTTAACATGACCAGAAAATGGCTTATTCACATTTTCCTGCATACTCTGAATAAGACTTGCATTTGTGATCATCATCAACAAAACACAGTTACAACATCTGAAAGAATCATGGGCAGCAGAATGAATGATGCATTGTTAATATGTAATTATGTCACTAGCATTATGTAAATGTTATTAGGGAACTGCAGGGGCAAAAAGATCTATATTGCTTCAATAGTTTCCTATTTAGCTAGGAGGTTTTTTTTTAATCATGAATGGATGTTGAATGATTTTTTTAAATGATGATATCCTCTGATTCATGTTACCCAAGAAAAAATGCCCATCTCAACTTAGCAGCAAAAATTGAATCAAAGACTTGACATTATGACCCCTATAAGTATTTTGACTATTTCTCATCAAGGACATTAGCAAAGAGCAATTTTTTATTCCTTAATCACAAAAAAAAGTGGATCTTTAGGAATTTCATTTGTCAGAAAGTAATCTCACCTACTTTCCTTTATTGAAAAATGTGAAAGCCACAGCCAGTTTTACATTTCCAAGAATATGAAATTGAATCCCAAATTCCAAGTATTGGAGAATAAACTAGCATTGTTCAGTTCATCTTCCTCATCTATCACTGATAGTGTGAATTGGGAGCTCCAAATAGAAGTTATTGAACTACAGTGCAATATAATACTAAAAGTGAAATAATTGTATTATTTATCCTAAATATAAAAACACTGTGCAATGATCCTTTCCATGTTCAAAGTGAACTATCAATTTATGAAGAGCTTCTTTCTGTTTTGAAACTGAATACAACTGAATATCAAAATCAGATAGAAGACTCAAGGATGAATTCTACCCTGTACCTCACAATATGAAATATAACCTGACACTTCATGTTTTCTCAGAAGTATCTGTTTTCCAGTTTTGAATCAAAAAAGTATGAAACATGAAAGAAAATAATTAATAATTTACTGTGTCTATTTTCAATTTGCATTTCCCCATGTATATGGTAAAATATGATCTCCATCAGTATATCTGTGTTTATTATGTTCTCTCTTCACACTGTGTTTCAGTAAAAACAAAGAAATCTTTATTATATTTCTGGCAATTGATTTTCCATACATCTGCCCTGCTTCACTAATTTATCTGCTTGGTCTATAGATGCCCTTAAGTTCATGACTCATGCAGTAAGTATTCACCAAATGATGGTTGAGCTGAATGCACTGGAAACACTACTGATGTTATGCTTTGTTCATTGAATTTTCTTTTGATTTCTGTGTTGCTTCAATCCATATATAGAGCAATAGCAAAAAATTGGTGCAAAGCCAGCACTGAATAAAGATTCGTACAACAGTGCTCGCTTCGGCAGCACATATACTAAAATTGGAACAATACAGAGATTAACATGGCCCCTGCACAAGGATGACATGCAAATTCATGAAGCGTTCCATATTTTTTGATTAACATAACATAATAATAAAAAAAATGTAAACATTAAAAAAAAAGATTCGTACAACAGACTTTCAAATGTTGGTACAGAGCATTAAAATAATACTGGATCCAGAGGTAATATTCAGCATATTTAGAATGCTAATTCTCAGAAGGATAATAAAAATATTACCAATTGATCTATATAAAATAAGTAAATAAAATACCTAAAACTCCATTGAAAGGCCCAATATTTCTCAAGCATTTTTTAAATCAGTCTATTCCAATCATGGCTTAATCTATAAGAGCATAAATAGATGCATTTCTATCATTGTCTTTCTCCATGATTAAAACACCCAAATGTAACTTTCACAATCCCCAAAAAAAAAAAAGATTCCTATTGCAAACTTCTCTTTTTTCACATTTTAATGTAATAACTGGCATATCTGGGGGTGAGGGAATATTTCTTCACTTTTTGGATCCTTATTTTTGCCTTGCCACAATTTACTAATTTTCTCCAATTATGAATATAGTCTGCTTCAAATCCTTTTCTGGAATGAAGTAGGATGTAAATGTACACATTCTTTCCTAGTATTCTTCAGGTAAGAGAAAGGATATGCTATAACAGGGCCTGAGGCAACTTAACTAACTAACGCAGTCTTATGTAAGCAATTTCTGTAAGGTTTCATTTTTGTAAATATATTTCTAGTGAAAAATGTAAGAGTCATTTTCAGGTTTTTACTTTGGCACATAGAAAACAAGAAGCTATTACCTAGCCTGGGCTTAATAAGCTCAAACACACACACAGAGAGAGCACAAAAAAAAACCAAAAACAAATCAAAGACCAGAGAAATAAACTCCGCTGCTCAAATCTAGTATTTGTCCAAAAGCTTAATGATTGCATCAAAAGTCTTTCAAAATCAAATGACTGCCAGTTGATAAAGAGTCACCATTGGTAGAAAACTACCCCCAAAGACAAGAGACTAGAAATGCATTTTCTCTTCAGAGTGAAATGAAAAAGAAGGATTATAAATGGGAATGGAAAACATGCAAGTGAATTCAATCACTCATTTAACAGGAATGATGGAGCAACTTTGTGTCAGTTTCTATTCAAGGTGCTAGAGACACAACTGAACATATCAGTCCAAGTCCTTGTCCTCATAAAACCTATATGCTGATAGGGGCACCTGGGTGGCCTAGTAGGTTAAGCGTCTGCCTTCAGCTCAGGTCATGATCCCAGGGTCCTGGGATGGAGCCCCACATTGGGCTCTCTGCTCAGGGGGAAGCCCGCTTCTCCCTCTCCCATTCCCCTTGCTTGTGTTCCCTCTCTCGCTGTCTCTCTCTCTGTCAAATAAATAAATAAAATCTTTTTTAAAAAACCCATATGCTGATGAATGAGACACTGATACACAGCTAAAAAATAAATAAATGTGATACAGGGTTGAGTGTGTCTGTAAAGAAAATAACAGAGGGTAAGGAGATGGAGTCATTGAGGGGAGGGTACTATTTCAGATAGAGTGGTCAGGGAAGGCTCTAACAGAAGGAACATTTGAGCAGAGACCTGAATGAAATGAAGGAGTAAGGTATGCAAGGATCTGAAGGAAGACATTCAAAGCAGAGAAAACTGCCAGAGCAAAGGCTCTAAGGCACAAGAAAGTTTGGAGCGTTTCAGTGTGACTCAAACAGAGTGAACAAGGCAGAGAGAAGCTGGAGATGAGGTGATAAATATCATAGGAGCTAGGCTATGTCAGGCTATAGCAGTTTTTTTTTTTTTTTAAGATTTTATTTATTTATTCATGAGAGACAGAGAGAGAGAGAGGCAGAGGGAGAAGCAGGCTCCCAAGGAGCAGAGAGCCCGATGCGGGACTCGATCCCAGGACTCTGGGATCATGACCTGAGCCGAAGGCAGACGCTTAACCATCTGAGCCACCCAGGCGCCCCATGGCAGTTTTTTTTTTTTTTAATAGCCACGAATTCTTTGACACTCCTCTCTTTAAGAAGTGGGCTCTAAGTTACCTCCTTTTGGAGCTGGTGGGCTTTGAACTGCTTCAACCAATAGAGAATTGTGACACTAAACACTTTCCAAGGCAGGGTCTTAAAATGACCATGCAGGTTTCACTTGGTTTCTTGGATACTTGCTTCAACTATGCTGAGACTGTCATGCTGGAGAGGTCACATTTAAGCACTCCAGTCAAGAGTTCCAGCTAAACCTAGATTTCCATTCATCCCACCAAGGAGCCAGACAGACATGTGAATGAAACTTAGACTGTCCAGATCAGCCTATCCACTGACTGAGTCCTCTGAGTGACTTCAGTTGACTCCATCATCAGCCAGAAGAACCAACCAGTCAACACCTGCCCCGAGTTTCTAAAGTATAAAACAGTTGTGTTTTAAGTCACTAAGTTTTGAAGTGATTTACTATACAGCAATAGTAACTGGAACCAAGGCCCTTGGGCCACAGTAAGAAATTGTTTTCTGTTCTGATTATGATAGCAAGCCATTGAAGTTTTGAGCAAGGAAATAATGTGATCAGATTTACAGTTTTAAAAAGTCATTTTGGGGCGCCTGGGTGGCTCAGTTGGTTAAGCGACTGCCTTCGGCTCAGGTCATGATCCCAGGGTCCTGGGATCGAGTCCCACATCGGGTTCCCTCCTCGGCGGGAAGCCTGCTCTCCCTCTCCCACTCCCCCTGCTTGTGTTCCTGCTCTCGCTGTCTCTGTCTCTGTCAAATAAATAAATAAAATCTTTTAAAAAAAAAGTCATTTTGGCTAATTAGTAAAAGATGAGCTATAGGATTGTAAGAGTGAATGCAGGAATATCATTATGAGGTTCCTGCAGAATCCTGACAAGAGAAGAGGAGGGCTTGAATTTGGGAGATCACAGCAGAGGAGTGAGAGGTAGTTGGATTTAGATTATGTTTGGAAAGTGGAGCCCAGAGGATTTGCTGATATGGGATGTGAGAGAAAGAAGGAAGTAAGGACTGCATCTTAGTTTTTGGCCCAGGCTACTGGGGGGAATTATGGTAGTCTTAAGAAAGACTAGGGGAGAGGCATATTTGGGCACAGAAGGAGGGTCATAAGTTAATTTTTGGACATGTTAACAGGCTTTTTAAAATTTAAGTATAGTTGACATATTAGTTTCAGGTGTACAACATAGTGATTTGATAGTTCTATACATTACACAGTGCTCACTACAATAGTGTAGTTACCATCTGTCACCATACAAAGTTATTACAATCTTATTGACTATATTCCACTTGCTGTACTGTTCATCTCCATGACTTATTTATTTTATAACTGCAAGTTTGTACCTCTTAATCCCCTTTACCTATTTCACCTATCACTCCACATCTCTCCCATCTGGCAGCCACCAGTTTGTTCTCTGTATCTATGAGTCTGCTTCTGGTTTTTGTTGTTTGTTCATTTGTCTTGTTTTGTTTTGTCTTATTCCACATATAAATGAAATCATATGGTATTTGTCTTTCTCTGACCTACTTCACTTAGCATATTATCTTTTAGGTCCACCCTTGTTGCCAAAAATGGCAAGATTTCATTTTTTATGGCTGAGTAATATTCCACTGTGTATGTGTATCACATCTTTATCCATTCATCTATTGAGGGACACTCAGGTTGCTTCTATATCTTTGCTATTGTAAATAATGCTGCAATAAACATAGAGGTGCATATATTTTTTTGAATTAGTGTTTTTATTTATTTTTTTTATAAATACCCAGAAGTGGAATTGCTGGGTCATATGATATTTACATTTTTAATTTCTTGAGGAACCTCCATACTATTTTCCATCATGGCCACACCAATTTATATTTCCACCAACAGTGCACAATGGTTCCCTTTTCTCCACATCCTCACCAACACTTGTTAGTTCTTATCTTTTTGATACTAGCCATTCTGACTGGTGTGAGGTGATATCTCATTGTGGTTTTGATTTGCATTTCCCTGGTGTTGAGTGATGTTGAGCATCTTTTTGTGTGTCTGTTGGCCATCTGGATGTCTTCTTTGGAAAAATTTCTATTCAAGTCATCTGCCAATTTTGTAATCAGATTATCTGGGGTTTTTTAGTGTTCAGTTGTATGAGTTCTTGATATAGATCGGATATTAACCCCTTATTGGATATATCATTTGCAAAAATCTTCTCCCATTCAGCAGGCTGCCTTTTGTTTTGCTTATGGTTTCCTTTGCTGTGCAAAAATTTTTTAGTTTGATGTAGTGCTAGCTATTTATTTTTGCCCTTGTCTCCCTTGCCTGGGGAAACACATATCAAGAAAAATATTGCTAAGCCAATGTCCAAGTTTACTGCCTATGTTTTCTTTTAAGAACATTATGGTTTCAGGTCTTACATTTTGGTCTTTAATCCACTTTGAGTTTATTTTTGTGTATGATGTAAGAAAGTGAACACATTAAGAGTTACAATGCCAAACTGGAAGTGTAGAATTTGTATATGAGTCTAGAGTTGTAGGGGATAATATATATAACAACTTAGATGTATGAATCTGGAGTTCAAGAGAAGAGATCTAGGCTGGGGATGTAATCCAGGAAACACCAGTATATAGATGCTTTTAAAGCCATAAGAGTGAATGAGATCACCAAGGGAAGTCATCTAGATATCAAGGACATAGAGGAGCAGTGGATCAAAGAATGTGCTGAAGCATGCTATAACATTTAAAAAATCAAAAAGGTGCTGGTAAAACTGGATGCCCACATGTAAAAGAATGAAGTAGGATGCTTACACCTTATATCATATACAAAAATTAACTCAAAATAGATAAAAGACCTAAACTTAAGAGGTAGAATTGTAAAACACTTAGAAGAAAACATAGGAGAAAATCTTTATGGCATTGGATCTGGCAATGATTTCTTGAATAAGACACCAAAAGCACGAGCAACAAAAGATAAAATTGGATTTAATCAAATTAAAAACTTTTGTGCATTGAAGGACACTATCAAGAGAGTGAAAAGACAACCCACAAAATGGAAAAAATATTTACAAATCATATATCTGATAAGAGATTAATATCCAGAGAAAAAAAAGAACTCCTACAACTCAATAACCAAAAAACAAACAACCCAATTTTCAAAAATGGGCAAAGGACTTGAATAGACATTTCTCCAAAGAAAATATAAAAATAACCAATAAGTACATGAAAAATGCTCAACGTCATTTGTCATTAGGAAAGTACAAATCAAAACTACAATGAGATACCACTTTACACCTATTAGGATGGCTATATTTTAAAAAAGGGAAAATAACAAGTGTTGGCAAAGATGTGGAGAAAATGAAACCCTCATGCATTGCTGTTGGGAATGAAATGTAAAATGGTGCAGCCACTGTGGAAAACCATTCGGCAGTTCCTCAAAAAGTTACACAGCATGTTACTGTATGATCCAACAATTCAACTTCTAGGCATATACCCAAACAAATTGAAAGCAGAGACTCAAAAAGATATTTGTACACCAATATTCATAACAGTGTCATTCATAATAGCCAAAGGTAGGAACAACTCAAATGCAAATGTCCATCAACAGATGAACGAATAAACAAAATGTGATGAATGGATAAACAAAATATATAGTGGTGAAATATTATTTGACCATAAAAAGGAATGAAATTCTTGATACATGCTACAACATGGATGAAGCTTGAAGACATTATGCTTAAATGAAAGAAGCCAGACACAAAAGGACAAATATTTTATGATTCCACTTATATGAGGTACCTAGAATAGGCAAATTCATACAGACAGAAAGTAGAATAGAGGGTACCAGGGGCTAGGGGGAAGCGGGAATGAGGAGTTACTACTTAATGAGTACAAAATTTCTGTTTGGGATGATTAAAAAAATGTTGCACAACACTGTGAACATATTTAATGTCACTGAATTGTACACTTTAAAATGGTTACACTGGTAAACTTTATGTTGCATATATTTTACCATGATTTTTTTTTAAGTCAGGAACTGGAAGAGAACAACAAATGAAACTGAGAGGGGGGCACCTGGGTGGCTCAGTAGGTTAAGCGTCTGCCTTTGGCTCAGGTCATGATCCCAGGGGATCATGCCCCGTGTTGGGCTTCCTGCTCTGCGGGAAGTCTGCTTGTCCCTCTTCCTCTGCCCACCTCCCGCCTGTGCTCTCTCTCTTCCGCTCTCTCTTTCTCTCTCAAATAAGTAAATAAAACCTTAAAAAAAAGAAACTGAGAGGGACTGGCATGGAGTAGGACAAAAATCTAGAAGAGTGTGTGGCACCCTTGAAGCAAATGAGAAGGAAAGAATGACCAGTTTCCAATGCCGCTGAAACAGTGGGTAGCATGAGTAGGATGAGGGCTGAGAATTGACCACTGGGTTCAGCAGTGTGGAGGTGATGGGGTCCTTGATAAGAACAGTTTCAGTAGCATGATGGGGATTTTAAAGATTTAACCCAGACTTAAATGGGTTAAAGAGAACTTATGAGCTGAAAAAGTGGAGACAGAGTAAAAACTAACCTTTCGGGAAGTTTTGTTGTGAAGGGTAATAGAGAAGTGGGGTAAAAGAGGGACAGCAGATCTAGGGAGGCCTTTTTGGTAATGAGTCTGCTACTGGGAAGTAAATGACAGTTGAATCACATGTGGATTTTGTCAGATAAAGACCTAATTTCCATAACAAATAAAAGGCTGAGCACTGCACACTAGAAAGCAAAATACTGAAATTATAACTAGTAAGAAATGTGAACCAATCCTTCCAATTACTCACAAGATTCAACCTCTTCCCAAAAGTTGGGGTCCATATCCACATTCCATAGTTAAACAAACACATGGAAAATTTGGAAATGATCCAGGGAAAATCACAACTACGAGAAGTTTTGATAAACAAGAAATAGAGAAGTGAAAGGAAAAAGAAAGAAGAGATAAATGAGGAAATATTTAATAATTCTTTTCATGTGACTGTAGGGCTTTTTCACAGAAAACTTGTGAATATTTTTCACCATACACTCAGAGGAATAATAAAATAAAGTTAGCAAAATGACATAACAGTATTGGCCTTGGGAAAGGCAAAACAGCGTATTACCTATTACATACATATTACATATTACAGCATAAAATTTGAAACATTGGAATGAGTTTCTGGTTACAGAACCTCTTTGCTATTGCTTGTAAAACCAGGCAAGTCCTATCTAATATTGTTCTGGAATTTCTGGCCAATACAATAAGACATTAAACCAAAAAAAGAGGTACAATTATTGGCAGGCAGAAGAAAGAATTTTTATCATTTTCAGATGTTAAGATTGCACACCTAGTTAAGGCAAGAGAATCAATAGGAAAACTATTAGAATTAATAAGCACATTTTAAGAAGTGGCTGGATGCAGGGTAATTATCAAGAAATCAATAGTTTAGGTAATAAGCAGCTAGAAATATAATGAAAACACAATAACAAAGTCTTTTAAAAATAACACAGTCTTTTAGAAGTAACTTATAATAAATGTTTGGATCCTATATATATATAAACTTATTTTATTAAAAGCAATAAAAGAAGATTTGAATATCATATTCCTGGTTGGGCAGACTTAAGCTTGTAAAGATGTCCATTCTTCCTAAGTGAAGGGTAAGACCGTCTGATCATAATCTCATGAGGATTGATTTTAATTTGACAACATATTTCTAAAGTTCATCTGGAATTATAAATAGGCAAAAATTAATCAAGAAAAATTTTGAAGAGAAATTATAGTAGGCTTGCTCGCCTAGATATTAAAGCTATTTATAAATCTCAAATAATTGAAATAATGAGACCAGTAAAAGGTTTATAGAGGGAACAATAATACAAGAACAAAACTCTAGAATGCATAAATATTTACCATATGATTGAGTAGGTATTACAAATCAGTTGGGAAAGGATGGATTTTTCCATAAGAAGTGTAGAGTTGAAACTGACAGCTATATAAGAAAATCTTATTAAACTATTACCATATCATGGGCCAAAATAAACTTTAGTAGATTAAAAAGTTAAACATAAATCATCAAACCACATAAAAGCTAGAAGAATAGGCATTTGATTTTCGAGTAAAGAGAGGTTTCCTAAGTTTAAACATAATTTTTAAAATGACAAAGAAAAAGATACACAACATGAAAAATAAATCAACAAATTGAGAAAAATATTTGCCACAAATATGATAGACTAAAACTACTATCCGTAAGACATAAGTTCTTAAAATTGCTAAGATAACTCTAAGACATGATATAAAAATGTGCAAAGGACAATCTAAAAAAGAATCAATGCAAATGGCTAGAAAAATAACCTCATTCACAATTGAAAATAATCAAATTGAATAACGAGTATGATAGAGAGTAATAATAATGGCCCCCAATGAATCACACCTCTCTGGCTCCATGCCCCTTTGCAATGTGGCTTTGATACTCTTTTCACGAAGAAATGAAATCTATGTCTCTATCCCTTGAAGCTGGGATGGCCTTGTGGCTTGCTTAGACCAAAAGAATCTGATAGAAATTACTATGTGCTAGTTCTGGAGCTTAGGCCTTATGGTGCCTTGTTTCTCTATCTTGCCATTGATTTGGAGCCCTGAGACTGTGAAGAAGCTCAGTTTAACATGTATTTCAGGATTAGAAACCATGATGGGAAGAAAAAGGTGATTTAGCCAACAGCTAGAAATAACTTCCAGACATTTAAGTGAAGCCATCTTAGTCTCTTCAGCCCCAGTTGAGCTGTCACAGAACTGCAGATGCATAAATGATCTAAGACCAGGAGAAGAACCACATAGCCCTGGATTGCCAGCCCACAGAATCATAAGACATAATAAATTGTTGTTTTAACTTACTATGCTTTGGAGTAGTTTACTGATAAAACAAGTATCCATTTTTATCTACCAAATTAGCAAAGAATTAAAAGTAAAAAGAAGACACAAATTACTAATGAGGGAACAGTTAGCAAAATATAATGTTAGGAGCATAAATTGGAATATACATATATTTTTTCTTTGATCAGGTAATTCTACTTCTAGAGTTTTATCCTTCAGAAAAGATTAAAAATATGAACAAGATTTATACCTAAAGATGTTTTTTATCTATAATTTTTTAAAAATCAGGACAAATGTCTATTAAACAATAGAATGATATATTTAAAAAATTAAAGTATATCCACATAATAAACTATTATTTCATGGAACCTGATCCCTGTTGTCAGAAATCATGGAAATCAACCTAAATAGTATGATCAATCTGGTTTTGTGTTTGGGGGAAGCAAATAACAGAGACTAAAAGGAAGTATATACCAAAACTATTATTATTTTTTTCTTTACTTTTCCTCTTATTTCCCAAATTCTCAACAATAAGAATGTGTTCTTTTTGTAATAAGAAAAAATATATATTACTTTGAAACTGGGACAAGTTCTTCATTGTCTAAGAATATTAAAACATGGTCCTGTCTTAGATAATAAACTAACAAGCAGTTATTGATCACCTACTGTGTATGAATCGCTGTCAAATGTTGAAGTGGGCTAATTGAAAGTGTCTTACAGTCATAAGGTTGTAACAGATAAGTGTCCAAAGACCAACCAACTTAAAACTGTCTCCACCATTAGTTTACAGATTGTGTTAGGTAAATCAGAACACCCAGGGAAAACTGCAGATATACTAAGCGATGGTCATTATAAGCAGGAGCTATCTTAGAAACAAGTTTCACCCATCTGAGCAGATTCAACACCCTCACTGGCAGACTCTTATAAACTGCCTATAATCCAGTGGGATTGGCATGTCTTAATGACCCTGCAGTACCCTTGGTCCACAAATTCCTTTTTACTTCCTATTCTTATGCTGGAGTTTCCAGCACTAGATGAAGAGAATGTTTTCTCTTAAATATCTTCATCCACCAATCAGAGCTCAGGCTCGATTTCAAATGGATAATTCCAACTGCAGTATTAAAGGAGCTCTAGATGTATGGATTGTTTAAAGGCTAGGAATTGAAAGAGGATCCCATACTCTCTAACATTATGACTCAGTCTCTGTTCACCAGACAAAAAAGGTTCTAGATTATACAGATCAGGAACAATTTCAGTGAACTGTCATTTATTTCAGTCCCAGAAACACCATAATCAATTAGCCTCCACCAAAGATCTGCGGGTTAAGCCATTCTGACAAGCATTGGGTTTGTTGCCTATTATGGTAACCACACCCAATGGCATCTGGCAACAAAATGTCATTAACACTCATTACTCTGCCTCAACCTCCATTTCAATGGTTGCATTTCCTGTCTTTGTCCCCTGCCTATAGAGAACCTATAGAAAAGCGATACAGTGCTTTTCAAGGATGCTGTTTTCACCTTCACCAATTTATTTTTTATTGCCATGGTGAACAGAATATTTCCTAGCTAGCCTCAGGGGACATAGTTTGAGTTGGGTAAGCCAGTCACACATGATAAATCCACTCCAACATTCTTATTTCTCTAAGCCTTTGAATTCCTTACTTCACATCATGCCAAGGTATTTCTGGCATCCCAACTTCGGTTCATACAGACCACTGTTAAGTACAAATTTTGGAACAACTGAGCTAACAGAACCAGCTGCTTGAATCCCAAATATATGGCAAAGGCATTCTTGCTAATTAATTCAGGTCAATCTAAAATTACTTTGATCCCTGTTTTGTTGTTGCTTTTATTTCTGCTTTTAGTTATTGTTGTTATTCCTATTCCCCAAAAAATCAGGTCACACTCAAGATTTTGTGAGTTCAGTCACTTTATTAAGGACTTCAGGAATTACAAGAGGGATCTCAGGGCTGCTACACAATCTTCCACTATTCTCCTGCCCTCCCCTTTATACTCCAGATATTTTCCAGAAGCCCATGTTCCCAGAAATTAGATAAATAAAATAGGCAAACTCCTATAAAGACTCAGGAAAGAAAATCTGAACAGACATATAACAAGAAAAGAGATTGAATTAGTAAACAAAATACTACCTACATTCCTCACAAAAACTTATAGACAAATTTTCATAGCAACTTTATTCATAAAAGCCAAAAGTACAAACAATACAAATGTCCATGAACCAGTGAGTGGATAAATAAATTGTGGTATATCTATTCAGTGTAATATTATTCAGCAGTAATAATATTAATATAATGAATAAAATGAATAATAATATTCAGCAATAAAAGGGACTGTAGCACTGATACATCCTACAACAGAGATGAGCCTTGAAAACATTATGATAAATGAAAGAAGCCAGCCACAAAGGACCACATATTGTATGGTTCCATTTGTATGATATTTCCAGAATAGGCAAATCTATAGAGTGTTTGCATAGAGGTGGAAGAATTGGGGGAAATGGAAGTTGACTGCTAAGAGTATGGGGGTTTGTATTTAAAGGGATTAAAATGTTCTAAAACTGATTATGGTGATAGTTGCATAATTCTCTGGCTATACTAAGATATCTTGAATTTTTTGCTTTAAATGGGTGAATTACATGGTATGTGAGTTACATCTCAAGAAAGTTATTACAAAAGAAGAGCTCATGTTCCCACAGATGACTTTTTCTACTTCAGTCAGCCTCTGAGGAAGTATAATCCTGGCCTCTGTTCTAATTGCTCATCTTGTTCCTTTCAATATTATTAAAATGTCAAATGTCAGAGAGATAAATATATTGGTCATAAGAATGAGATAGAGGCAAAACTGACAGCCAGAGGAAATACTAAGTCTATGTAAAACACAAGACTTTCTTGATACAATATTTATGTCAATTTTAAAAATCAAATCAGCTGGACTTGAGAAAACCTCAACTTGAGAAATACCACAAACATTTCAATATTAGATATATAAGAACTTAGTAATTTAAACATATAACTTAAACTTTAATTTTTGAAAATATTCCTTTATTATTCAAGTTACACAACTTCATTGTAAACTAAATAGGTAATACAGATAAACAAAAAGAAAACTTTTTAAGGGGTTCCTGGGTGGCTCAGTTGGTTAAGCGTCTGCCTTCAGCTCAGGTCATGATCTCTGGGTCCTGGTATGGAGCCCCATGTCTGGCTCCCTGCTCAGTGGGGAGTCTGCCTCTCCCTCTGCTCTTCCCCCTCCTCCTGTGTGCTCACTCTCTCTCTCTCTCCCTCCCTCTGAAATAAAGTCTTCTAAAAAATCACACACAGTAACATCACTCAGAAAGAATACTGTTATCATTTTATCACTTTTTCTATGCAAATATATACATGCAAACACATGGGATTGTACTGCAGAGTACTTGGAGATTTGTGAGTTGTATCTTCTACTCATATTATAAAGAAAATTTTTCATATTAATATTCAGCGCTATCATATTCTTAATTGCTGCATAGTATCCCATTTTAGAGACACCTTAATTTATGTGTCATTTTATTGCTAGACATTTAGATCATTCCGTTTTTATTCTGCATAAACAGTATAAAAATAACATTCTTGTCTCCCCATCTTTACATGTATATTGAATCATTGCCTTGGGGTAATGATTAGAAGTGGCATTTTTGAGCTAAATAATACATACATGGATATGATACATATTTGCCAAATTTCTCAGCAGGATAATTCTATCAGTAACAACCTTTAGTACGTGAGAAAGTGCCTGTTTTCTGACATCTCAGCCACGACCATGTGTCTGCAATCTTTTTATCCTTGCAATTCTGAGAAAGGATATCTCATTATTATTTTAATTTGCATTTATTTGTTTCACATGTTTTAATGTTTCATCTGTCTCTTCATTAGTAAGTTTACTATTCACAACCTTAATCCATTTTTATTAGATTTTATTTTTCTTATTTATAAGAAAGCTCTTTAAATGCTAAGGATATTAATCTTTTCTCCATCATGGCTGTTACAAATATATTTTTCCAATTTTACAGATGTCTTTACAGTGCATTTGCCATAGAGAACTTCTAAACCCCTTTATGGTCAAATTTTTCAGTCTTTTTCCTTCTTATTTCTCCTGAGGTGATGCTTAGAAAGTCCTTCCTAGCCTAAGTCATGTACCTACAATTTCTCCAACAATATTTTTTACTTCAAATATTCAAATATTTAATCTATCTAGATTTAAATAGAGCTCCAAATGAATTTTTCCACATCAATAACCAAGTGTCTTAGCATCATTTGTTAAATTATTTCTTCTTTCAGCACAAACTTGAGATGCTGTTTTTCTCATATATTCCAATGCCTATAAACACAGCAGTCTGTTTCTCTACTCTTTTTTCTCCCCTGGGCTGATTCTTTACGCAACAAGATCCCTGCATTTACTGGGCTGGTCCTCTGCCAACCCAGGGCCTCCCCTCAGCTGAGCGGTCTCAGCATTGGCTGTAGTCCCCTCTGACACTTCCAGTCTTCCCTGAGGTGAAGCAAAAAAAAAAAAAAAGACTTCTCTCCCTATGATTTGTGCTCTGTTACATGGCACTCATAGACAGGTTACTTGAGCCACAATAAATTGAACAGTTTAATGACTGGTTTTGTTTTTGTTTTGGCCAATAATCACAGTCCTCTCTTCTTTGTAGCATAGACTTTATTCATTCGTTCAACAAAAGACCACAGAGGTACTTTGATCAGGACATTGTCAAGTAAGGGCTACCATGCCATCTATACCTAAAATCACTCCTCCTCACCCAAACTTTAGATGTTGTTGAGCCCAGTTTTCCATGTCTCCCGTTGTAGAAGGCAGTGTTGGTACAGAAGGCCAGACACAACCTGACCCACCTTTTCTCTTTAATCTCATTTCCTACAACTCCCTTGACAATCCCCACTTCACTCACACTGACGTCCTCCCTATTTCTTCAACGCTCCTGTCAGGGCAGGCAGGTCCTGTCAGGACTTTTGCAGCAGCTGCTCCTTCCCCCTGGAATTGTCCTCCCTCAGATATCCACATGGATAACTTGCTCACTTCCTTCACATTTTTGCTGACATGTCACCTTGTAAAAGGTGTATACCCAAACTACCTGTTATGGACTGAATTATGAGCCCCTAAATTCATACGTTGAAGCCTTTGGAGATAGGGACTATAAGAAAGTAATAAAGGTTAAATGAGGTCATAAGGGTGGGGCTTTAATGTGATAGCCTGGTGTTCCTTATAAGAAGAGGAAGAGACAGCAGAGCTCACTCATGTGCTTTTGCTCTCTCTCTCTCTCTGTCACACCCATGTGCAAAGAGGAAAGGTCATATGAGGACATAGCAAAAAGATAGCCATTTCTGCAACAGGAAAAGAGTTCTCACTAAAAACCAAATGTTCCAGCACCTTGATCATGGACTTTTGGCTTCCAAAACTGTAAGAAAATAAATATCTGTTGTTCAAGCCACCCAGTCTGTGGTATTTTGTTATGGCAGCCCAAGCAGACCAAGATACCACCCCACCCATATGTTAACACCATCACCCTGTTTGCTTGTACTGCTTCACTCTCTTATTTATTCTACCCTTGCACTTAATGTCTTCTAAATAATCTAAAATTTACTTTTTATTATTTTAATTGTTTATTGTCTATCTTCTCCCACTAGAGTATAAACTTATGGGTGCAAATATTTCTGTTCCTTTTATTCATTGATGTATCCCTAGCATATAGAACTATACTTGTAACATAGAAGACTCTCAATAAATATCTGCTGAATAAATAAATGAATTACGGCGGACTCCTTCTTCTTTTAAGGTAAATTTTCTCTCAGAAGCCCTATTCCCCTGGGGTGCCTTGGTGGCTCAGTCGTTAAGTGTCTGCCTTCAGCTCAGGTCGTGATCCCAGGGTCCTGGGATCGAGCCCCACATCGGGCTCCCTGCTCTGCGGGAAGCCTGCTTCTCCCTCTCCCACTCCCCCTGCTTGTGTTCCCTCTCTTGCTGTCTCTCTGTCAAATAAACAAATAAAATCTTTATAAAAAAAAAAAAGAAGCCCTATTCCCTATCCCAGCCCATCAGGTGGCATTGTTGTAAGACCATCCTACCTTGAGGACACCATTTGATTCTTTGTTCAGATGAGTCCTCAGCTCCCATGACAATCAGTGCAAGGCAATAGATACTAGGGTTGGAATGAGGGGACTCCTTCCCTGGAGCATTTCTGAATTTCGGGTTTAACTCAGCCAGGACACTTGGTGTTTTAATTTGGAGTTCCCTCAAAGCAGAACCTAAAAAAAAAAAGATGTGGACTCAATTGGGAGGTGATCCCAGGGATCAGGAATGAAGGAGCAGGGAGATTAAGGCAGAGAAGGAAGGAAGCTAATGAAGGGTATGTTACTGAGATGATTATTGCTGTAGGCACCTGGAATTGACTCCTGCCTGAGCCCCACTGGGAAACAGTGTAGAATGTGCCTTGGAATTATTCCTCCATCAGACAGGAAGCATTTATGAGTCCACTCCTGTAGCTCTTTGTTTCAGAGTAACATCCAGAGGTGTTAACTTCCATGCCCCACTCTGTGCCATACTCTCAGGTTGCCATATGTGTGGACTGAGCAAGATGTAACAGTAACTTGAGATAATCCTTCAACATGCACAGGAAATGGCCACCACAGCTACTGCTGAAATCACAGAAAGGCAGAGGGAATGGGTTTGGGGTCACAAAAGCATCAGCTACATTTGGTTTTAAGAACAGCTTTAGTATCTCAAGGTCAAACTATTTCTACATATTCTATTACTAACTTTTTGTTTTCCTTATGTAAAATGAACTTTGCTAGAAGGATGTGATCCACAATATGCCACACAGAACCCATAACTGAAAAGAACACAGTCGTTCCATGGACAGAAAGTTAACTTGCAGTTCTCAATCCACTTTTTCATCAGCAATGTCACTTGTTGAATTGTGAGAATTCTCCCTCATCCACACCGCCTCTTCCTCCTGGTAATCTTCAGTATAGAGGTAAAGGTATTACCCATGATTGCTGTTCCTCAAGGGGCAAGGTATGTGTGATATTACACCATGAGGTGTTTTCTGTCATATCATACTCTCCTGAGAGCCTCCTCATCTGAGCACAGAGTGTTCATCATTTTTCCAGAAAATTTTAACTAAGTCAATCCCATATTTTAAGGATGCAAGAAGCTTAATAGATGCAAAAATGGAAAAAATAAAATACCTGCAAAAGGTGCAGAGAGATGAAGAACTCAAGAATGCACAAAGAAATCTTCAAAAGTTCACTTCTGGACAGTATTTATGGTTGGAGGAAGAAGAGGTTTAGAAAATGTTTGTGTCCATAACCACCTAAAATATCATGTCTGGTATTTTTAGATGCAAGTCTAACTCTTGAATAAGGGACGTTCCTGGCTAGGAGGAAATGTCTGGCACGTAGTAGGTATTTAATAGGTGTGTATTTGTTAAAAGCACAATACATCTTTCAATTTAATCCCTGATTCTACACCTGAGAAAACAACCTTTACTTTAGACTTGGTATTCCCCCAAGCATTCTTCAGATTTACACTCAGGCAATATTGAACACATCATGTTCTAGGCAATGTGCTAGGTGCTTCAATATAAGTTTATCTCGTTTAGCCCTCACCCAAACCTACTATTTGGTAGATGAGAATATTAGAGGTCAGAGAAGTTTAGTCTTTTGCTCAAGGTCACATAGCTAGAAAATGTACAGCCAAGATTCCGACTGCAAGTTCAAGGAGTGAGTGTTTCTTTGTTTGTTTTGTTTGTTTGTTTAAAGGCCTTAAATTCTTTTACGCTCGTGTGATTATTTCTGAGGTTAGATCATAAATGCAGCTTGCCCTGGCTCTCTGGGATCACTTGTATCATTCAGAGCTCCCTTTTGGGACTTTCCCTCTCAGGACTCAGCCATCATACTGTGAGAAGCCCAAGCCACATGGAGAGCCATGTGTTGGTCAAAAATCCTGCTGAACCCAGTCATTGAGTCACACTAGCACAAACCCCAGATATATGAGGGAAGAAGCTTCCAGATGATTCTAGCCCCCAGCTACTCAAGTTACCCCAAACTAGTTGAGGACCCACACATCATGGATCAGAGACAAGAGATCCCCACTGTGCCTTGTTGGAATTCCTGAAACCCAGAAGCTATGAGCATAATAAAATAGTGGTTGTTATTTATACCACTAATTTAGGATTGTTTGTTAAGCAGCAATACTAACTGTAACAGAAACCTTTCCCCAAATTTTAAATATTCAGCACACTTATAATGACACACAATCCCACAGAGTCTCACAAACTCACGGAAAAGCCATGACTGCCACCCAGATCTCTCTAAGCTATTGGGGAACAGAAAGCAAGGTCTGTGGCCCAAACTCTGATCTGGGCTTTGTGTCTAAAGCTCTGGCCTCAGCAATTTCTCACTCCTTCTTAGACCTTTCTAGTGTCTTTTTCTACCCGGTACTTTGTCTTGGTCAAAACACAAAGCATCTTTTTCCCCTCTGACCCTTCTTCCTAGCACTGAGACTTCTGTGTTCTTTCTTCACATTTCTCCTTCTGTGTCCCTAAAAGCAGGGGGAGGGGATATCTGGTTCTCTTGCTCTCAGTCTCAGGACCGGATTACCAACCCTACTTCAGTTGAAATCACTATTTTCTACACATATCCAAGCCCACTCACCCTAGAGGTCTGCCTCCCATTCTCTCAACACTAAGCATGAGGCCAGGAAGGCATCCATCCTTCTCTCCTCTAGGGTCTTCTCCCCTAAAGAGAGCATAAGTGCCAGATCAAGGGTCTGTCCAGAGAGTAGAAGCAGAGCATCCTTAGTAATTACTGAAGTTAGTAAACTTTGATTTTATTAAGCCCTTACATTAAATACACGTTGTCATTTTTTAAATGAAGCATGTATGGTTTGCACTAGAATCTCAACCAGATCAAAACAATTAACTGACCATAGAAAACATAATTCAAGATAACTATTCTAACACTTTCCCAAAATAAAAGCAAGGATTTGGGAGGATCTTTCTGTTTTAGAGATTCTGATTAGGAACATCACTTCCCAAAGCACAGCTGGGGCTGAGCCAGGGGGATTTAAGCTTCACATTGGGAGTGTGTTGTTTCTTATCTAAGCAGGCTCCAACTTAAACCCAGACAGAGCAGGCATGTATTCTATATAGTGAGAGCTGAGAGGCGATAGAATTTCTCATCCCTAGACACAGAGACTAAGTACACAGTAGCCAAGGCCTGAAATTCTCCTATCCAAGGTTTATTTCTTTGACTTAAGGCTTTGTTCCCCTTTAAAATGCAAATATCTTATGAGTTACTTACAACTTAGTGATAGTGGCAGGTCTTGCTAAGTGCCTACCTAATATCCATTTTCCCCTTCTTTTCTAGTTACAGAATTCCAATTTGGAGGTCAGGGGTAGCAATGTGCCCTCATTCCATTTCATCTAGGGGTGGTCATGTGACCCAGCTCTGGTTTCTGAGATATAAGTAGAAATCATTGGGAGGGGCCACCCAGATAGCTTGCTAAAAAGGGAAGACCTATAAAAACAATAGCTCTTTCTTTTTTCCATTCTTCCTTCATGAAAGATAAACACAATTAGTGGAGGCACAGCAGCCATATTGCAAACCCAAGTACAAGAGCTATACATTACAAATGGTAGAGCAGGAAGATAGGAGCCTAATTTGTTGAGGGCATTACAAAGCCACCATACTGGCGCCATAGTCAGCCTACCCTATCCCAGATAGGGGGCACCCTTTTGAGTTATGGCTCTAGAGATAGGTTTCTTTCTCTAATGGATATAATGTTACAAAGGTTTAGGAAATCATACAGGGAGTGAGTTTTGAAACAAGCAAGAAGGCACAGAGAAGTTATGGGCTCTAAGGACTGTATGAATAAAAGTATCCTTGAAGGAGAAAACCATGGAAGTGGAATGTATGGGGCCCTGAAGATCAGCTTATCATGAACAACTTAGGTTTTATCCTGCAACAAAACTAAATGGAGAAATAATTCCATGATATTCTATTAGTGGGAGAAAAGAAAGTATTTCTTTATAGTATCTTTATGAAACAATAACCTGAATGCTCAACATGCTTATGCTTAAGGATGAGTTTTCTGGGACAAATTTAGGTGAATCACAATTCTAGTCAAGAGGCTTTCATAAAGAACTTCAAAGGCCAAAATTTTCCCTGAATGATGTCTCCACAGGAACTGGTGCAGGGAATGAGTTTACTAATAAAAATGACGTTGAATTGCTATTTTTGTTCTCCTGAAATACAGTTGTTATTGGCTGGATATTGGCACTGCATAAGTTGGTAGAAACATTACCTAGGACCACTTAAATTTTTTGCCAAGAGCTTTTTTATTTAAGAGAAGAATATGGTCCAATTTTAATCTTTAACCTAAAATATTCATGCAACCTTGACTTCTTTCATGAGGATTTCATACGTAAAATCAAAGACAAGCCAAGGTTCAAAATGGTGGACAATTTCCTTTAACTTGGAATTATCTGTACTATTTACTACATCTCTTTTAGGAAAACACTGCTGAAAGTTGTAGGTCCCTTTTGTGAAATCCCACCAGCCAATCAGTAGGTGGGAATCAAGTAAGTCACAGTGTTTTCAGTTTAACTCCACAAAGAATTTTCCCATTCTATGTCACTGGAGTTGAGCAGTGCTTCTCAAACTGTAACATGCAATACAACTATTCCAGTGCTCTTGCTAAAATACAGGCTCTGATTCAGTACATCCAGAGTGAGGCCTGAGATTCTGCATTTCTAATAGGCAATGATGATGATACTGCTGCTGGTCCATGAACCACACTTTGAGTATCCAGGAAGTAGAGCATGGGCTAACCTGGCTGCTCCTCAGGATCGTTTAGTGATCTTGTTTAAAAAAATAAAATAAAACAAACCCAAAGTCTTAGGCCACATCGGGCTCTACAAAATCAGAATCTCCGGGAATGAGGTGCAGGAGTTTGTATTATTAACCATCTCCCCAGGTGATTCCTATTCAGCCATAAGCTGCACCTGGTCTGCAATGATCACAGCAGCATGTCTCAAAGAGGAGCTGTGCACCCCCTAAATCAGAATCGCCTGAGGAGCTTGACTATTGTGCAGATACCTCTCTGCAAATACCTCCCTTCTGCTGCCTAGGAAGGAGGCAAAGGGTGGAGAGAGTATAGAAAATAGGGAGATGGTATAAAAAGGGAAATTGACGTCATTTCGACTCCCACCTGGCAGGAGTAGAGAGGGCCAATTCTCCTGGAAGTGACAGCATGGAAAGCGCCTCCCGCTGCCTAACCACCTGCACCTCCTTCCTTCTCTTCCTCTCCCTGGCAACTGCCCCAGCCAAAGCTGCCCCTCAGGGGCTGCTGGGAGGCCTGGTTAGAGAGGAAGGAGAGGAATGAAAAGGAAAGAAATAGGGGAGGGGGGCTTGAAAAATAAGGTTTAAGAATTACAAACAGCCTTTAGCTTCTGTTCATATTGCAATTCAATCCAATGCAAATAAATATCTATTTCAATATCTGTACTTGCTGAAATGATAACAATGTATTATCTGGCCAAAAGAGTGCATTCCAATTGCATAAAGTTGTATCTATATGTATAAAAATGTCTGGAAGATTGTGAACTGTATTAATCTCCAAGGGATGGAATTCAAGATAACTGTTTTCCTTCAGTATACTAATCTGTATTGTTTGAATGTTTTACACTAAGCATGAATTATTTTTATAATGACATAAATAATAAAGCCATTTTCATTTGGGGGAACAAAAACAAGGGTTCACAGTGCTAACATAACATAGGAGACAGATTGAGGAGAATACAGGCCCTTCTTTGGGAAGCTCACAAACTCATGTAGTCTGACTCATGAATTCTTTCTGAGTTGCAGAGGTATGCAGCTAGGTGGCCCCGCAATAGACATCAGGGCTGGACTCTCCTGTAAAAAGTGGCGTTTCTCCCAAAAGTCCAAGGTGGATTCCAAATGTATGTTATTGAATGGAGATCTGAATAGGAGTTTTACTGTATTAAAGGAGAGAAATGTACTAATTAGTGTAAGTAAAGTAGCTCTGGGGGGAAATGTGTGGGTCAGAGGGATCTAGAAAAAGCAACTGTAATGCTACAGAAAGATTGTGCTCTTGCGGCTTTAACAATAAGATGAGCCAAGAGCTTTACTGGAGATTAAACAAGTAAACCTGGGACCTTATCAAAGATGGAACCACTCCTGATTGCCCTGGGACTTAATCTTCATGGTACTGATATTATAATAGAATTGCCACCTGAAAATGAATTAAACAGCAATGAGGCAGGGAACAATGATCTCAGCATTAGTTTCATCCATCAGATAAAAGATGAGCTCATGAGGGGAAGAATCAGGCTTAAGCTGGGTCTGCTCACTTGGGAATTTATTGGGTACTGCAGCCCTGTGGTATCTCCCACTGGCTTAACCATGGTCACAGAAAATAATAAACTAAATGTTTGTGGGTCCAGATTGCCCCAGTCTCCTGCTTAAAGCATGAGGAGAAAAAGAAAAACAGAAAGCAGCCTGGAGGGAGAGGAGAAGGTAAAGAATTAAATCACGCCTAGGTGTTTAAAAGCTGGGTCAGCAAAACTCCCTGAAACTCCAAGTTTCTGAACTTGTGCTTCGGCCATCCACAACCCAAAGAGATTTTTCTCTTTTTATTTCCTATACCTATTGCTTTCTATTAGTTCAAGCTTCAGCAGGGAGCACTAGTTCATTAAATGATAAGTATTAACCTAAATATGAGAACAAAAATGTTTACACCATTCCAAGCCACCTTCTTAACAGTGGTAGATAATGCAGAAAAAAAAGGGAGAACATTCCACATTGGGGCTGCAAAATACACTTTTACTTCAGAAAATCTTAGTCACCTTCATCAGTGACTTGGGAGGAAAAGCTATCTGCTAAGGCTCAAGATAAAAGAGAAATGTTTCTGGGAGGTGGGAACAGGATGAGGAAAGCGGGAGGAGGGAGATCAATGTGGAGACAACAGATTATAATACAATGTCATGACAGATGGGCCCTGTGGCCATCTCTGGGTCATTTCCTGCCTTCTGATATTTCCATTGCTTGCTTCTGGATATTCAGCAGGTAGAGAGTTGCAAAGACAGTTATGCCTAAGGCTAATTTTCCTGCTAGAAAAAGGTAGGATTTACTAGGTTCTCTGCAGTGAGTTTGAAAATATCTCTGATCCAGCATCAACAGCTGAAATCAAAAGAAGTACCTCCAGGTTGGGGGAAACGAGTGATCAAAAATAGGAGCTGAGAAATAGTCACTGCCTTGTTTGCCACCAGTGTTAATTACACAAGCGCTTTTATGGTTTGAAAGAATGCTGCATTTAGGAAGGTTTGACTGGTATTAATTATTTCTGTATCTCTCAGGGTCTCAGATCCAGAACACCTGAATGCCTCCTCTGAGAAAGCTGCTAGTTCAGCTCTAACTCTCCAGGCAACATCAACCTAAAATATCCCTACAGACAAAAATGGCTCTGGATCAAGAATGTGATCTTCCTTCCTCATTCTCAGACCCATCAGAAGAGATCTCTGAGAAGATGCACAAGGAAATTTGCCACTTGACCATTATCTGCTTGCAGATCCAAAGTTCTACCAGATACCTTCCAAAATGTGGTATGTAGAGTATACATGCTTGGGGAAAATGCTGGGTGTTAAATGCAACCATCATAAACCGAATTATTGTTCATGAATCATGGCTACAAAGTCTGATATCAAAAGACACATAGATCCTGGCTACTCAAAGCATGGTTCCTGAACCAACAGCAGCAGCATCTGGGGGCTTGTTGGAAATGCCGAGTCTCAGGCCCCACCCCAGACTTACAAAAGCAGAATCTGCATTTTAACAAAACCCTCAGGTGCTCTATGTGGGTTTCTAAGTGTGAGAAGCACTACTCAAGGTTCTCTTGAGGAGGTAATTTTCATCAAGTTTTATTCCAAATAGGAAACAGGTTGAGAAGTAAAATGTTCAATAGAGCTACAAGTACTAACCAGGAAAAAAAGTTTTTAGCAAATATTGAAAGCAAGCCAGCAATGACAGTTTATAAAAGCTACTAGATAGGCAGGTGCTATGAGGAGAGTGGTTCTAGTTATGAAGATGGTTATTTGAACATGGCCAATGGCTCTAGTTATGACGATGGGTATTTCGACATGGCCCATGGCTCTAGTTATGAAGATGGGTATTTCAACATAGCCAGTCATGCACACGACCCCCTTCCTCTCATGCTGCCAACCTTTCACTAAAATGCCACATGGCTCTTTTGGCAGAATTAGCTCCCAGATTTGCAGTGGGAATTAGACAAGAACATCTCCTTTCTTTCCTTCGAGATGCAGGGATGGGAGCTAGAGCAGGCAACAGGGAGCATTTTGGAGGCCAAGAGTAAGCAAAACTGAAGCTGGAAAAGGGTGCCAAGAAATTAATGCCAGAGGAAACACAAGGGCACAGAACTACAAGATGGGGAGGAGAGTGATGCATTGCAAGGTATCTGGGACCAGAGAGGCAAGAAGTGGTGGGGACTTGATAAGAAACTAAGGGTGAGAGTACAGAATTCTCTCAGGGTGGGGTGGGTGGCTGCTCCAGATTAAAGCCACTATTTGTGTTTTTATTAGCCAGTGCCTTGTAGGTGGGCCCAGCTAAAGAACCAGGGGAACATCAGATTTAACATGGGAATGAACTGATGAAAGTGTTTGAAAGAAATATGGAGATAAATTAGTCCAACATTTCTGGACAGGTTGATGGACTTATTTGAAAGGATAGAAGGATGTGATCTTGAAAAGCACAAGCCAGGGTAGAATGTTACACGAAGAACTAGACCTCACCCAAAGAGTGAAATAGATATTTTGCTGCCAATATCCTATCTCTGCTCCCGCCTTTCTTCTTCCTGTTCCCTCCACCAACCTACATTCAAAACCCTGGTTTAATGTTTGTCCACCCAATTCCTTTAAGCCTGTAGGTGTCAAGCTATAGATTTGGCATTCTCTTTCAAGGAGATTGAATTTGTGCACTTGTGAAGACCAAACCACCTTCCAAACCCACAACTGTGTTCCCTGAACCCCCTCAAGGCCATGTTAATAGATATCTATCCAAAGGCCAGATTTGTGTACATGACATTTTGAAGGAATAAGAAAGAAGACCTCCATAACTAGAGAGAGGGGCTAAAAGAGATGGATGACTTCAAAATTTCAACCCTGAGTTCTTGAGAAATGGACAAGGTCACTAATAGACTGGGGGCAAAGGAGATAATGGATTTTTACTAAATGTAGCATTGTTTTATCAAAATTCTTTAACAATATTGTAATTTAAGTCTAATCTCATATTTCTCTTTCATACTTTTTAGTCTTTTCTTATTAAGATATTTGTAATTTTCCCCAGATAATTATCATACCTCTTTTTGTTCTCCTTGAATTTCATGCCACTCAAATGCCCACCAGTTACCCCCAGGTGGTTCAAATGCCTTGAATTCCAAGAGAACAGAATTGACCAGAAACAGACATCCCCAATATTTGAGAGCAGAGGGTGAATGGCTTTTTTTTTCAACAATGGTAATTAGAATTCCATTCTCCTTGTGGATAGTGTAGTTTAATGAATTACACTGAACTATTAATTTGATGGGGAGGCAAGAAATACTACTCTCTCATTATTTTCTGAAAATCTGTCATCTTCATAAGGTTTTGTTTGGCACACACAGATGGTCCTGGTGACAGTGTGCAACTGAACTCTGCAGCAGGGGACGTATTGGCCAAATGGTACAACTCCCATTTCATGTGTGCCCTCTACGTTAGTTGTCAAATTAGACATGCTAGTAACATCCATAATTACATGTTGCAAGCAGCTGAGTTGTAGTTTGAAGTGTACTTAGATGCTAATGAGACTTCAGGGAATCCCTACGAATCGTGCATTCAAGCCTCCTCTAGCCTCCGGCTCGGATGCCAGGCATAGGTTCTTTTATAATGCCGACATTTTACCCATTATTTCTAATTGCCCCTGATAATTTAGAATGCTTCTTGAAAGGAAAAATAGCAGAAAGCTAATCCACAAGAGGTCTGGAAAACCATTTTCCAGTATTACCAAGTTTATGTTACTGGTGTCTTTGCAGGACACACCAAACATGGCAGGGGGGTGGTGCAGTTAGACAAAACTCAAGACCTAAGCTATCCTCAAAGATCCGTGTGCCTCAGCTTTCCATCCAGCCTTTCTGAGACTCTGTTTCAGCCATGCCCCTTCCCAACCCCAACTACTTCCCTTGTGTTGCCTTCACTGTCTCCTCTCTTATGCTTTTAACCTATACACGTTTATTGAACACCTGTTGTGTGCCTGGCACTGTACTGCAAAGACAAATGATTCCTATCCCCAAGGTGATCACAGCAAAAGGAAGAACACCAATACATGAAGAAATGATTCTAAAACCTGGGGTAACTGCACTGACAGTGATATAGCCCATATAGAATTCTGAAGAGGGGAACCCAAACCAGCATGAGGAGTGTGTGTTTTGTGTTTTGTGTGTGTGTGTGTGTGCGTGCGCACCTGTGTCCCCTCAAATATGTGTGTGTGTGTGTTGGCACAGGGGCTTCCAGTGCCCCACCCATATCTCCTGGAACACCTTTGCCATTTTTGTGCACATCCATTTCAGGCTGCTTTCACTCCCAGCAGCCAGCACTGTGTCTCTTGTTGAAAGACAGTTCTCAGGCTGCAGGAGCCCATATTACCTGTGCACATGCACGGAGAGCTGAAGTGTCTGGACATTTAATTCCCCAGAGGCAGCCCTATGACTGGCAGGAGTGGGGATACAAGTATACCAGCCCCTTTGCCCCTGATCAAAATAACTCTGATGTGTATCCTAACCTGTCCCCAAAAGTTCCCCATGGGATGGAGCCAAAGTTACTCTCCATGGTGATTTTGCAGACTTGTTTGTCCTCCTACCCTTCCCAGTCCCCCTTCCCTATCCCTCCATTAGTTTTTTCCTGGGAACCTACTAATAAATGCACATGAAACCTCACCTCTGGGCCTGCTTCTGAGATACCCAAATTAAGACAGAAAGAGTAGAGAAGTTCCCCTTGAGGGTCCATCTAAGCCAGGTCTTGAAGGAATGGAAGAATTTAGCAAGACGAAGGAGATAAGAGTTTCACCCCAAGAGAGGGTGCAAAGGGAGTGCTGTGGAAAGAATTTCAGACCACATGAATGAAAGAGTGCTCGTGGAAAACAGTCTGGAACACACAGGGGGCTACAACCACAACCTGTAGCATAAAGTTTTAGCAGTGATAAGTGGGCAGGCATCACATATTCAAGGGTTTGATGCACTTGGTGTGCTAGAGCCAACTAGCAGCCACTTGTTAAATATTCAGAAATTTTCTGATCAGGGTGTTAAACTCTGATAGCTTGAAAGTGGCCATGATAGGAGTATTTACACTAGGGAAATTGCAATCACTACGAGTTATGGCTGGCTGGCTTATTTATTTATTTATTTATTTATTTATTTATTTATTTATTTATTTATTTA
>NW_023270158.1:6217789-6250379 GCF_011800145.1 Mirounga leonina | reverse complement strand
TTATTTATTTATTTATTTATTTATTTATTTATTTATTTATTTATTTAAGGGGTTGGGGAAGGGGAGAGCAAGAGGGACAGAGAGAATCTTAATAGGGAAATTGCAATCACTATGAATTATGGCTGGCTTGCTTATTTATTTTTATTTATTTATTTATTTATTTAAGGTGTTGGGGAAGGGGAGAGCAAGAGGGACAGAGAATCTTAATAGGGAAATTGCAATCACTACGAATTATGGCTGGCTTGCTTATTTATTTATTTTTATTTATTTATTTATTTATTTATTTATTTATTTATTTATTTAAGGGGTTGGGGAAGGGGAGAGCAAGAGGGACAGAGAGAATCTTAAGCAGGCTCCACACCCAGCATAGAGCCTGATGCAGGGCTTGATCTCACGACCCTTACCTTGAGATCATGACCTGAGCTGAAATCAAGAGGCAGATGCTTAACCGACTGAGCCACTGAGGCACCCCAGGGTGTTTTTTAAAATAGAACTGGTTTGGGGTGCCTGGGTGGCTCAGTTGGTTGAGCAGCTGCCTTCAGCTCAGGTCATGATCCCAAGGTTCTGGGATCAAGTCCCGCATTGGGCTCCTTGCTCAGCAGGAAGCCTGCTTCTCTCTCTGCCTGCCACTCCCCCCGCTTGTGCTCTCTCTCTCTCTCCCTGACAAATTAAAAAAAAAAAATCTAAAATAGAACTGGTTTACCAGCACACTACTTTGCTATGCAAAGGAGATTGCTTTTTACTTCATAGGCAGTAATGGGAAGGCCACTGACTTTTTCACAGTTGAGTGATATAGTCAGATTTGCACAGCTATGTGGCATTCAGAGAAAGAAAAGGGCCTCACCCAAGGCAGCGGTAGCAGACCTGGAGTATGGGGAATGGAAAGATTAAGGAGTTTGTCTGATTGGATGTGAGAATTGATAGACAGGATGACTGGGCAGATGGCTGAGTTAGCCTCCAACAGAGCTGGAGAATACAGAAAGAAAAGTTAATTTGGGCAACAAGTTCATTTCTGGAAACATTGAATTTCAGAATTCCGAGGGATTAGGCATTCATATATATGGCTGTGGAACATAGGCATGAGGCCCAGACAGATCTGGGAATCTCCACAGCGCCAGTCACTTAAGTGAGCCCTGTCCAGGCCCTGCTGGCCAAATCTATTCTGTCCTCCTAGCTGTGGCAGTCTCTGTTGCTGAGCACCCGTTCTGTCAGTTTTTACCTACACTCGTAATCCTTTATGCCTCGAGTAGAAAGACACCTCCTCTGAAGGCAAGGCTGCTCTGACCAGCTGGCCCTAGGCGATTCCACCTCTTCTGGATGTATAGCTCCCTCTCTGTCAGGAGGTCAAGCCAAGGGTCTTAAGATGTCACCTAAAATGCTGTTCATGTGGCCCAGCTTGTATCCTTAGTTGATGACCCTCTTTCCCCAAACATGAGCTTGGGTCACGGAGTCACACATTTCTTTTTCAACTCTCCCCCCACCCCAGGTGGATTTCCACAACACCTGGCCCAACAGAGGGAAGGCAACTTTAGCTTCCCTTCCTCGAGTGAGGGATATGATAATTCCACTGTCTGGAGCATTAACCTCGGTCTCTTAAGTACCTAACCTGTTTCCTTTCTAGGACCTAGGGACTCTAAGGAAAATGGTATTCTTGGAGGCTGACCATGACCTTTCAGTTTCCTGAGGAAGTTTTGACCTTTACCAAATTCCTTCAGTTCACAACAGATTATTAACCTTTGTTCGCAGATGGAGATTTCAACCAAATTCCATAGGCATTTCAAGTAATTTTTAAATGAAGTGGCATAATAATGTGCTTAATTCCTGTCAGGTCTATCACCTCCAGGCCCCTACCTCAACAGAATTGGAAATGATAAACCAAACACAGACATTTTGACAATGAATTTTTAAGGCAAACTTTAATGCCTGCTTACTATAAATATATTCATCAAAGGAATTCTGGAACCTGTCATAAATTGATGCTGTTATACTTAAGTATAACGTAGATCAATTTTCCTAAACTAATAGAGTCCAGACATATTATCATTTGTTAAACAGAATAAAAATGTGAGTTTGCAAAAGTATGTAGGTGACTAGATAACTTCAGTAATGGCTTCACTGTAAAGCTTGAGTTTTATCCTTAATGCTCTTTTTCAATGTAGCACTGACATTTAGTCACCAAAGAAAAGCATAAAGGGAAAAATACTCTAAGCAATGCTTTGTAATCTAGAAGGCTTTCATTTAAAAATCCAAAATCCCTTCACTAAGCATATTTATATAAAGAATTTTTCCATTGAATTTTTACATTGTTTTTAAACATCTAGAGAAAATATTTTTAAAAATTCAACACCTAGCTAGCTTTCAAATGGTAGACACTATTTACTTTCATCTCCATACTTAGCTCTAAAATAACTGGATTATTTTTTGCCAACATTTCTCAATACTCTCACATGGAAGCTAAGATAAATCAGGGCAGATTTAATCTCAAAGGGTTCTTTTGGCATTTAGAAGTGGCGAGGAGATTTATTTATGAACCATTATCAACATAAATGGAGATTGCTCTTGGGACATAATCATCTACTTTATATAAATTGGATATAGCTACATGGCAATAAAAACACAGGATTCACTTAGATAAACATGAAAACCAACATATTTAGAGTTTTTCTATTTAAGTATACATTATATTAATTTCTAGACTTTTAATATAAGAAGGTAACTTGGATTGGAATGATTCTCAAAAATATAATAGTTGAATATTTGAACTTGAATGAAAGGAACTTACTGATCAATGACAAACTGGTTTTGGCTTTAGCTTAATAATGTTTATATTAAATAAAGAATAAATTACTATTTTATCATCACATTATATATACCAGCTTAATGAAGACATAAGTCTTCTTTTATTCAAAAATAAATGAAAAGTCACAAACCAATCCAATACGTAAGGTGAATCATTTTACATTGGGCAAATCGTATCTTATTTTTTCATATGTAGAGAATGTTTGAAAAAAAAGTGGTAGCTG
Source organism: Mirounga leonina (assembly GCF_011800145.1). Taxonomy (NCBI): domain Eukaryota; kingdom Metazoa; phylum Chordata; class Mammalia; order Carnivora; family Phocidae; genus Mirounga; species Mirounga leonina. Next base: position 6,247,356 of record NW_023270158.1, on the reverse strand, counting down.
TGGCATAGTTGAAAAGACCATTGGCTTCAGAGCAAACATAGCTGGACATGACAGCTGGCACCTTCGCTTTTTAAATAAATGGACAAATTAATCTTGTATTTAATTTTGAGCAAGTTTCTTTAAATTCTCTTTAAACTTTTTTATATGTAAAATCTGTGAAGATTAATATTTATGTTAATATATTTAAAGTCCGGCATGAAGCCTAAAACATAGTAGATGCTCAATAAATAGTAGTTACCCTGCTTGAAAAAAACAATGGCTCCCCATTGCCCTCAAATTAATTAGCATGGCTCCAAAGATCTTTCATGATCTGGTACTCCTTATATCTGATGGCTTTATCTTCTAACATGTCCCTCTTATACTCTGTACCGGTGGTCTCCAAAGCAAGGTACACATACACTAGGGGAGGGATAATAGACCATTTTTGTGCCCTACCTCTATCCTTCAGACCTTAATACTTTAGTGTACACCAGTCAATTCTAAAAGGCAGTGTCTACATCTCTTTGGGTATACTTTCTCCAAAGTTGCAGAAGGTTACTCAACCCATTCATGCAAAAAGCTGGAAATGAAGATTTGATGCCTCCTTGGAGCAGTCTTCAACCAGTGACTGAAGGTTGTTAAATACCCCAGCTTCATCATCCCTTAGGAGCAACAAGTCTGAGACATCTGTCAAGGACTGTGAAGGGTCTGAGATTTTACCCTGCCTGCAAGCTGGCAGGTTAGCCTGCCACAGTTTCCTGGATGCTAACAGAAGACATGAGTCTGTTGGGCCAGAGACAAATGACTTTATGACAGCACAGCAGGCAGCATGAGCTTCATGTTTCCATTGGTTTCCCTTGATACCCAAATCCCATGGGGGTGATGTGGAGTGGTCCAGGTGGATGGGGGTGATGTGGAGTGGTCTAGGTGGATGCTATGCACACAATGGATCTGTGTCATAGCTGAAGGACCCCAAGCTTAGAAACCCCCAATCTTGTAAGGGGATGCTAGCAAGTCTGCCCAAACTTTGTCCCAGAGAAATACATTCTCTTTGTTATCCAGTCGGGAAACAAATTTGCCCTGTGTCCCTGGACTGAGACATTATCTCTATATTCCAAGGTTGTTTGCAATGCAAACATCCTTGAAGATCTAGAACAGGACAAAATTGTCACAAGATGTGTAGAAAATCATGGAGAATTGTCTCCCAACAACATGCCCTAGATCATCACACTTCCCCAGCAGGACTGAGCTCCATAGTGGAGCTTGATAATGTTCCCTTGATTGGCTTCCTTCCCTCCAATAATTTCTCCACTCTCTAACGGTATTTTCTGAGATCACCTTCCAAATAAATGACTTGCAGATACCTGAACAAAATTGGAATGCTCCTGGGAAAGAAGAAATGAAAAAATGGATGATGGATCAGTCACCAACAAAGTCCACTAAGCCTTACTTAAATTTCTCCTGCAGGGGTTAGAAGCATTTACTTTAGGCATTATATTTAGCTAATCTAAGAAAGCAAACAGAACTATCTTGCATTAATTCAAAATATACAGTTTTAATTGAAATGCATCTTGCAGTGTTCCCTGAGCAACTGATTAAATTACCTTATTGGCATAAAACTGCTAGGAAATTCATTGGTCCCAATCATTACCCAATAAGATGACCCTGTCAAGGAAGAGAATGGCCTTTATGACATATTCTATTATATATGTTCAGAATAGAATTCAGTGACCCTGCCATCACTCAAGAGAAAACAAGATTTATTTACTCATTCCGAACAGTAGGATGTTCTTTATTTTTGAGCCACAATGGTAGGATTCACTTTAATTGCACATATATAAAATCCAGAAACACCATGTTTTTAGGGGATAGCTATAGTTGTAGCCACAACAAAAATAAGGATGCTTTCAGTTTGTTTCCCCAGATGACATCTAGCTTTCTCAACTTACAATTTTCATCCCTTTTACATTCTTCAGGTTTAGCCAAGATGTTCTAAATGGCAAGGTCTGCTCTAGGAAGAGCTTCATTACTGCATCTATAAAATTACTGGAGGACAATGCTCTTCTAGTTCATTCTTTCTCAAAGTGTGGTATCTGAACCAGCAGCATCAGCATCACCTGGAGGGAGATCCTCAGGCCCCACCCCAGACCTACAAATTTGGAAACTCTGGCGATGAGGCTCAGCCTCTCTGTAACAAGTCTTCTGGATGATTCTAACACACACTCAGGTGTGAGAACCACTGCTTTAGAGTCTACCCCCAAATCCTAATTCCAGTAAGAAATTACATGACTTCTAAGTCAAGGAAAACAGGTACCAGCAGCTTGATCATACAAAACCAGACTTCCATTGTGCAGAAGGTGGATTATCTCAGAGATTATATATTAAAGTCTGTGAACTAGAACATGGACATTGCATCATCCAGTTTCTACCTCCTCCCTTTAAGGAGCACTTTAAGTTGTTTTGCTTTCAGTTTTGCTGTTTTGGGCCTTTTTTGTGTTTCAGAAAAGTGACATTATCCTCATTTCATAAAGTGACATTCACATCTTCAAAAAGGTCTTTCCTGATTAACCCCATCCTCCTTTGATGTGACATTTTACTCTGACTTGATCTCCTTTTAAGATTTGCATATCTGTTTTGCATGGCATTATTCTTCATTCAAGCCACATGCTTTGAAAATACTGAATAGGTTACATCCATCTGTCAGACTAGAGCTCATGGGCACAGACCATGATTTTGTCTCATCTCCTTGGAATTTATTTGGTCTCCATGCCTATGTAGGTCAATGCTATGCCAACCAAACAGTGATGTGTGTGTGTGTGTGTGTGTGTGTTGGCACTACAAGTCTTAAAAAAAGAAAGAAGGAAAAAGAATGAAGATAAACTATCCAAACTGTCCTTAAGCCATGCATTCAGGATCAAGTTGCTCCAAATTTCCTACCATCTTCACAATGCCCAGCCCTCATCATCAACAATGAATGAAATACACTTAAGAAGTCAATGAGGCAAATTTCAATGAGGCAAATTATCTTCCAACTGACTAGCCAGAAGAAATAGCCAGCTCTTATGTGGTGGCCACACACCAAGATCCGGATCACTGCTGCATTGGTGAGGCTAGGGTGACTAACCATCCCAGTCTGCCCAGGCATGAGGACTTTCCTGGGATGCAGGACTTTTAGTGCTAAAACTGGACAGTTCTGGGTAAAACGGGATAGTTGGTCACCTTCGCTGAGGCATCTAAGTCAGAGAACAATTACAAAGAGTTAGTAGGCTCAGCTTTCACATCATACTCTACCCACTACTCAGGACAACTATCCAAAAAGACAATACTATGATGAGATTTTCTCAGTCCTCTAATGCCAACACCCTCCAGGGTAGCCCTGGAAAAAACTGTGTAGTGTATAAAATGTTCAGCTCCCCACCATCACCATTTTATAGATTTCTTCACATCCCTGCCCTTCAAGTGGCCCTCAGCTCTCTGAGCCTTCCACCTCCTGCTTCCTTGCCCCCTGCCACCACCAAATCTTGCTCACAAGAGATTTCATCCACATGAAGTTACAAAGACTGATTAACAGAGCAGTGGTTCCCAAACCTCACCACAGGTTAAAAACATTCAGGATGTTTTTTGAAAGCACTAATGCCTGAACCCTACCAACTAAAATACAGGTTTAATTGATCTTGGGCAGATCCAGGCATTGGTATTTTTTAAAAGCTCCCTTGATGACTCTAATCAGCAGCTAGGGTCCAGAACCACTGGTTTAAAGCACCTGTTCTCAAATGTGGCTGTCCATTGGAATCACCTGGGAAGGTTTAAAAACTATATCTGGGTCCCGCCCCCCAGACAGTCTCATTTAACTGGTGTTGGGCACGGTATGGACTTCTGGATTGGTAAAAAAACAAACAAAACAAACAAAAGCTCCCCAGGAGATTCTAATGTGCAGCCAAGTTTGAGAACCACTGATCTGGCCTTGTCACTCTAAGCGTGGACTACCCACCCAGCAACCCCACCTGGAATCTAATTAGAATGTTAGACCCGTGTGGGGGTGCCTGAATGGCTACGTCCCTTGAGCGTCCTACTCTAGATTTCAACTCAGATCATGATGTCAGGGCTGTGGGATCGAGCCCCACATGGGGCTCCGTGCTCAGCAGAGTCCGCTTGTCCCTCTCCCTCTACTCCTTCCCCTGCTCGAGCTCTCTCCCTCTCTAAAATTAAAAAAATTTAAAAAAGGAATGCAGACTCATAGGCCCCACCCTAGGCCTCCTGAAACCAAATCTGCAGTTTAACAAGATCCCCCAGGTAATTCATGTGCATGTTAAAGTTTGAGAAGCTCTGGTTTAGAGTGTTACCCCTCCCAGAACATTTAACAAGGAACTAGACTCTTAACCAAAAGAATTCTCCTGCAAGAATTTTAGGCATCAGACAAAAGGTAGAAAAGCATTTTGGTGAAAGGAGGGTTTCCCCAGTCCTCTGAGTCATGTCCCCAGAAGCAGTCACCTACTCCTCCTCCTCATAAGAAAATTCTGGTGTTATTAAATGTCAGCTGCAGATATACATCTGGCTATGAATCAGCCAAGGGAAAAATAGACACTGGAGGGTTGTCTCTGGTCTGTGTGCTTCCTGAAAATGGCTGGCAGAGTTCAGGAACTGGAAATGCTATCAAAGTTATCCAGGAGCACTGTTATTTGAAAAAGAGAGAAAGAAGGGCGCCTGGTGGCTCAGTCCTTAAGCGTCTGCCTTTGGCTCAGGTCATGATCCCAGGGTCCTGGGATCTAGTCCCAAATCGGGCTCCCTGCTCAGCGGGAAGCCTGCTTCTCCCTCTCCCACTCCCCCTGCTTGTGTTCCTGCTCTCTCTATCTCTGTCTCTGTCAAACAAATAAAAAAGAAAACCTTTTTTTTAAAAAAAAAGAAAGATTTGAGGAAAATGGGCCCTGTCCCACATGGAAAGCAAAGAGTTTGAGTGTGAGGAGTTGGTAGGGGTGTGACACAAAGGAATAGCATTATAGAGATGGAAATCAACCTAAATTCGAAATTGTATGTATATCAGTGGGCAAGTTAGCAAATGCTTCTAACACTAAGTACTACAAAGGATACTAAAACAAGAACCAAAGCAGAAAATGGTAGTGACCTTTGCTTAGTTTAATAATGATTAAACATTATTTAATTCCTTCGTTTCATGCTGAGCAGAGTTGAAGAGTTCCCAAACGTCTAAGCTGCACCTCCATTATAATGCAGTCCCATTCACTCCTTCTCTGTTTAGACTTTATTCAAAATTACACCCCATTACCCATATGGACTGGGGTGGGGTGAAAATGAAAAGGACTGCTCTGAATCAGCCCCCAGTGGCTTCAGTCTAAAAGACCCCATAAAGGAGCAAGGGGTAGCCAAAATCCGCTATAGAACCAGGAGCTGGGAAAGAGATGTCTACACAGCTGAATACACCACCCAGTTTGGTTTTCAGCAGAGGCCTCCTTCTGGGCCAATATACAAATTCTTATATCCAAGATCCAATCACAGGATAGTTAACACAATTCATTCCAGGTTCTTGAGTATGTCAGCAGTAGCCAAGAGGAAAAGGCTGCCTCTGAGACAATTCTTCAACCAGGAGGCCAGCATACTGAATCCCAGCAGTGTGTGCAGTGAGTTCCACGAGGAACAAGAGCAAAGTCAACTCCGTGTACTCAAGAGTCCAAGGGATGATAGACACCACACTGGAGCTACCACTGATAACCCGTCAATTTAAATATATCTGAGAAAGCAATACTTCTGACGAGCCCCATCACCTAGGTACTCAGAAATTACTATGAATTCAGACTATTTTTATAGCAACACAATAATGCAATCATTTTATATTAGCATAGGCATCTCTAGGGAGCTTGGTAGCAATGTACACTCTAGGGGCCACCCCATACCTGCTGAATCCGAATCTGCATTTTACCAAAATCCCCAGGTGATTCATATGCTCATGGATGTTTAAGAAACACAGATCTAGAACAGTGAATATCAATCCCAGCTGTGTACTTGAATTACCTGGGGAGGTTCTCCACCTTGTAGCTATCCAGGCCCCACCCTAAACTAATTAAAGCAGCCTTTGGGAGTGGGACTTAGCCCCGCCCCCACCCCGTGTTTTAAAAGCTCCCCAGGTGTTTCTGATGGGCAGCCAGTTTAAAAGCTGCTGACAGGACATGTAGGTTAAGGAGCAGGGCTGTTTTTTAGGGTATCTCGCGCACTCTCTCTCTTTCTGTCTCGCTCTCGCTGGCTCTAACTCTCTCTCTCCCCCCCCTCCTCCCTTTCCCTTCCCCTCCCCTCCCTCCCCCTTTCTACCTGTCCCTCCCTCCCTCCCTTCTCTTTCTTCCCATGAAATATTGGCCTCATAAGTATGTTAATTAAATTCACAATTAAAAATTAAAGTGCTTTTCTTTAAGCAGCCACATGGGTATGACATGAACCTGTGTCCCTTCACATTATTGCTTCATGCCTCAATAGAGCCAAAAAACTGTCTTACTGGCTCTACCCAGAAATCCCCTATTCCTTCCCTTCTAGAAACTTATATACATACACACACACACACACACACACGCATATGTGTATATATATATATATATATATATATATATATATATATATATATATATATATATATATATATACTCAGCCATAATAAAGAGATCTTTCCCTTTGTGACAACATGGATGGACCTAGAGGGCACTATGCTAAGAGAAATAAGTCAGAAAGACAAATACCATATGATTTTCCTTATATGTAGAATCTAAAAATGAATGAACAAACAAAATGAAACTCGTGAATACAGAGAATAGAATGATAGTTGCCAGAGGGGAGGGTTATTTGGGGGTGAGCTAAATGGGTAAAGGGGTTAAGAGGTGCAAAGTTCCCATCAGAAAATACCTAAGTAATGGGCCTGTAATATACAGCAAAGTGACTACAGTCAATAATATTGTAGTGCATATTTAAATTTGCGAAGAGAGTACGTCTTAAAAGATCTCATCACAAGAAAAAAAGTTGTAAGGGGTGGTAACTAGATTTATTGTGATCATTTCACAGTGTATAAAATATCAAATCATTATGTTGTATACCTGAAACTAATGTTATATGGAAATTTTTTAAATTTAATTTTTTCATCATGATAAGTGTACTTTTTAATCCCCATCCTCAGTTTGTTTTTCTGCAGTTAGAATCTCTTTTTTGGTTTCTCTTTTTCTTTGCTCATTTGTTTTGTTTCTTAAATTCCACATATGAATGAGATCCTATGGTATTCATCTCTCTATGACTGACTTATTTCACACAGCATTATACTCTCTACCTCTATCCAAGTTGTTGCAAATGGCAAGATTTCATTCTTTTTTATGGCCGAATAATATTCTAATTGTAGATATGCCACTTCTTATTTATCCATTCATCTATTGATGGACACTTGGGCTGCTTCCATATCTTGGCTATTATAAATAATGCTGTAGTAAACAAAGTGGTGCATGTATCCCTTTGAATTAGTGTTTTTGTATTCTTTGGATAAGTACCCAGTAGTGAGATTGCTGGATCATAGGGTAGTTCTATTTTTAATTTATTGAGGAACCTCCATACTGTTTTCCACAGTGGCTGCACCAGTTTGTATTCCCACCAACAATGCATCTATATTCATGAGAGATATTGGCCTGTAGTTCTTTTTTTGTTGTGTCTTTGTCTGCTTTTGGTCTCAGGGTTATACTGGCCTCATAGAATGAATTTGGAAGTTTTCATTCCTCTTCTATTTTTTTGGAATTCTTTGAGAAGAATAGGTATTAACTCTTCTTCAAGTGTCTGGTAGAATTCACCTGTGAAGCCATCTGGTCCTGGACTTTTGTTTTCTATGAATTGTTTATTTACTGTTTCAATTTCATTGCTAGTGATTGGTCTGTTCAAATTTTCTGTCTCTTCCTGCTTTAATTTTGGTAGGTTATATGTTTCTAGGAATTTATCCATTTCTTTTATGTTGTCCAGTTTGTTGGCATATAGGTTTTCATAATCTGTTGAAATCATTTGTATCTCTGTGGTATTGGTTGTTATTTCTCCTCTTTCATTAGTAATTTTGTTTGAGTCCTCTTTTTTATGAGTCTTGATAGAGGTTTATCAATGTTGTTGATCTTTTCAAAGAACCAGCTCCTGGTTTCATTGATCTGTTCTATTCGTTTTTAGTTTCTCTATCATTTATTTCTGTTCTAATCTTTATTTCATTCCTTTTGCTAGGTTTGGGTTTGGGGTTTTGTTCTTTTTTTTAAGCTCCTTTAGGTATAAGGTTAGGTTGTTTATTTGAAATTTTTCTTGCTTCTTGAGGTAGGCATGTGCTGTTCTAAACTTCTTAGAACTGCATTTGCTTCTTCCCAAAGATTTTGGACAGTTGTATTTTCATGTTCATTTGTTTCCATGTAACTTTTTATTTCTTCTTTAATTTCTTGGTTGACTCATTCATTGTTTAATACCATGTTATTTAGCCTCCATGTATTTGTGTTCTTTCCAGATTTTTTCTTGTGGTTGATTCCTAGTTTCATAGCGTTGTGGTCAGAAAAAGATGCATGGTATGACTTCGTTTTTTTAATTTGTTGAGACTTGTTTTGTGTCCTAACATGTGATCTATTCTGGAAACTGTTCCATGTGCACTTGAAAGGAATGTGTGTTCTACTGTTTTAGGATGGAAAGTTCTGATTACGTCTGTTAAATCCATCTGGTCCAGTGTGTCATTCAAAGCCACTGTTTCCTTATTGACTTTCTGTTTAGATGATCTGTCCATCAATGTAAGTGGCGTGTTAAAGTCCCCTACTATTATTGTATTACTATGGATTATTTCTTTTATGTTTGTTATTTACTGTTTTATGTATTTGGGTGCTCCTGTGCTGGGTGCACAAATATTTACAATTGTTGTATCCTCTTGTTGGATTGTCCCCTTTATTATTATATAGTGTCCTTCTTTTCCCTTGTTACAGTTTTTGTTTTAAAGTGCATTTTGTCCAATAGTGTTGTTACCCTGGCTTTCTTTTGGCATCTATTTGCATGATAAATATTTCTCCATCCCCTCACTTTCAATCTGTAGGTGTCTTTTCGTCTGAAATAAATTTCTTGTAGGCAGCATATAGATAGGTCTTATTTTTTATCCACCCTGTCACCTTTGTTTTTTTGATTGAAGCAGTTAGTCCATTTACATTCAAAATAATTATTGGTATGTATTCCCATTTTATCTTTTTTTTAAAGATTTTATTTATTTGACACAGGGGGAGAAGCAAGCACAAGTGGGGAGCAGCAGGCAGAGGGAGAAGCAGGCTTCCCGCTGAGCAGGGAGCCCAATGTGGGGCTCGATCCCAGGACCCTGGGATTATGACCAGAGCCGAAGGCTGACACTTAACTGACTGAGCCACCTAGGCGCGCCACGCCCCTCCCTTTTGTTACTTGTTTTGTGGTTGTTTCTATAGTCTCTGATGCTTTCTTTCTGCTTTTGTGTTTTTTACTTTTCATACTCTCCCTATGGTCTTCCTTTCCATTCAAAGAGTCCCCTTTAATATTTCTTCTGAGGCTGGTTTAATGGTCATGAATTCCTTTAGTTTTTGTTTGAGAAACTCTTTATCTTTCCTTCTATTCTGAATGATAGCCTTGCTGGACAGAATAATTTTGCCTGTAGAGTTTTCCCTTTCAGCTCTTTGAATATGTCATGCCACTCTCATGGCCTGCAAAGTTTCTACTGAAAAATCAGCTAATAGCCTTATGGGGGAGGGGTTACCCTTGCATGTAACTATCTTATTTAATCTTGCTGCTTTTAAAATTTTATCACTACTTTTTGCCATTTTAATTATTATGTGACTTGGTGTGGACATCCTTGGGTTGAATTTTGGTGGGGGGGGCGCGGATTCTGTTTGCCTCCTAGATATTTGGATCTAGATATTTGTTTCCCCAAGTTAGGGAAATTTTCAGCTATTATTTCTTCAAATAAATTTTCTGCCCCCTTATCTCTTTTTCTTCTGAGATCCCTATAATGTGTATGTTAATACACTTGATGAAGTCACTGAGTTCCCTAAGACTATTCTAAATCTGCATAATTTTCTTTCCTCTCCTTTGCTCAGCTTGGTTACTTTCCATTACTCTGTGTTCCAGGTCATTAATTCATTCCTCTTCTTCATCTAGCATGCTGTTTATTCCATCAAGTATATTTTTTATTTCATATATTATGTTCTGGATCTCTGATTAGTTCTTTTTTATCTCTGTGTTAAGGGTCTCATTGATGTCCTCCACTCTTTTCTCCAGTCCAGTGCGTATATTCATGATCATTACTTTAAATTCGCTATCAGGCCTGTTACTTATATCCGTTTTGGTTTGTTCTCTTGCTGTGGTTTGGTCCTATTCTTTCATTTAGGAGATGTTTCTCTGTCTCTTCATTTTGTCTGACTTTCTATGTCTGTTTCTGCGTGTTAAAAAAAGTCAGCTACTCCTGTTGCTCTAAGAATAATAGCCTTAGGAAGAAGAGGTCCTGTAGTGCCCTGCAGTGCAGTGTCCCCTATTCCCCAGGATCTGGCACTTCAGGGAGTGTCTTCTAGGGAGTGTGTTGCGTGTGCTCTGCTGTTGAGTCTTGGCCTCTTTTTCCTTGAGTCCAATTGTTTGCAGAGGCTCTCTTTGCCTATTGTGGGCAGCAAGGTGTGAGGTGGTCAGCTTGTGAATCGAGACCTGCCCCCATAGCTTTTGGAACTGAGGTCTCCCAAAAATGGCCAAGTCAGGAGATGTGGTGTTGACAGGGTTTGCACTGGTCTTCTAGGGGAGGGGCCCACAGAGCTGGGACTCAGGACAGCATGACTGGGAAGGGCAGATTCACCGAAAAGCAGGGGCAGGGCTTGGTATAAGCAAGTTAAGGAAGGAGTGTGGCTGCCCCACTTGTTCCCACAGGTGGCCTTTGCTTATGCTGGAGCAGGGAGGAAATGGTGCCTGCCAGCTCCTTTGTTCCTGGAGGGGTCTCCCCATGATCCCTGTCTCTACTGGCCATGTTCTGAGATGAGCAAATCACCCTCCCTCCTGTCTGCCCCTGGTGTTTTTCAAACTGCTGGTTCTACACTGCATCTACATGGGCTGTTTGTCATGCTGTCTCTTAAGGGCATGGACTCTGCTTCCTAAGGCCTTCCAGGCTCTCCCAGAGCTGAGGCCACTGATTTTTAAAATTCCAGGTTTTAAGTCCTCCTGGCTTTAAGAACTCCTGGAATTCAGCCCCTCTCACTTTCAAAGGCAAATATTATAGAGAATCATCCTCCTCATTCATGGGCTCCCTGGGTGAAATTCTGTTTTCTGCCTTTTTCCACACCACAGGCTCCCTCCCCACCATGGATAGCCATAGTGTATTCTGCTCCCAGGCTGCATCTTCACCCTTCCTACCTTCTTCGGTGTGGCTTCTTCCCTGCCTTTAGTTGTGGAATTTGTTCTGCCAGTTTTGGGGCCATTTCCTGGTTTATTTATGCTGATATGAGTGTTAGCTAGTTGTATCTTTGGGATGAGGCAAGCTTAGGGTCGTCCTACTCTGCTATCTCCCCTGTTATGTGGCAATTATACCCCCCAAAAATTAGAGTTATGCTGCCAGAAGCTAAGGAACTACCAAAACCTAGGAGAGAAGCCCTAGAACAGATCCTTCCCTAGCGCCTTCACAGAGAGCATGGCTCTGCCAACACCTTGATCTTAGACTTCTAGCCTCCAGAACTATGAGACAATAAATTCCTGTTAATGAAGCCACCCAGTTTGTGGTACATTGTTACAGCAGCCCTAATAAATGAATACATATTTATAATTATTTTCAGCAACCTCATTCCTGACAACCATGCTGTTAACTTAGTGGTATGACTAAGTAAATGATAGGAATAGAACCATGGGAGGCACCCAAACTGGAAACATTCTGTCACATGTCCACACAGGAATTATGGGGTTGTATTTCTGGCAAATCATCACCTTCAAAAAGCTTACACTTCCTGTTTTGGTCAGCCTCTACACACAGTATTGACTACCCTGTAGGTTTTCAATAAATCCATACTGGCTACCTGCATGGCCATGCCCACAGCAATTGTAAAAAACTGAAGATCAAGCCAGGACAGGGGCCATGTAAGAATGACTCAAGCTACAAGCTGCTTTCAATTAGAAATCTGAGTAAAGGTATAGCAAAATAATGTTCATATACTCCCCACCTTTTGGTGTTATTATGTAATCATAGACTTTTAGACCATACTTTCAAAATATTTTGTTACAGTCCTACAAAAGCTTCAGGTGAACCCAGGCCCAAGGAATTTAACCACAATTATTCTGTGGTGAATTAAGTTCCTTGAAGATTTGTTTGTGGCATGTCAAAAGAATATAATTTTATAGCCATTGACGCCTACCTGCCAGAATTCATTCTTTTATGTGATTTAATAATAAATTAAAATTATTTTAAGAGCTATTTAAGCTACCCATTTTTAAATGACATCTAGCTAACAATCCTGTCTAGAGACAGCATTCTCTAGGTTCCCATGAAAATGTCTATGAAAACATAGAATATACATACACACTCAATCCTTGCTTAGTTGTTTTTCTCCCCTTTTTCCTAGCCTACTTCCCTCACCTCACTTCCTTTCTAAATAAATTCTGTAAAGAACAGTCCCTGTCACAACTTGATAGGTCCTGTGAAGAACAATCTACAGTGAGCATATATTATTTTAATAAACCAGAAAGGCAAAAAATATACTTGCATTTCAAAAGTTAAGGTTTATCTTTCCAGAAAGGATAGAGAGGCAAATATGGAAGGCAAGAAGATATACAGACATAAAAGTACCCCTGAAATAATAATAGCAAGTACTTGCTAGACCTAAACTGTCCTTTGTCTTATTAAAATTCAAATATTCATAAATATCCAAAGGACTTGTACTAACAACTCATGTTTAAATTTTAATTGAATTAACAGTGAATAACAGTTCATTCCCACCACCCCAAATAGTTGTTTTTAATATCAATTCACTGGCTGTTTTCACAAATCCAAAACCTAAAAACTACATAAAGTTGTTGAAGATAATAGCAGCCCAGTAGGGCGTGTTTGAGAAGCTGCTCCTCAGGTCTGCCCACATTGCTTTTCCAGCTTGTGCCCAAGTCACTAGGGAGATTCTCCTGTCATCTCAGCAGCAGCCAGGGCCTCATAAGATTTTAATTTTAAAACAACTGTATGGAAGAAAATAAAATAAAATCCAAGCACCTTAATTAGGATTACATTTGCAAAACTCCCTTGTTAGTTTTCCATTTAAGAACTTTGTGAAAATATTTTTAGTCATGTACAAAATGAAAAGAACTAGGAGGCTAATTAGCATGAAATTCCAGTCGGTCTCTAGGTTGAACACAAGGTGACTTGTTCTAAAGCAATTCAGAAGAAGGTCATCCAGTGTGTTACAGGCTGTCTTTATCAGACATTCTGTCCTATATTTTTGTCATTCTATTTCCAAAAGATGTTTTATAAAATCATAAAAGGGTGGTACCTAGGGAATCAATATTGCATCTGTTTTTAAAAATATGAAAATGAGCAAACATTTCAATTAGTTTGAGGAACAAATGTATTGAAATTATATTCACTTAAGTTTGACTTTAGTGGGGTGCCTGGGTGGCTCGGTCGGTTAAGTGTCTGCCTTTGGCTCAGGTCATGATCCCAGGGTCCTAGAATCAAGTCCCGCATTGGACTCCTTGCTCAGCTGGGAGCCTGCTTCTGCCTCTGCCTGCCACTCCCCCTGCTTGTGCATGTTCTCTTTCTCTAACAAATAAATAAAATCTTAAAAAAAAGTTTGACTTTAGAACCATGTAAATATTCTATAAAAACAAAATTAAATTTAAAAGCAATTCATAAAATATTCAAAAGTAAAATGACATGAATGAACATAACTATGTACCCAGTTGGTACCATAACTGGACAAAAAAGAACTATTCCAAGTGACTTTAAGACACAAGCTGATTCTACATCCCTTGGTAGATATAGCATAATGCCCCCCCACAAAAAAACCAGTTAAATTCAAATTTCAGAAAAGCAACATATCATTTTTTAGTATAAGTCTGTCCCAAATATTGGATGGGACATACATACACTAAAAATACTTATACTAATATAAATATTCATTGTTTTTCTGAATTTCCAATGTAACTGGGTATCCCATTTATTTATCTTGCAACCCTACCAACATTGGGGGAAACTGGGTAAAGGATATGCAGGATTTCTCTGCACCACTTTTGCAACTCCTGTGAATCTATAATAGTTTCTTTTTTTTAAGATTTTATTTATTTATTTGAAACAGAGAGAATGAGAGACAGAGAGCATGAGAGGGAGGAGGGTCAGAGGGAGAAGCAGACTCCCTGCCGAGCAGGGAGCCTGATGCGGGACTCGATCCCAGGACTCCAGGATCATGACCCGAGCCGAAGGCAGTCGCTTAACCAACTGAGCCACCCAGGCGCCCCTATAATAGTTTCTTTTAAGTTAGAGAATAAAATTTGAAAAATAGTTAATCTGTGAAATGGAAATCTAAATCATCTCAAATTACCTATAGCTGAAGAAAAAAAATGATACCTAGAATATTTTTTTAAAATAGTGAACACAAAGAGGCAGTAGTCCCAGGGTAAGACCTGACATGAAATTATTTAACATAAGGGTAAGGTGAACTGAGGACTTAAGAAAGTGTTCTTTACAGGTGAATGTGCCATTGCTAGCTAACTGAGAAGGTGGGAAGAGAGAAAGAAGTCATTTCTCTGTCCATGGTGCTAAACTAACAATAAAGAAACTTAATCTCAATCTAGTACAAATATATCTTAGTTTAAATCACACCTTACATCATTGTAAAAAGCATGAATTGATCATTTTTTTCCTGTAGAAAATCCTGCAGACCTAAATTGCATAAAAGCCAGTAACAGCAGAAAGTGAAAGTTGGAAATATAAAAAAATCTCTTCCAGAAAAACATTGTTTCTTATCATTGATATAATTTTTTCTTCAATTGAGGAATTGTTTTTGCAGAATATCAGGCTGTTTACTCTGAGTCATTTGGACACCAACCTGAAGTGGAGAAGAAAAAATAGCAATGCCCCCCTTCCTAATCTCAGTCACATTTTCAATTTGTGGGAAAAAAAAATGAAGAATCAACTTCCTTTTTCCAAGGTTTGGGGGAGGGGAAATAAGGTAAGAAGGAGAGAGTACTATGAGAGTGGACAAAAATATCACAGCACCAGAACACATGGTGAGTGGGTAGAGTGGGAGAACGCTACAGAAATGGATATGTATGACCTCACCATGAGCATCCTTAAAATATCCTGTAAAGATGGAAGGATTAACAGCTTATTCAACACTGTGTGTACAGATGCACAGAGCAGACCAAGAGCTCAGTAATCATTCCTTGCCTGTCACATTCTTCACTGAAAACTGGTGCTTAAAATTTAAGATAGTTTTGCTCAGATAATTAAGTATATGTTTTTAAAGTATGTGTTCCACTTAGCAACATGCCTTAAACAGGTTTCTCCTCTTGAAACCAATGTAGCCAAATCCTCCACCAAGTATATGGGTACTACTTTGCAGAAGATCACCAGAGAGGGAAAGAGTCAACAGTTTTCATGGTAAACATTGTGCAAAAATTGAAACCATAAAAGTTTATCAAGTGCCTGCTCTTTACTTAGTCCTGAGATAGATACTAGAGATTGACAAAGATGAAATAATGCACACCTCACCTACAACAACCTTATATTCAATTTGGAGAGGAGAGAAAATCATACAAAGTTAAAAACTTCATTTAAGAACTTTAAAGATTTGAAAGTTGACATCTTCATGAACATTTGCTCTACACTTTCAAGTGTACATAGCACTTCTACATACATGCTCTACCATTTGATCTGCACAGGAGCCCCGTTAGGTAAGGGGTTTTTTTTAACCCCTGAAACCTATGGGAATTGAGCTCTGGAGAAGAAACCAACACATTCTTAAACAATTCTTCAAATGGTGTTAATTGATTTGATCAGCTGACTTATAGGGACATGGAAAGTAATTGACCTCCTTGGGGGCATATTCATATACCCAAAAATATATTGCCAAATCTGTGGTATACAGTAGGTGCTCAATAAATGCCATTGAAGACAAGTTGCATTCATGCATTAATAAATGTTACACTTAAGGAAACTGTGAGAACAGCATATCCCTCCCTGTGATATCTACTGCACTAGCCCAGTGCTTGACACAGGAGTTCAGTATACAGAATTAAACTAAACTGTAGGAGGGGCGCCTGGGTGGCTCAGTCATTGAGCGTCTGCCTTCGGCTCAGGTCATGATCTCAGGGTCCTGGGATCGAGCCCCTCATCGGGCTCCCTGCTCAGCCGGGAGCCTGCTTCTCCCTCTCCCACTCCCCCTGCTTGTGTTCCCTCTCTAGCTGTCTCTCTCTCTGTCAAATAAATAAAATCTTTAAAAAATGAAAATAAAAAAATAAACTGTAGGAGACTGGCCCTAATAATAGTGTTTACTATAGGGCAGATAAAGTTCTAAGTCCTCTGCGTTTCTTGTCCCATCTAAATCTCATGACAATTTTATGAGGCATGGGCTATTGTTATGCCCCTTTTTCAGTTAAAGCAAAGTGACCTCAGGGAAGCTAAGTCATTTATCCAAAGTAACACAGATATTAAGAGCTTAGGAGCTTTTCATTATTCACCCGCTAGACCATAAAGGTGATAGACACTTGAGAAATTTAGAGAGATTGCCTCAGGCTGAGATGATCAGAGATTGTTTCATGCCAGAAACAAAATAGACAACAGGTCATCAAAGTACCCGTCCAATTCAATAAAGTGAGAAGAGGGAGCGTGGGGCAGAATGGCAGTCACATGATGGGTGTGTAGTAGTTAGAGTCAGTAACATCAGCAACTGTAACAAACAGACCCCCAAATCTCAATGGCTTAGTAAGTTGATTTCTTGCTCATGTGAAGTCCAAAGAGTGTGTTTTTAGGTATAAGGTTGCCTTCCACGTGGTCTTCGGATACCCAGGCTCCTTTCATCTCATGGGTATAGCAGCTCCAAAATCGTGGCATGTACTCTTGGATCCTGGGCACCTTTCTGGAAGGCAAGGGAAAAGAAAACATGGAGAAGCATTCTAGAAGTTTTTAGACATCAAGCCTGGATGTTGCTCATATGACATCTATTCTTTTTTTTTTTTAGTTTTTATTTAAATTCTAGTTAGTTAACACAGTGTAATATTAGTTTCAGGTGTATAATTTAGTGATTCGAGGCTTCCCTACAACACCTGCTACTCATCACAAGTGCACTCCTTAATCCCTATCACCTGTTTCCCCTATCTCCCCCCTCCCCACCTACCCTCTGGTAACCATCAGTTTGTTCTCTAGAGTTAAGAGTCTGTTTCTTGCTTTGCCTCTCTCTCTCTTTTTTTTTTTTCCTCTTTGCTCATTTGCTTTATTTCCTAAATTCCACATATGTGTGAAGGCATATAGTATTTGTCTTTCTCTGACTGACTTATTTTGTTTAGGATTAATACTCTCTAGTTCCATCCATGCAATTGGCAAGATTTCATTCTTTATGGCTGAGTAATATTCTATTATATATGCTACATCTTCTTTATCCATTCATCATTTCTACTCTTATTCCACTGGCCTAAATTCAATGCCATGGCCACATACAACTGCAAGGGAGACTTAGATATGTAATCTAGAAGTGTTCCGGGGAAGAAGAGAAGGTATAGCAATCTCAACTACATTATGCAAACTGGACCTTCTTCCATGTCCCACAGAATGCTCTTATTCACTTCTTACAGGCTGATCTAGTCTTAGGTGTCACTTATCACTGACCATAATAACAAGAGTTGACTGAAAGGGAAGCAATCAAACATAATACTCACCCTAGAGTTAGCAACCACCTACAATCTGTTCCATGAATATCTACCTTCTTCCAGCACTGTGTTCTCATTTGGGGAAAATGTGACTGTTTTAGCAATATAATGGACATACAAAAATTACCTAGCCAAAGTAACTCTGCACAAAACCCAAGAGAAAAAAGGCAGAAAAAGGAAAAGTAATGGGCACATGGGATATAACCACAAGAAAGGGAATGTCATTTAGGTTTATGAAAGGAGAGGAAAATGGAAAAACTAAAAGGCAATCAAAAGTGTTTGTAAGAGGTATAGAGCACATGCCAAATGTGTATAGAGCACATACAGAGTGAACATGCAAACAAATAGTTCATTCAAGGGATAAATGGGAAAAGTTAGGAGAGAAGAGAGACAGAGGGTTAAAGACAAGATTCACCTCTCACCCTAAAAACAAAGTGAAGAGAACATCTAATACAAATATATTGACAAAGAGACTTGAATTAGTGTTTTTTGACAAATGCTGCTCAAATGGGGAATATAAATTCTTCCATTCTGCCATACCATTGCCCATCCCCCAGGATTGCCCCAAGGCATCCCAACAAACTTCAAAAAGATAATGACACTAAGGCTGGAAAAGCAAAACTGGTGTCTATATCTGTTTAAATCATTTCTTCCCCTCCCATTCACTCTTTTACAAAGTGGCTTCTCTCCCCCACCACATCACTAGAACCACCCCAGTCAAAGTCACCAACCAGCTCCATCTTGCCAGATCCAGTGGTCCCCTCTCTGTCCTCAAATTTAATGTCCTCTCAGCTGCACTCAACACAGTTCATCACTCCCTCCTTCTTGAATAATTTTTTTGTGGTTTCGGTGACCTAACTGGTTCCTCCTTCACCAACTGATCTCTAGATGTTTATAAGCTCCCAGAATCCTCTTCTCTGTCTTACACCCAATGTGCTCATTAAATAGCTTTAAATACCATTGATATTCTAATACTCCTAAACTGTATCTTCTGCTAACATGACATATCCCCTTGGAAATCAGATAGGCTGCTCTAAAGGGTCCTCTAAATTACTGACTTAGACCAAAAATCCATAATCTGCTTCCTCCACAAAATCCATTTCTCCATCTGTCTTTCCCATTTTGGTAGATGGCTCCATCAGTTACCCAGTTCGTCAACCCAAACCTTAGGGTCACCTAAGTTTCTTTTCTCTACTTCAAACCCCCAGCCAATCTGACAGCTTCTCCTTCCAGCTCTACCTCTAAAGCGTCCCAAATCTGTCCATCAGCATTGTTCCCCCTGGTCCATGCCATCATCACCTCTCACAATGAACATTTCCTAGAAGATCTCCCTTCTTCCATTCTGGGCCTTTTCTAAAACCTCAGAAGTCAGAATGATCTTTAAACCATAAATCAGACAATTTATTACCCTCATTAAAAACCCTCTCATGACTTCCCATTGTTCTTAAAATCTAAACTCCTAAGTATTACTGAAAAGTGTCTACCTTCCTAAACTCATTTAATGAAGCCCTGCCCCACCTTGTCATGTTCCAGTCACACTAGCCTTCTTGTATTCCTCAACCACACCAAGTCCCCACCTCTTTTAAACTAGCTCCTATTACATTCTGCCTTGGTACCCTGTTTATTTCATTCTTAGTACTTATGGCAACCTTCATTATCTAATTTACATACTAGTTTCCTTACCTATTATTTTTCTCTTTCACTAGACCATAAGATTCAGAAGGCAGCTCTATCTAAGGTGTTCACTGCTGAATCTTTAGTGTCTAGCACCAATAGTTTATTGAAATGGTCCTCGGTAAAAAATTGTTAAATGAATGATTTAAAGGAAGAAATGTGTCTCCTTTGCCACCTGAATCTTCCACCAGTACCATCTTCTGACCAAGGTTTGAAATCTGAGATTTGATCAGACAGAATAGCACAATAGAACTCTAAATTGCTGTCAGACAATGGTGATGCAAATAAAAGTTTAAATCGAGCTGTTTTGGTGTGGGAAGGGACATGGGGGGTGGGGTATTGGAAGGAAGCCGAAAATTGTTGCTATGTGCCTCTGGGGCTCAGGGAAGCCAGAGGGGGTGAGGCATGGAAATCACTAAGTAAAAGTTTTAGAACCACCACTCTTGGCTTTCACTTCCCAGCCCACAATAACTACCAAAGTGCAGTCATTCTATTTCCAGGTTTCTATTTCTAAGTTCTAAGAATAGAGCAAATTTTAGAGTATTACAGACTTTCACAGGGAAAAAATAAGATTACCTTAAAAATATTTTCACCTTTGCCAAGAACTGCGTCCAAACACAAACCTTAGCTTGTCACACCTGCCCCATTTCTCCCTTTTCCCTTCCTTGCTACTACCTATTCCCTCACCATGCCAGATACATCTGCTACCGTAAGAATTAGCTAACATGTCCCAAGTAATCTGAGCTTTTCAAATGGAAAGCGTTCCAGAAATAAAAATAAGGTGCTAAATAGTTACAAGTCATTTCTACCAGAATTATTGTTGAGATTTTCTATTTTTCTATTTTTAAATCTTCACCCTTATGTTTTACCGAAGATAATGCCAAAGCATGTGATATTTCACCATATGATTAGTTCTCAAATAAGGGACACAAAGCTAGTATTATCTGAAGCCACATTTCCTATTTTCTCTTGAAAATATGCACCAACCTAAAAGAATAAAAACGTTCCCTCTGTCCAAAGAGTCTGATGAGTTGGGTTTGAGCTCTCTGCAGTGTACAAGTTTCAGCTATTAAAGTTTTCTTTTTTTAATACCAGATTTATTTTTTAGAGAAGTTTTAGGTTTACATAGAAATCGAAGAGCAATAACGACAGAGTTCCCCCGTACCTTTTCCTTCCAGCCCCACATGGCCCCCCTCCCAGTTTCGCCTATTGTTAACATGTTGCATGAGGGAGGTATACCGGATAAAATTGATCCACCCAAGTTGACACACTATAAATTTTCATTCAGCTGTCATTTACAAAGTACCTACTATGTGCCAGGTAGAGTGGTAAATGTTTGCACACTCACTTTATTTAATCTTCATAACCATCCTCCCAGTGAGAGATTTCCATTTTAGAGATGGAAAGTTTGCAAATTAGACTTTAACTTGACCGTGTTTGTAAAGGCTATGGCCAGCGATAGATAGACAAGTAAAAATAAAGACCATGGTAATTGTTGTGTGCTTATAATACGTGGCAAGCAGAATAATGCCCCCCCAAAATGTCCACATCTTAATCCCCAGAACCTCTGAATGCGTTTCCTGAATGGTAAAAGAGACTTGGCAGATGTGACTAATTAAGCAATATCCTAGACTATCCAAGTGAGTCCAGTGTAATCCCAAGGGTCCTTATATAAGAGAGAGACAGGGAAGTCCATCAGGGCAAGAGACATGATAATGGGAGGAGAGATTGCAGTGATATAATTGCCAAAATGTGGTCACAGCCAAAGAAAGCAGGAAACCTCTAGATCCTGGAAAAGGCAAGGAAACAGATTCCCTCCTAGAGCTTCCAGAAAGAATGCAACCCTGCCAACACCTTGATATTATTCATTGAGACCCATTTTAGACTTCTGACATCCAGAACTGTGTGTTTGAAGCTGCCAAGTTTGTAGTAAATTTTTACAGGAGCAATAAAAAGCTGATACATTGTACATCCTTTAAACATCTACATATGTTTTTATGTTTAAGTATGGTACTTGGCTTCATGTGTCATGTTCGCTTCCACACCTTCAGCATCCATCACAGTGCCTGTGGTTTGTAGTGGTTATTAGTGATAATTTAAATCCCGCAGAAAACATAACAGCAATTCAAGCCATATCTGACATCATTCATGTTCATGGCAAGAGAAGGAAATTAATTATTATGACTTAAATCAAATAAGCTGTTTTCTTTAATCATCTGTGTAAATATTCCTACCACTTTTTCCAAAACTGGAGATTTGTAACATCTATTATTTTTCAAAAGTCAGATGATTTAGCTGGGATTAGAAACTGATAGACTGGGAGATGTTAGCAGGCCTTTCTCCAAGCTCTTCCAGTTCCATCCTTGGGCTAAGCTAAATCATCAGAAAACCTACATGCTTTGCGTACTTTCCCCTCACTCAAGAACTGTCTTTACCAAACAGTATTTTAATACTAAACATTGGCTTTCACTGATGGCCAAGGAAGAGAGAAATTTAGAAATCCCAGTATTTTTTCTGGTAAAGCACTTAAACAAATGTTTCTAATGTTACTAAAAACCCCTTAACACAAAGAACTCAGTGATCAGTTTCTCTGGGGTATCCTCATAAAGATATTGTTAGTTTCTCCAGAGAAACTGAGTTGATTATAACTGGAGAAAATGCAAGTTACAAAGTCTATTCAGTTTCTCTCAATCTTGTTTTCCCCCCAGCCACCAGATAGGTGAAATCTGTGGCTTCTTATAGTGAGGAGCTCTGGCTAGAGATTTTTCTCCTTTTGAAAATTTTTTTTTTGGTCATTTTTTTTTTGTTAAAGATTTTATTTATTTATTTGAGAGAGAGAGAATGAGAGAGAGCGAGTACATGAGAGGGGGGAGGGTCAGAGGGAGAAGCAGACCCCCCGCCGAGCAGGGAGCCCGATGCGGGACTCGATCCAGGGACTCCAGGATCATGACCTGAGCCGAAGGCAGTCGCTTAACCAACTGAGCCACCCAGGCACCCTGGTCATTGTTTTATAATATTACCTGACCTGCCTCAAAGCAATTTTGAAAGTTGGAAGAATGAAAATGAATCAATAAATAATACGCTGAGCCACATTCTAACTTTAGTATTTATTACTGTCTTGATGAACATCCACGTTTTTCAGGAGCCATGCTTGTCAAATGCCATGCAACAATGAACTAGCAAACGGCCACACACCTGCAGGCTGGAGGGGTGCAGAGGGGACCATTTGCTATTCAAAATCCTGGGGATAAGCATGGACGCGATGACTTCTGCACAGTAGGAAAGACTTTTTCAGGTAACACTCAACCCAGAAGATGTCCATTTTCTGCTGCAAAGCAGGATGGGCTGAAAAATATTTGGGAAGAACCATGGAGATCTAATAAGAACAAATGGCTTGAAACAAAATCAAGGACTCTGTCCCTTCAAGTTTGGACTTTGAGCAATTCATACAGGAGCTGAGAGATCTCTAGAGTTAACATCAGGTCGGGTAGAAGGCATTGACCAGTCTGTGATGTCATCACACGATAGACAGTGAGGGATAGTAATTAGCCAGTTATATAAATGGAGACAACAAAACACACAGAAAGCCTGACACATTTCAAGTGCTCATTCCTACATAAGGGCCTCACTGAGACTCCTGAGACGAGACAGACCAGGCAGGAATCTCAGCAGCAAATCAGACTTTCAGTCACCCATGTTCTTGTAGCCCCAACTCATTTCAGTCCAAGAAACATTTCTCTTATGCCTCTTTGGTGCTAAATACTGCGGTAGGCACATGGAAATAAACAGATGAATGATACATGGTCTGGGCCAAAAAAGGTCTTGCATTCTAGCAAGGAAGACGGACATATGAACATATAATTATAAGGTTGCATGAGAGTTACAGCTAGAATAGTATGTATGAAATAAGAGGCCAAACACAGAGTCTGAGGATGGAGATAAAATAGAACTTAGGTTATGGAAGAAAGACTGTTTCTGAGGTGGGGAGGGGGGAGACAGAAGAGAATGCCAGGCAGAGGACAAAATATAGGAAAACTCATGGAAGCATAAGATAGGATGCATGGTTCAGGGGAAAAAAGCAAAAATAAAGGTAGGAGTGGGGAGTGGGTAGAGATTAGGACATAATAAAGGTTTCTGGGGAGAGACAAGGTACAATCAGGTTTTTACTCTTAAAATTTTCCTCTGGAGCAATAGCTGACTGGGTGGTTTCACACCAACAATCCCGCTGAGAAAAATAGAAAAACTGGGGGAGGGGGTGGGGAAGGATTTGAAAAATAAACGAACAAACAAACCTAAGCTTGAAGGAGTCAAAGGACTACCAAGGCAGCGAGGATCTGCAGAGTCAGGATCCAGAAGATGGCGGAAGCCAAGAGACTTGAGAAGGGCATTTGGGAATACTTTTACCACCCGGGTGATTGCCAATTACAAACGTGAAAGTAGCAGCTGAGAGGCTGAAGAGCTAAGCATACCAGAGCATAAGGGGGCAAAGTTAGAGTTCAGACTGCCCAGAAAAGGGGGCCCTGGCAAATATCTCAACTGTCAGGACCACAAAGGGCTACACTGTAGAAGGAAGGATGAATTGGAAATAAAACAGCACTGGAAAGGATTAAAGCATGGCTTTAAGTCATTTAGATTCCTGACTGGAAAAAGATGATCGTCCTTAAACCTAGTTACCTAACAAATGTGAAAATAAATCCTCTCTGGAGCGAGTTTATATAATGTATAGCATCAAAACATCTAGAACATTTTCAGTGTAGATATGTGGCTCTCAGAAATAATCAGACAGGGGGCTCCTGGGTGGCTCAGTTGGTTGAGCATCTGTCTTCGGCTCAGGTCATGATCCCGGGGTCCTGGGATTGAGCCCTGCATCCAGCTCTCTCCTCCGCAGGAAGTCTGCTTCTCCCTCTCCCTCTGTGATCTCTCTCACTCTTGTTCTCTCTCAAATAAATAAATAAAATCTTTAAAAAAAGAAAATTTGGAAAAGGAGAAATAATCAGACATTTAAGGAGATAAGATATAACTGAAAACCATGATTTTTAACAAAGACAGAGCAAGACCCACAGGAAATCCAGAGTTCTAAGACACAGACTTTGAAATGGCCCAGATAATATGTTCAAGAAATCAAATTACAAATGGAAAATTTGGGCATAAAACTGGAAACTAGAGAAAAGAAACTATACTACACTCTGCATAAATTGGACTACATTACAATGAAGAGCTTGTATGGCATTAAAAGAAAAGAAATCCCACATAACAGGAGAAAATATTTTCAACACGTATGAACACAGAGTATATTTTTAAAAGAATAAGGAACTCCAAGGAAGGGTGGAGGGAAGAAAGAAAGAGAGAGAGAGAGAGGAGAGAAAGATGATCCAGTGAAAAATGGGCCAAAAGACTTAAATTAGCATTTCTAAGAAGTAGATATTCAAATAAGCAATAAACGTAAAAATGTACTCAGTTGTACTGATCACCAAGAAAATACAAAGTAAAACCCCAATGGGATACAGCTACATACCTAATTAAAAGGGCTAAAGTTTAAAAGACTAGCAATATCAAGTATTGGCAAAGATGTAACTGAAACTCTCATACACTGCTGGTGGGGAGTATCAATTGGTACAACCACTTTGGGAAACTATTTGGTATCTCCAGTTGCTAAGCATATGTGTTCCTATAACCCAGAGCTCTCACCTTTAGGTACATAACCAACAGAAGTGAGCATATATGTGCACCAAAGGACATCTCAAGAATATTTACAGCAGCACTGTTTTTTAATCACCAAAAACTGGAAATAAACCAAATACTGATCAACATTAGAAGGATAAACTGTATCACGCTCATACAGTGGAATCCTATACAGTAATAGGAAATTAGTGAACTACATCTACCCAAGTGACATAGATAACTCTCACAAACATAATGTCAAATAAAAGAAACCAGACAGAAAAGAAGAATCTGTATTGTTTGGTCCCATTTATTTGAAGTTCAGAAATAGGCAAAACAAATCCATGGTTTAAAAAGTTGGGATACTGTCCACCTTGATAAGAGAACTAAGTGACTGGGGTGGACTGGTTCTCACTTGATAAGTGAGAACTAAGTCACGTGGGGGAGGCTTTTATGGTGTTAGCAAAGCCTATTTCTTGATCTGGTGGGTGATACACATGGGTCTATTTACTCTG
Organism: Mirounga leonina; assembly: GCF_011800145.1. Classification (NCBI taxonomy): domain Eukaryota; kingdom Metazoa; phylum Chordata; class Mammalia; order Carnivora; family Phocidae; genus Mirounga; species Mirounga leonina. The sequence goes on along the minus strand of NW_023270158.1, from coordinate 6,221,653 downwards.
AAAATTCATCAAGCTGTGTACTTATGAATTGTGCACTTTTAAACATCTTACACTTTCATAAAAAATTAATTCTAAAAAACTACATTTATAAGCACAGTGGCAATAAGATTAAAATAATCAACAAGTTTAGAAAATTCTCAGAATTTAGAGAAGTATAAGATGTGTCAATATTAGCATTTAATGCATAAATAAATCACTGCTTTCATGCACTTTTGCTTTATTGATTTATGAATTTAATTTCACTTCAAGTACTAAAGCAATTTAAAGATAGCTTAGTGTTCTCAAATTTGTACCCAGGATGTTGAGCGTGAGGGCATATTAAAAACCCACAAACAGTAGATCTGTCTAAACTTGTTGGAGTTCTGAGTTTAAAGCAATTTTCTCAGAAGCCAAGCTTAAAATATTTAAGATAGCTATTTCAACAACCCTGGGTTTGAAATTTAGATTAGGAGTGGTGAAGCACAAAATTAAAAAGTAAATAATAAATCTTTCAGACTTGTGATTCAAGATAATTGAGTGAATACAGACATTTACCTCTCCTTCTTACAAAAACCATTGAAGAAAAAGTGTAAAAATAATCATTCCACAGTCTATTGGGAGTCTGTGATCAGTGTCAGCAACAGACCAGAAAAGAAATACCTGGTAGCTATAAATTCAATCGGATCAGCCTGACAGTGACACCCAAAAGAGCTAGGAAGTGAAGGAAATCCTAACCTTTTACAATACAAGCAAAAGCAAGGACCTTTCAAAGAGACTTTTTCCCAGCAAAAGCTCGGCATCACCACAACGTCAGTGAGGCTGAGAGAAGAGGCAGTGGGCGTTCAGCAAAGGACGTTGATTGGCGGAGGATTGAGTTAATTATCCTCTTTGTGACATGTTGTCTTCATTGGTCCATGCAAGGTCCTGCTCTTGTTGTATTTTATTGATTGAGTCTCATTCCTCATTCTCATTTACATGCCCTCAGTTTTTTTCCTCACTCAGCGCTGTGTTTTTAAGTTATCCATGAGTTGCACCCTTGACGTTTGATTAACCGTTCTCCAGTGGTGAGCATCTGGATGACGCCCGATTCCCCACTCCCACAAATAACGCTGTGATGAACATGTCTGAATGCAACCACCTTACAGACCTCTATGAGAATTGTCCGGGACATAAAACCAAAAGTGGAACTTCTGGTTATAATGTATACAGATTTTTAATTTGGCTAAGAGCTGCCATATTTCTCCCTATGCAATAGTCTACGCACCACACTCCCTCCAGCAATGTATGGTGGTTCCTATTTTCCCATTAGGCTGTGTTATCCACTCTTCTCATGTTTGCCAAACTGATAGATGCAAAATCATAGTCCTTGTTTTAATTTGCATTTCTCTAATTACTAATTACTAATGATTTAGAGCATATGTTCATATCCCTGATAGTCATTTGCTTTCTTCTATGAATTGCTACTTCTTTTCCCGGTGCTTTCTTGTCTACTAGAGTATCATTTTCTTATTTGCAGGAGTTTCTTGTAGTTTGACACTGCAAATATTTCCTCCCGGTTTGTCATCTGACTGTTGACTTTGTCCACATTTTCCTCATTGGACAGAAATCCTTAATTTTTATATGATCAAATTTCTCTCTCTCTCCCCCGACCTTTTCTGCACCTCTGCTTTTGTTTTTGCTTTGGAGATTTATTTAAGAAGTCCCATTCCCTGTGGACACAAATCTCCAGCATTATCTTAGTTTAATTTTATAGCTTTATCTTTCACCTTTAGTTGTTTTATGCACCTGCAGTCCACTTTTGAACATGGTACTAAGTAGGGTCCCAGTTTTCTTTTTCTCCATATAGTGAACTTGTTTTCCCAGTACCCGCTCTCCTTTTCCCATTGATTTCTGGGGCCACTTTGATCATATATTAAATTCCCATATACACAAGGTCTGTCCCTGAATTCTCTGTTCCATTCCATTGATTTGTTCTTACACTAGTATTACATATATTTTTCTTGCTATGGCTGTGTAATCTGCCTTAATATCTAAATGGGTAACTCTCCTCTTAGTTCTTCCTTTTCAAAATTTAGATATTTGCAGAAATTTCTTCCCTATTAACTTGAGTAAAGTTATTGAGTATCTCAAAAAATCCAGACTGATTCTGGATTTGGGTTACATTTTGTAATTATTTTAAACAGTTGTCTCACATCAATTAAATAATCGATTTAAACTAATTTAGAGGTAACAAGATTTTAATAAAATTTAGTCATCCAGTGTAAGAGCACAAAATGTCTCTCTATTATGATCTTTCCTGTCCTTTAATGGAGCTTTAAGTTTTTTACCCTACAGGTGTTGTACCTTTTTGGTTATTTTAATTCCTGGATACACTGGAGCAGGGGTCCACAAATGTTTTCTGTAAAGGGCCAGATAGTAAATATTTTAGGCTTTGTGGGCCATATAGTCTTTGTTGAAAACCGCACAACTCTGCCGCTGTTGCATGAAAGCTGCCATAGAGAATATTTAATGGGTGTGTCTCTGTTCCAATAAAATTTTACTTAACAAAAACAGGTGGTTGGCTGGATTAGCCCATAAGCCATAGTTTGTCAACCCCAGCTTTAGAGGTATTTTTTGGGTTTTTTTATGGTTTATTGTGCATTTTTGGTATTTTGTTTTTGAGTTTTGTTTTGGTTTTGCTGTCCTAAGTGGTATCTGTTTACAAGTTATTTCGAGACAGTTATTGCTAGTATAGAGAAACACTATTGATTTCGTAAGTTGATCTTGTGTTTGGCAAGCTTGTTTCTTGATTCTATTGGATTTTCTAGGTAGATGTTTATATCATCTGCAGATACTGATAGCTTCGTTGCTTACCTTCCAATTTTGATAAACTGATTTTGTTTTTTTCTTTCTTATAACTTTGTGTGTCCCAGTTCTATGTTCAGCAACAGCTGTGATGGAGGCATCTTTGCCTTGTTCCTGATTTTTTAAAATTTCTCCAAGATTTCTCCATTAAATATAATATTTGCTTTAGGGATTTGGTGTATAACATTTCCCATAATAGGGAAAACTCTTTTTTATTCCTGGTTTGTGGAGACTTATATGATAAAAAGATTCTGAATTATCAAATGCATTTTCTGCATCAATTTCAAAAAGAGTATTATTTCCTCCATTAAGATTTTGGCATCGACATTCATAAGTGAGCCTGTAAACAATTTTTCTTTTCCTGTGTTGCCCATGTCTGATTTTGGAAACCAGGGTTCATTAGCCTCATAATATAAAATGGACATACTTTCTACCTTCCAGAACAACTTATCTAGATAAAAATGAAGTATTCCTTTAAGATTCTGATAGAAATTACCTACAAAAACATATAGTCCTTGGACGCCTGGGTGGCTCAGTCGGTTAAGCGACCGCCTTCGGCTCAGGTCATGATCCTGGAGTCCCGGGATCGAGTCCCGCATCGGGCTCTCTGCTGTCAGCAGGGAGTCTGCTTCTTCCTCTGATCCTCCCCCTCTCATGCTCTCTGTCTCCCATTCTCTCTCTCAGATAAATAAATAAAAAATCTTTAAAAATAAAAATAAATAAAAAGAAAAAGAAAATGAAAATGAAAAGGCAAACCAGACAAGTAGAAAATATTCACAATACTGATCTCTGATAAAGAACTTGCATCCAGAATATAATAAAAAGTTATAAAAGAGGGGCGCCTGAGTGGCTCAGTCGTTAAGCGTCTGCCTTCAGCTCAGGTCATGATCCTGGAGTCCCGGGATCGAGTCCCGCATTGGGCTCCCTGCTCGGCAGGGAGTCTGCTTCTCCCTCTGACCCTCATCCCTCTCATGCTCTCTGTCTCTCATTCTCTCTCGCAAATAAATAAATAAAATCTAAAAAAAAAAAAAAAAAAAAAAA